>NC_056740.1:281618925-281932258 GCF_019279795.1 Protopterus annectens
CACTGTGGCCCTGGGTTGCTGGGGGGAGAAGGGGCGAGACCATTGTGACAGATTGTGGGTCATCCACCAATTTAAATCCTGTTTGCACCTGTGGGTTACTCGAATCATGGCTGAAAGAGGATGCTGAAAGGGATTCCATTGGGTAAGTAGTAGCCACTGTAGAAGCCTCATGTGAAACCTGACCAGGGGGACAATGGTGATGGAGGCTGCCATGGAACCCAACAGCTGTAGAACCGAGTGAGCTGTGGATTTCTTCCTTGAAAGGATTGGAATCAGTTGTTGCTTTATCCTTAAAATTCTGTGCTCTGGAATAGCAGCTCTGCAGTTCTTTGTGTCCAGGACAACCCCTATGAATTCTGTCGACTGAGATGGGGTGAGATTGGATTTTTGCCAGTTTATGGTTATGCCTAGCCTTTGTGCAGCGAGGAGAGAGTATGCCAGGGCTTCTTCCAGTAGATGTCTGGTGGGGGCGGAAATGAGCCAGCTGTCTAGGTACGGAAACACCTGGAATCCTTGAAGTCGCAAGTGAGCTGTGACAACTGCCATGCACTTTGTGAACACTCTGGGGGCTGTAGAGAGTCCGAAGGGCAGTACTCTGAACTGATAGTGACTGGCTCCCACAAGGAATTGCAGAAATCTTCTTGATGGCCTGTCCACTTTTATGTGGTGGTACGCATCTTGAAGATCTATCGAGCACATCCAATCGTCTTTTTCCAAAAGTGGGAGGATAGACTGCATTGTGACCATCCAGAATTTTTGTACTCTCACAAACTTGTTCAATACACTGAGATTCAAAATTGGTCTCCAGTCCCCAGTTTTCTTTGGCACCAAAAATAGTCCTGAGTAGAATCCGGATCCTATCTGGTCTGGAGGGACTATAAGGATGACTCTCTTTCTTAACAGCTTTTCTATCGCTAGTGCTGCTTCTTCTCTTTGACTGGGTGGAATGTCTGGAAGGTTTTTTGAAGGGACAAGACAAAGATTGAAGGGGATATGATAACCTCCGGTTATAATCCTTTGTACCCAAGAATCAGTGGTGATGGTTAGCCAGGCAGAAGGGTACAAGGAGAAACATCCCCCAACCACCTCCAGAGGAAAGGAGTTGGGCCACTCTTCAGGAGCGCTGGCAGAGGATTGGCCAGGGAAAGAATCCCTGGAACCCTGGTTACGCGGACCCCCTCTGCCCTGAAAAGAACATCTTCCCTGTGAGTTTCCCCCTCTGCCTCTAGAGGAGAACTTGGTCTGTGTGTCACGGAAAAGACCCTGAGATTTCTTGAACCATATCTTCCCACTCTTTTGGTTTCGGGAGAAAGCATGTTGAGGGGAAGAATAATGGACACCTAGGGCAGAGAGGGTCTTACCATCCTGTTCACATCTGGCCAGTGTGCTTTTAACTTTGGGTCCAAACAACGAGGAGGCATCAATGGGAGCATTAAGAAAGGAAGCCTTAAAGGGTTCCGTGAAATTGCACAAGCGCATCCAGGCGTGTCATCTCAAGACCGCAGCTGAACCTGCTGCTCTAGCTGCTCCTTCTGATGCGTGAGATAGCAGTTGCATAGAGGAGTTAGATATTGACTCAATGGTGGCCAGCTGAGAGTCCACTTTGTCACGGACCTCATCAGACATGGCACCAGCCAAGGTTTCAGAGAGCTCAGAAATCAGATTCCTTTGAAGCCTGGTAAAGTGTGACATATAATTCAGGGACCTGATAGTAAAGGTCGCTGATGCAAAGGTGCGCTTTCCTAACCTGTCCAGGGCCCGGGACTCTTTGTAAGGCGGATGGACAGTCTGGCTTTCTTCTTCTGCCAAATCCTTTTTTGTTGCAGCCGCCACCACCAAAGCATCCACAGGAAGACCTTTTGACCAATGGGGATCCGTAGCAGGAGGGGACAAAATCTTATCTGGCCACCAGGGGATAGCTTCGGTGTCAGGAGCCTTCCAAGCACGTTGCACGATAAGCCGGACAAGTTCATCAGCAGGTGGAGTAACTTAGGAGGTAGGGGGCCGGGCGCAAAAGGCCTGCAGGAACACAGATTCCTCAGAGGTTAGATTAGAGGACTGCCAATTACCTCTCTGTTTCAGGATTTCGAGGATATCACCAAAGGATACCTCAGGGTGACCGAGGGGATCCTTTCCCCTCATCAAAATCTGTGTCTTCAGTGAGGGACTCCTCTGCGGAGTCCATATGCTTCCTCTTACACAAACTTTTCCGGTGGACTTCCTCCACAGGAGAAGCTGGGGAAGACAGTGGAAAAGGGGTTTCCTGTGGGAATATGTCCTGAGGCCCTTGTACCTGGTGTTCGCTCGGTGCGACTTGTGAAACCAGTGTACCAGAGGAGGGCAAAGGGATAGACAGTTCAGTATTGCCAGCAGCAGTGGAAGCCTTCTCGAACAGTTGGATGGCTGGTCCACCTGAAGAGGAGTAAATGTCTAGGACAGGGGTCACCCTCCCCTAAGTGGCTCGGCCTGCTGACCCGGAGTCCCTGGATGGCTGTGGAGCAGCAAACTATGCGAGTCACAATGGACATCCTGGGTCATAGCAAAACTTTCCTGCCATGACGGCAACTGCAGTTCCTTAGTGAGATCCATAAAGGGAACCGCAGAAGGGGAAGACTGTGCTATATCCATGAACTTCAAAGGCAGTGAAGGAGGAGAATAAGAAGGGGTCTTTGGAGACAGGTGATCACCTCCCAAGGAAGGATAGTTCCTGGGGGGTGGGATACCTCTGGCCAAGAGTACCTGATCCACAAGACGCAACACATCGTGTTCGGAAATGCTTCTAGTGGACCTCAAGGAGACTGAAAGAGAAACAGGCCTGTCCACAGAAGAGGCAAACTCGGTGCCCAACTCACCAGTCCACACCGAGAACAACGGTGCCGACAGAGACTGGACTATGGGTGTCTGCACCGAAGAAGTCATCGGTGCCGAGGTCATGGTCTGCACCGACACAGGGATCGGTGCCGAAGTGGGTGTCGGTACCAAAGCTGGAACCGACAAAACTGGAGTCAACAATAAAGGCATCAGTTCCGAGTAAGATGTCGGAGCCGACGTGGTCAAGGCTACGCCGACTGAAGTGGTAATAGTCTGAACCGAGGAGCCCCTTGGTGCCGATATAGTGAAGGCTGCAGGAGAAGACGGAGCCAAAATCACTAATCGAGCCGAAGGTCTAGGCACCAAAAGCACTGGGGCTGACTGAGTGAGCTCCGGAGCCGAAACTTTAGCCTTTTTAGGTTTTGGTTGGCAGGAGTCCCCAGCCGGGGATGAAGCAAAGATTTAGCCTTGGTAGGAACATCCAAGATTTTCTTATGCGTTCTACGAGGGGTTGAGGCCTCCGACCCAGAAATAGCCTCTGAAATGGGAGATTTAAGAAGTCACTTCATGCAACAACTTGTTTTTCCTTTCTAACAGAGTTCTGTTTGCAAAGTTTTTACAGATAGTACAGGGTGGGTCAACAGATAAGTGGGACGTCTCCAAACAATAAACACACAAAGAGTGTGCATAAGAATTAGGCAGTTTGTGTCTACAATCAGAACACTGTTTAAACCCCGGACTACCTTTCTTATCTGCCATGATAGAAAAATTAGATAGTAGAAAAGGGTACCAGAAATGGTACAAAGGAATACCCGAAGGTATGAAAAAAAAGAAAGATTACCAACGATGGTAAGGGGAGAATACCTCGTGGTAAAAAGATAGAGAAAAGAGAAGAAAACCTCAAGAAAAAATGGTCGCTAGATGCGATAAGGTAAGAGACAACGAAATAGAAACTTTTCTGACAGAAAAGTAATATAAGTGACTATTAAACAACAAATAACTGTACATAGCTCAAGCAAAGCAGCTTGACACGAGTGAATGGCAACGCGGCAAACAAAATCTGAGGTAACAGGGAGAGTGGGATTGTGGGTAAGAGTTTAGCTCGAGAGTCTGAAGCTGATGCGAGCTTGGAAAATGTCTGGCTCAGTTAAGAGGTCGGAACCGATATCCATGCGTAAGGAATGAATGAGGATTAACAATATCAGATGTATTATTTCAGCAGAAGGGGGTAAAAAGTTACAAAAGGTAATTTTAACATTTTTACACTGATTTAAATATTGGTGATGAATTTTTTACCCTCTTCACTAAAGGGTTTCAATTTGTCTATACTAGGCCTTTGAGCTTGGTGAGAACCTTGGTAGATGTTAAATTGTTTTTGAGAAAGCTGAATTTGAATTTAATATTCAAAGGAAGGAAAGGTGACAAGCAAGTGTTAAGTAGAGCAAGGAATTTCCACCCCCCCCACTCAACCCAGCCTTAAGGATTTTTGAGGAGTTGGTTGAGAAGGATATTAGAAATTTAAACATGAAAAAGAACATTGTGAAGAACTTAACAGACACTGAGGAACAGTTAATTCAAATACTATACAGTAATAAATGCAGGGTAATGAAACCTGACAGGGGGGGTGGGTGGTGTTGATGTATGTAATTGATTATGAAACAAGGATGTTTGAAATTTTAAATGATGAAGTCAAATATAGTACAGCTTCTAAGAACGAAATGAATATCACATAGGCTAAAACTGATTACTATTTGAAGGATCATTTATTGCAAGGAGCACTGGACAAAAATTTGTATAATTTTTTGCATGTAGAAAAACCACGTATCTCAAGACACATAAAAATATTTAAAATCCAGCTTTTAGGCCAATAGTGTCAGGTGCTGGTTCCATTACTGAACCTTTGGCAATATTTATGGACCATCATTTAAAAAAAACTATTAAGAGTCTTTGAAACACATTACCAAAGACTCCTGGGATTTTGAAAGAATATTTCTGATAAGTATAGTGAAGCAGTGTATTTGGTTACGATAGACGTGGTAGAAGTATTCCCTAGTATCCCTCATGGTATAGGTTTGGAGTGGTTTCAAGAGGTATTAGATGCAAAATATTTGAAAGCAAATGTTGTGAATTTGATAATGGAATTTATGGAAATAATACTTAAAAATAACTGTGTATTTCAATGGTGAATATTACAAACAAGAAAGAGGCGTTGTTATGGGAGCGGCATGTGCCCCACTGTACGCCAATTTGGTTCTATATTTTTGGGAAAGGGAATTTATTATGAAAACTGAATGGTATAAAATTATTGTTTATTACACATGGTTTTCGGACGACATTTGCATGCTTTGGCAGTGGTCAGTGGACAAACTGAAATCTTTTTTGACCTATATTAATAATACAACTGACTTCCTAAGATTCACATACACCTCATCTTTAGAGAAAATTAACTATTTAGATGTAACCTTGTATAAGGATTTTGTGAACAACTGTTTCCATTCTAAAATATTTACAAAACACATGTTCTCAAATTCGTATTTACACTATGATAATGGTCATCCAAAATTTCAAAAGAAGGGAATTGTGAAGGGGCAATTAATTAGAGCCTCGAGAATGTGTAGTGAATTATCTGTGTTCTCTAATGAGGTGGAATTTATTAGGAAACTGTTTATACAGAGAGAATATCCAGCAAGTCTCATGGACAGTTTAATAGATGAAGTAACCAGGGACAAGGATGTCAAGTATAGTCCATTACTGGGAAAAAGTTGTTCCTTTGAGACAAAACAGAGTGTAGCACAAGTGGAATATGACACTGCCTTTATTCACACTTATTCTATCACTTCTATGGAAATAGAAAAGATTATTAGGAAACATTAGGGAATTTTGAAAGTGCATGAGGAAACAAGGAATTTCATAGCAGACACATTGAAATTTATCAGAAGAAGGGACACAAATTTGAAAGAAATGTTAGAAAGAGGGACATTGGAAATGGTAATATAAATAGAAAATTAGGTACATACAAATGTGGAACTTGCAGCCAGTGCAGGTGTATTATTGATTGAAGTGTTTATAACATCTAGGAATTATTTGTTGAAATGCAAAGGACACTATACTTGTAATACTTTTGGGGTGGTCTATTTAGTAGTTTGCGAAACATGCAACAGTGTTTATGGTGGAAAGACAGAAAGAAATATTAGAAGGAGGGTATATGAGCACATTCATGATATTTTTAAAGCAAAAGAAACAAACTAGTGCACTTTTTAAACATTATATGGGATGTTCTAACTTTAGGTTCAAGTTTATGGTTATTGAACATGTGACATCAGATGCCCGTGGAGGTAACTGGGAGGCCAGACTTGAATATAGGGAGCTGTTCTAGCAAATTAAGTTGGAAGCAGGTAAACCTAAGGCTTAAATGACTATATCAGTATTAGTAGTGTGCTTAGACTGATGTCAGCGAAATTATAAAGATGGGGTGATAAAATAAAAATAATAATATGGTAATTTTAATGTAATATATTTATATTATTAAATTGCACAGTGACTAGGAATTTTCACAAGGATTTTATACTAACATATTCGGATGTGTTTAATCTTTGTGTAATAACATTTTTATTAGTTACATGCAGTGAATGTATTTTTAAATGTGGCAGGGAATGGGTCATTGATGCTTTTTTTCTGTCGGATATATGTAAGCTGCTGGTTACAGTTAAAGAAATGTTCAAACACTGTAATTTGTTCTGATGAAGCCTGACATTGGTTAGGTGAAAGCGCTTAACTGTTTATTGTTTTAACTTTATGTTGGGTCATATTGACTACTGTTACTGCAATTTTCCTTGGTGCTGGGGTGAATTGATCACATTGATATTAAAAGGTCTGCTGCTGTCTAGCTGTGGAGTCCTGGTATTTTTAGTCGTTTTTTGCGTGGAGGTGTTTTGGCTTTGTGATTGACACCATGGCTGAAGGAGAGGACAATATATCTCTAAAAGAAACACCAAGCATTTTTAGAGACTTGGAGGATGTGAATGATAATTCCCCGGTCACCAGAGGGGAATTTAATAAAATGTTATCATTCAAATAGCCTCTAACCAGATGTTTTTGATGAGAGGCGGAGGTTCGGGGTTGCCAGGTAACCAGCAATAACTATGTGATGTCAGAAGCTTTCCATTTTCATTGGTTAACCAGATATCAGCTGACCAGAGGAAGGAGGCAACGGTTAACATGACGGACATGCGTTTGCAATTGGCGAACGCTTCTACATCAGTGAACCAGATGCAAAATGGACAAGATGTATGTAGAATCGACTTTACCCTCGAAAATTGGACTGGAAAGAGGTTTGATTTTACAGAAGAAAGACCGCAAACACACAAGACATTTGCGGACCTATTGAAGGTATTTAAAGATAAACTTTTAACCTTGAAAACTGTGCAACTAGATATAGACTATTTAGGTGAATGTGTGGCCATGGGTAGGGTACTTAAAGGGCTACATTTTTTAAGTACCCAAACAATGTGGAAATGAACAGTGTATTTCACAAAGAATTACTTGAATTGTTTAACAGATTTGGTATTGAACTATTTAATTTAATGATTAGGAATTATGAACAACAAAAAGAGACTATCATTAAGGAAGTAAATGTATTGCACAACAGAATTACTGTGGACTGTCTTTTCATAGGTTCATAGGTTGGTACTAGGCTATCAGCCCTAGGGCCTATACATGCCTAGCTATAACAATTCCCTGGTTATTTTTTCCCACACTATTTACTTCCCTGGACCCCTGTCTAGCAGGGCGACTGATGTGATCCCTGGGGTGAATTTCCTTTCTCCCATCCAATTATCAAGGCTCCTTTTGAAGAGGGCCAAAGAGGCACTCTGCTTGACATGTATCGGCAATCTATTCCAGAGTTTGGGGAGTCTCTGGGTCAGGAACCCATCCGTCCAGCATGTTTTGTTTATTGTGATGACAAGGTTTAGATCCCTGGAGCGTGTTGCTCTGAGGGATTGGGATTTCTTTAAGTGTAGAATGTCCAACAGCTCTGGGTTTGACATGGCCTTGTATATTAAGCAGTATTGCACAGAAGCCTTGTATGTTAAGCAGTATTGCACAGAAGCAAGGGTACTTCAACAACTACAACCAGTACAGTCAACTTTGAGAAACTAAAATATGAAGTTGTATTTAAAGAAATTGATGTATACTGTGACAATGTAATAGTTAGAAAGATAATAAAATTACAAAGGAATTTAAATGACTATAGGGAAGGTAAAGCATACCCACCCACGGCGAAAACACATTGTCAAGTTGTGGGGGAAGGATAAAGTAGGAATGAGGATGTATTTAATAGGTTCATAGGTTGGTACTAGGCTATCAGCCCTAGGGCCTATACAAGCCTAGCCATAACAATTCCCTGACTATTTCTTTCCACACTATTTACTTCCCTGGACCCCTGTCTAGCAGGGCGACTGACGTGATCCCCAGAGTGAATTTCCTTTCTCCCATCCAATCGTCAAGGTTCCTTTTAAAGAGGGCCAAAGAGGCACTCTGCTTGACATGTATGGGCAATCTATTCCAGAGTCTGGGGAGTCTCTGGGTCAGGAACCTATCCCTCCAGCATGTTTTGTTTATTGTGATGACAAGGTTTAGATCCCTTGAGCGTGAGGCTCTGAGGGATTGGGATTTTTAAGTGTAGCATGTCCAACAGCTCTGGGTTTGACATGGCCTTGTATGTTAAGCAGAGAATGTAAATTTAAACAATGTGCACAGTCACCCTTCAGACCCCCGCCCCCCATCAGAAGAAGGGAAAGAAGTATTGCACAGAAGCAAGGGTACTTTAACAACTACAACCAGTACAATTAAATGCAGGGGAGGGGGAGCAGGGGAAGGGATTGGGGCAACAACAGGAATTATGTAAGAAACAGCAGCCAGACACGGGGACAATATGTACAACAGTGAACCTTGAAAGTATTTTTTTTTTAATTACACTGACTTAAAGACTGGTGATGAATTTTTTACCCTTTTGACTAAAGGGTTTCAATTTGTCCCCACTAGGCCTTTGAGCTTGGTGAGAACCTTGGTAGATGTTAAATTGTTTTTGGGAAAGTTGAATTTGAATTTAATAATCAAAGGAAGGAAAAGTGACAAGCAAGTGTTAAGTAGAGCAAGTACTTTCCACACCCCACTCAACCCAGCCTTAACGATTTTTGAGGAGTTGGTTGAGAAAGATATTAGAAATTTAAACATGAAAAAGAACATTGTGAAGAACTTAACAGACACCGAGGAACAGTTAATTCAAGTACTACACAGTAATAAATGCAGGGTAATGAATCCTGACAAGGGGTGGTAGGGTGGTGTTGATGTATGTAACTGATTATGAAACTAGGATGTTTGAAATTTTAAATGATGAAGTCAAGTACAGTATAGCTTCTAAGAACGAAATGAATATTGCATATGCTAAAATTGATTACTATTTGAAGGATCACTTATTGCAAGGAGCACTGGACAAAAATTTGTATAATTTTTTGCATGCAGAAAAACCACGTATCCCAATAATATTTGGAATATCAAAGACACATAAAAATATTGAAAATCCAGCTTTTAGGCCAATAGTGTCAGGTGCTTGTTCCATTACTGAACCTTTGGCTATATTTGTGGACCATCATTTAAAAAAACTATTAGAGTCTTTGAAACACATTACCAAAGACTCCTGGGATTTTTTAAAGAATATTTTTGATGATAAGTTTAGTGAAGCAGTGTATTTGGTGACGTTAGACTTGGTAGAACTATTTCCTAGTATCCCTCAGAGTATAGGTTTGGAGTGGTTTCAAGAGGTATTATTAGATGCAAAATATCTGAAAGTAAATGTGAATTTGATACTGGAATTTATGTAAATTATACTTAAAAATAACTTTTGTGTATTTCAGTGGTGACTATTACAAACAAGAAAGAAGTGTTGCTATGGGAGCGGCTTGTGCCCCCCTGTACGCCAATTTGGTTCTATATTTTTGGGAAAGGGAATTTATTACGGAAATGGAATGGTACAAAAATATTGTTTATTACACACGGTTTTTGGACGACATCTGCTTGCTTTGGCAGGGGTCAGTGGACAAACTGACATCTTTTTTGACCTATATTAATAGTACAACTGACTTCCTAAGATTCACATAAAGCTCATCTTTAGAGAAAATTGACTATTTAGATGTAACCTTGTATAAGGATTTTGTGAACAACTGTTTCCATTCTAAAATATTTAGGAAACACACATTCTCAAATTCGTATTTACACTACGATAGTGGTCTTCCGAAATTTCAAAAGAAGGGAATTGTGAAGATGTAGTTAATTAGAGCCTCGAGAATGTGTAGTGAATTATCTGTGTTCTCTAATGAGGTGGAATTTATTAGGAAACTGTTTATACAGAGAGAATATCCAGCAAGTCTCGTGGACAGTTAGATAGATGAAGTAACCAGGGACAGGGATGTCAAGTATAGTCAACAACTGGGAAAAGGTTGTTCCTTTGAGACAAAACAGAATGGAGCACAAGTGAAATATGACACTGCCTTTATTCACACTTATTCTACCACTTCTATGGAAACAGAAAAGATTATTAGGAAACAGTGGGGAATTTTGAAAGTGCATGAGGAAACAAGGAATTTCATACCAGACACACCGAAATTTATCAGAAGAAGCGATACAAATTTGAAAGAAATGTTAGAAAGAGGGGACACTGGAAATGGTAATATAAATAGCAAATTAGGTACATAAAAATGTGGAACTTGCAACCAGTGCAGATATATTATTGATAAAGATGAAGTGTTTATAACATCTAGGAATTATTTGTTGAAATGCAAGGGACACTATACTTGTAATACTTCTGGGGTGGTCTGTTTAGTGGTTTACGAAACATGCAACAGTTTTTATGTTGGAAAGACGGAAAGAAATCTTAGAAGGATGGTATATGAGCACATTCATGTTATTTTAAAAGGAAAACAAACTAGTGCACTTTTTAAACATTCTATGGGCTGTTCAACTTTAGGTCCAACTTCTTGGTATTGAACATGTGACATCAGATGCCCATGGAGGTAACTTGGAGGCAAGACTTGAATATAGGGAGCTGTTCTGGCAAATTAAGTTGGAAGCAGGTAAACCCCCGGGCTTAAATTACTATATCAGTATTAATAGTGTGCTTAGACTGAGGTCAACGAAATTATAAAGATGGGCTGATAAATTGAAAATAATAATTTGGTAATTTTAATGTAATATATTTATATCATTGAATTGCACAATGACTAGGAATTTTCACAAGGATTTTATACTATCATATTAAGATGTTTAATCTTTGTGTAATAATTTTTCTTTTAGTTACATCCAGTGAATGTCTTTTTAAATGTGGAAGGGAATGGCTCATTGAAGCTTTTTTTCTATTGGATATATGTAAGCTGCTGGTTACATTTAAAGAAATGTTCAAACACTGTAAATTGTTCTGATGTAGCCTGACAATAGTTAGGTTAAAGCGCTTAACTGTTTATTGTTTTAACTTTGTGTTGGGTCGTATTGACTACTTTTACTGCAATTTTACTTGGTGCTGGGTCGAATTGACCACATTGTTATTAAAAAGTCTGCTGCTGTTTAGCTGTGGAGTCCTGGTGTTTTTACTTAAAAATATTGTGATGCAGAGTGAGCCAGAAAATGGAGATGTTTCCTAGGGGGACACTGTGAAGAAAACAGAAAAGGAAGATGCAGAGAATAGTGATGAGATGGAAAATAAAACATATGCTGAGAGTGTAAAAGAAGGCAAAAGGGAAGTAGCAGAAAAGAAAAAGACAGAAGAACTGAAACAAATGGAAGTATGTGGTAAGGATTCAAAGTAAAGAAGACAAAGAAATGGACAGGTATAAAGTATGGGATAATTTTTTTAGCTCTGAATACACGTCTATGTCCATGCATTACATAAAATTCCACTGCTACATTACGTTATACACCCTCCTTCCTATTATATCTACTGTAAATATGATACAGTTTTTCGGATCTTACTGCTAATTCTCAATCTCAATACTATGTCTTGTTAACCACGTGATTTTTACCTTGTATTTTATCACACTTACTGCTGTTATATGTTTCTTTGTATTCTCATGTCTGGTTATTGTTTTTCATTGTGGGGCTTTTCTCCCCGGGCCAACGCTGTCAATGGACCTGTGTCTAGTCGGACCATCCCGGTTAACAAATGTAACCTAAATAAATAAATAAATAAATAAATAAATAAATAAATAAAAATAAGTAAAAGCACAAGAGGTAAGAACATTCTTCTTATTAACAAAGATGCATTTTGTGACATTATATCTGAGACTGTTTTTTTTTCGATGGAAAAGTTTCTTGAAGAATATGAAAAAAGAAAGATTGCAGTCCATGGAATCTTTGTGTGATAAAAGCATTTAACAGGGAAACAAAAAAGAAAATGTAAGTACAAATCTGAACAGTGGTGGAAAGAGTGACGTTGAAAGATCATTTGAAAACTTTAAAGCAGTGCTGGACATTAGAAAAGTTTATGATAAAACAGGTTTATGGACTACTTGATGGGATTGTAATATTGTGTTAAAATAGAAGGAAAAAAACAATATACATATACCAAGCATGATAAATGTGGAGGGGAAGAGGGACGTCATAAGACTCTGGGAACAGCCTAAAACATTTTTTGTGGGTAAATGGGACATGATGCAAAAAATAATATATATATATATATATATATATATATATATATATATATATATATATATATATCTGGTTCATTTCGCCAAAAGCACATTTAACCAAAAGCACATTTCACCGAAAATAGTAGTGGCAGTGTATATGCCCCTTTCCCCACTGTAGTGGGATCCTGAAGTTAGAAGATATAGTGGGGTGGCCCCCACATACTTTCATTAAAAAGTACTAACTTACCCTTGTAAAAGAAACTGCATACTACATCCCCCACACCCACCAATGTGGGGGGTTATACCCTCCACACCCGCCCTACTATACATTCTAGCTCCAGGATTGCACTACAGTGGGGAAAAGGGCATATGCACTGGCACTACTATTTTCGGTGAAATGCGCTTTCGGCGAAATAAGTTTTCGGCGATTTGGTCTTGGTGACATGAAATTCAACGAAATGTGTTTTCGACTAAATGAACCAGCCCATATATATATTATAAAGGGGGTGGGTTGCCAATATTATTACTTAAATTGTTATTAATTAATTAGAGAAACCATGGATGATATTATAAATAGAAAACAAGTGAAAATAAGGCATTTGATACAACTGGACATGAAATCTTATGGCTAATAATAAAAGAATATAATATAAGTGTGAAATTTAGGAAATTATATAAGTCAGCGTATAGTAATAATAAAGTAAAAACATTGGTAAATGGCTGGTTAAGCCAAGAGGTGCATGTGACAATGTGAGTTATTACAACAAGATGACTGTATCGCCAAGAAAAACGCTGCTCACACAGTTGACAACCCAACGATTTAATAAATCCAATACGACACGAAACATAAATTTCCAAAACAGTAATGGTTAAGCGCTTTCATCTGCTACAGACAGATTTCATCAGAACCATGAATACCCCATATGTAAAACATTATAAAGGTTTTTTGGCGCCAAAATAAATTGAATGAATGAATTAATTAACCAAATACAGATTATGTGAAATGGTTGAGTAACTATAATAACAACAGTGACAACAATTACATCGTGCGTTCTGCATTCTAAATAATACATTCTAGTAACAACAACTACTTAATACGTTCTACACTCTAAATAATACATTCTTAATAAAATATGTAGGTATGATGACAGTAAATGTAACCCTAATCAAATTTCCCCCTAATACATGCATATAGTGGTCTAGTATACTAAATATAACCTAAAATTGAGTATAAAACAAAATTGAGTATAAAACAAATGTTGACCAAAATGGTAACAAAATACAAGTAATATATAAAAATGCACTAGGCATAAAAAAGTGCTGTATGATGTGCTTCAAAAGTTAAAAACAACTGTATGAATATAAATATATGTATTATCTATATATAATAAATAAATGATTAATAATGAATTATATATAATAAATATAATAAATATGTAATTTTATAAATATACTGTGATGTAAAAAATACTACGATGTCAAAATATGAAAATATATTTATATATAAAAATGTTTATATATAAAAATATTGTATATAATGTTAATAAACGTTAAAAATATATGTAAATAAAAAAGATTGTACTGACAAAAAATTGCACTAGCAAAAAATACTAGTGTATGAAATGTGCGTGTGATGAATAATAGAATAGAAAACAAATAAATAACAAATAAAGGGACCCAATATATTAAAATGGTATTCAACTGTCCAAAATCAGGAAGGGTTTAATACTAATGTGATCATTTAGACCTGGCTTAGTCGTAGCGTCACAAAGTATTTGCCATTTGCTTTCTAATAAAGCTAAATGACATTTCCAATTGCCTACTGTAGAGGTGTAGTCAATGAAATCTATGATGCTGAAACGAAAGGAATGTTCAATGCCCTTATCTAGAATGTGTCTACTTAAAGCATTGTTGGGATCCTGTTTCCTTATTCTATATGTGTGCTCATATATTCTAGTCCTAAGTTTCCTCTCCGTTTTTCCAATATAATAAGCATCACATACTACACAAGTGGCAATGTACACTATTCTCGAGGTGTTACAATTCCCCCCCTGACTATATAAACTGTTGGCTATAATATTCTTCAGCTTTACTACCTTGGTTTCATTAATAAACTTACATTGCTTACAAGCACCACATTTTCTAGTGTATTTGGTTCTTGCTGCCTCTATAGGATGATTCTTTCTCATTTCTAACATCCTTTTAATGTTTTGTGAGGTTTTGTATACAAATTTTGGTTTGTATCCTACACATTTACCAATTTCTTCCGAAGTTTTGAAGAGATTCCAGTGCTTCAACAAAATCTCTTTCAATACATCAATATAAGGACTGTATGTAAGTACACATATACAACCTCCTTGCATTTTATTCTTCACCTTTGTGGTGAAGGGTTTACCCAATAAGGGTACATATTTGTTATCCCATTCTCTCATAACAAAATCCTTAATGGGTTTAATCAAATCATCGGGGTACCCTCTATTGGAAAACATTTCGTATATTGTATTTAACTCATTTTCCATATTCTCCCTATTGGATGACATTCGGGCAGCACGTATACATTGACCCTTGAAAACATTTTTAAAAATGTGTGGTGGGTGACAACTATCATAAAATAAATAATCATTCGAAAAAGTTGTTTTCCTAAAAATCTTGGATTGAAATTCAGTACCAGTGGAATAAACATATGCATCTAAATAGGCAATGCCTTCAGATTTCATGTTGTATGTAAATTTTAAAAAATCAGTGGTATTGTTTAAATACTCAATAAATTCTTGTATCAATTCAACTGGTCCATTCCATAGGACAAAAAGATCGTCCAAGTACCTGGTGTAATGTGCTATGTACTTGTAGTATTCACTGGGAAAAATAAACTGCGATTCCCATTCAAGCATCACCATATTCGCAAACACTGGGGCGCAGGACGCACCCATGGCTACCCCTCTACTCTGCTTGAACAGTTCCCCCTGAAACTGAAGGTAATTGTGGTCGAGGACCAAACCCATCATGTCAACTATCAGATTTATTCTCTCAAAACTCAATCCTGAAAATCTCTTTAAGCTGTTGAAAAAATAATCTAATCCTTTCTCTCTGGGGATACAGGAGAAGAGATCAACAGCATCAATAGTTATGAAGGTTAACTCTTGGTGCCAAATCATGGGGGTCAATTTGCTCAAAAAATTCCAGGAATTTTTAGTAAGATGTTCAACGTTATTGTACACATGCTTGGTCCATCTGTCAATGGTAACCCCTAAATTGTAAGTTTTTGACTTGGACCTGAAATTATTGGTCTGAAAGGAGGTTTATTAATATTCTTATGAATTTTGGGTATCCCTATAATTGAAGCCATCTTAGGAAATTCCACCCTAATAAATTCATAGGTTTCATTGGTAATTCTATGGTCAAGCAGGAATTCCTCGATGGCAAGATCAATACGTTTGTAACCAATGTTCACCTGGTTAAGGGACACCTCTTCATAATTACCAGATAGATGTAATATATTCATTATTTCCTGATTGTAGTTTGCAGTGTTATACAACACAATCCCACCCCCTTTGTCAGGCTTCATGACCCTAAGGTCCTTATTATCTATAACTTTGTTCAAACATTCCCTTTCTAACATAGTTAAATTGTCATGATATTCAAAGGGCAATGGTTGTAAATTTCTTTTGATTCGGTTTTGAAGCCAATACATATCGTGTGCTACTAGTTTTTCATATTGTGCTACTGTGGGATGATATCCTGGAACATATGCACTTTTTCTCTTCAATAAATCAACCCGATGACCCACTTGTTGCTCATTTATAACATCCTTATCAGTGTCCTTATATTGTATAGCCAAGTTCATTCTCCTACAAAATAGTTTAATTTCTTTGATGGTATCAAATATATTGAACTTGGCTGTAGGTATAAACTTCATTCCCTTACAAAATAAGGTACAAAATTCTTCTGATATAGGTGTGTCAGTATAGTTATATACCTTCAAACCTTTGAAAGACAATACACTAATACTGTTACAATCAGGTATAACTCCTTTGCCCAAAGTGAGGTCTTCAATAGTTGGCTGAAATTCACTAGCCACCTTACAACTAGGTTCTATCATCGGGGTAAGTTCATATTCTAAAACTTCCTTCTGTAAATTTTGGGTGCTTGGTGGTATCGTCCCCCTTGAAAATTTTCATCATCATCATTTAGCCAGGTATCTTTGTGTCCCCTGTCAACTTTTTCGTCTCTTTTGTTAAAACGTGTTGTATTTAATTTCATCTGAGGCCATATGTAAGCCCTATGTTGTTTATATAATAACAAATCCCTATCAATCTTGTTATTCTTTCTATTAAAAATAATAGACGCCTTATTTTCCACTGAACTAAATTGCTTGTGGTATAAATCATACCATTGTTCAAAATACTTGTCTTGTACAATCTCTTCATTAAGTTGATCTATTTCATTGGTTAAATGCATCATTTTCTCTTCATTGCATTTGATTAATTTTTCCATATACATTAAACCAAATTGGTCAAACATTTTATTAAATTCAAACATAATATTCTCCGTATACTCAAACCCTAAGGGCAGTTTAAAAAATCTTAACCCTTTTGGTGTAATGCCCAAAGTGATACATTGTTTTAAATAAGCATTATCAATTTTTATACTTTTTGCCTGTAAAAGCTTCTTGCCTAAAATGTTAATTTTCTGCTTTACACCACCTTCATCGTGTTTGGTATTGATTCTGTGTGAATCATACCCACATTCATTAATTTTAAAAACAACATCTCTGTTAATAAAGTTTTCAATGTTAGAATGTTTAAAACAATAGTCGTCATCAACAGAACTGCATCTCTTATTGTTCTGTACATTCAAAGTGTCCATAGGACTAGATCTGACTTTTTTATTTATGTAATTGTTCTTTACAGTACCTTTCTGAGTCGTATGGCGCGTAGCAGCCATTGAATAAGTTTTCGCTACTTCCTTCTTTTTGTTTTTGGGTCTAGTACCAATTCTTCGTGATTCATCATCAAGATGAAATAAACTAAAATCAAAGGTGCAGTCTGCTTCCAGGGAAATGTTTAACTGGTTGTCTTCAACGGCTCCCTCCTTTAGGTTATGCCGTTGAGACTGAGTTGAAAGCACCCGATCAGATGTAATACATTCCAAGTTGTGCGGTTGAGCGTTCGGAATATCCGAATAACAGTTAGAATTGGATAAAACGTCTTGTTTGTCCACCATGTAGTCGTTTGCCTCTGCAAAATCACCCGGTCCGTTGTTGCACGTAAAACCATCTTTGCTAGTGTTGGCAAGCATCGCAAGCTTGCTCACCATATCCAAAAGCTTCCCAACGTCGGCTTGCAGAGACGTGACCTCCGCCCTTAAAGACACAAGCTCCTCTCTGTCTGACTGAGCTGGCGTAATCTCGGAAACTTCAGCCATCCCAAGAATAAAACCAAAGAACGTAGAAAAATTGTAATACACCAAGAATTACAACAAGATGACTGTATCGCCAAGAAAAACGCTGCTCACACAGTTGACAACCCAACGATTTAATAAATCCAATACGACACGAAACATAAATTTCCAAAACAGTAATGGTTAAGCGCTTTCATCTGCTACAGACAGATTTCATCAGAACCATGAATACCCCATATGTAAAACATTATAAAGGTTTTTTGGCGCCAAAATAAATTGAATGAATTAATTAATTAACCAAATACAGATTATATGAAATGGTTGAGTAACTGTAAAAACAAGAGTGACAACAATTACATAGTGCGTTCTGCATTCTAAATAATACATTCTAGTAACAACAACTACTTAATACAGTTGTTTTTACAGTTACTCAACCATTTCATATAATCTGTATTTGGTTAATTAATTAATTCATTCAATTTATTTTGGCGCCAAAAAACCTTTATAATGTTTTACATATGGGGTATTCATGGTTCTGATGAAATCTGTCTGTAGCAGATGAAAGCGCTTAACCATTACTGTTTTGGAAATTTATGTTTCGTGTCGTATTGGATTTATTAAATCGTTGGGTTGTCAACTGTGTGAGCAGCGTTTTTCTTGGCGATACAGTCATCTTGTTGTAATTCTTGGTGTATTACAATTTTTCTACGTACAATGTGAGTTATTGCCCTCTGTGCCAGGGAGAATGGGGCAGTGTATGTGTAACATATGCCAGCATAGCTGGCTGAAGTTTTGTAAACAATTGTCATTTATAATTGATTAAATGTTCATGTTAAAACAAGGAAATTTATAATTTTCAAATACTGCAACAGAGATTGGCATAATGGTTAAGGTGTTTACCTTACAAAGCAAAGCAAAACTTTATTGTCATTCAGACTGTACAACCAAAAAGTGAACAGCTGAATGAAATTATGTTCCTTCTAGCTCATTAATGCACATCCCAAGCCATTTTAACAAAAACACAAAATGAAAATCACCTAAACAGTTACACACACATATATAACACAGGTAAAACACAGCACGTAAATCATATACAGGTACAAACCTATAATACAGAGTCCCAGCAAATGATGTTTCATCGCCACACCAGTAACACCAGTCAGTACCAACAGTCCAATAAAACAGACATTCAAAGTCTGGATCAGCACACAACCAAGCTGACACCAGTCACCATCATCCGGCCTCTTCCAGGCCAATGACCACGGTCTTCATGATCACAGTTTCCATCCAGCATCCACTTCACCAACCTCATCTACGCCGGCAGCGATCCAATTCCACTTCCACAAACCGTTTGATCTGCCACAATACCATTCTGCACCCGGTCTCTGCCATCCACTCCACCCGGCTCTTTCCACACACACAGGCCCGAACAGCCACTTCCAGGTCCTCCATTCCACCACTCCAAGCCACATGCGCAAATCCACAGTCCACTGTCCTATCGATCCACTGATAAACCGACACAACTGACACCTCCTTTCTACACTTGACCATCAGCCACCAGAAAAAAAAAAAAGGTTCAATTATGAAAAACAACAACAGAACACAGAACGAACAACGGGAACCAAAGAGGCCGCTGCCATACAAGATGCCACCATCTTTCTAATAAGACACAAGGTGCAGGCTTTGATGCTGATGTGGGGCAGTTAGCCTACTACTAATCTATGAATATAATAAAAACATCAAAATCTTAGAAAAGCTCTGAGTCATTATAGAATCAGCACTGAGGGGATGGAACTCACAGATTACCTTGTTTTGATTTCTCTGGAACCTGATCAAAAAATCTATGAAAGTCAGTTGAGTTAATTCTGTTAAATTCATTTAGATCAGTGCAAGTGTGAAGAACATCAGCTTGCCTTGTAGAAGTAAGCAATTCAGCATCTAATCTTGCCTTGCTGTATTAATTAAGTTAGAAAGGGAACAGTTCTTCTTTAGACAATCAGGAATTACAGTGAGATTAGCTAAGTACTGTTTTTATGCATCTGCTTGAATTTTTCCAACTGTGTTCTTTTTATTTCTCCTGTGATTGAAACTCTGCTGTTTATTAAACTTATATATTTAATAATCTTGTGTTTTCTAGTTTACTGTTTATTCCTAAATATTTCCATACATTTTATTGTGGCTAGTCTTTTAGAAATTACTTTTAACATCTTGAGAATACTTGTGCTTATTCTAGTGATGCCTTGGCCACTCCGAAAAGACTTGCTGCTTGGGTTACACTCTATGAATTATTTTAGTATTGTTTTACTCAGTATAATTGGATATCCTTGTAAGAGCCTGGCAGTGACTGGCTGGTGGCAGCAGCATTACCTTACTGTCTGGGCATAAGGGGGCACGGCTAGTCAATATGTGCCAGCCTTTCCCAGCAGTGTGTGTGTGTGTGTGTGTGTGTGTGTGTGTGTGTGTGTGTGTGTGTGTGTGTGTGTGTGTGTGTGTGTGTGTGTGTGTGTGTGTGTGTGTGCGTGTGTGTGTGCGTGTATGTGTGAAAACCAAATATCCAGGTGTGGGTGTGTCAAGTCACTTGGAACTGTTCTTGGGAGAAATTGTGCTTGATGCAGAGAGTTGAACTGAAAAATACTGAGTAAATCCATTCTTGTTCTCGTGACGGTCTCTCACTGGTGTCGGCGGTGAGGATTGAGGCTCCTTGATTGCTAACCTGGGGTAAAGAGAGCCCATCACAGTGCATATGAAGAGTGGTGTAAGACAGGGTTATGAATGTGATATATGCAAATAAATTACAAAATGAAGGAGGTAGGGTATACAGCATCTGAAGGGTTAAGAATTCCAGTTCTGTTAATATATGCAGATGACATTATAAAAATTGCAAAAAAAAAAATTGGATAAAAGAAGTAATAATTTGCACAGATGTGTGTCTGATATGGATGGCTTTAAATAAAAAAACTAAATGTTTAGGTGAGCTAGTAAAATAGGGTGTAATTATTTTACAATGAATGAAATGTCTGTGTCTGGTATAAAATTTAGGAACAATGATATAAGCAGAATTCAATGGAAAAAAAATAATAGAAGAAATAAAACAATCCTACCTTTTCTGGAGAACATACAAATTATCATTCAGAGAAAAGGGCTTATTTGATAAATTCAGTATTGGTGGGGAAAAACAGCATAATTAACAGGTGTATTTATGTTGCCAACAGTATTTGAAAAGGAATTATTATAAATATTTTTTCATTTATATGGGACTGTAGTTTAAACCCAATAAAAAGAAGAGTTCTGTATGTAAATAAAGAGGACAGTGGTTTAGGGTTAATTAACCCAGTGGAATATGCTGCTTCATTAAATTTGTACAAGTGTTAAGTTGACAGTTGATAAATGAAAAAGATGATATATACATATAAGTATGATACATTTTGGGATAGGCTAGAAAAGAGTAAACACGAAAAACAGTGTATAAATAAATAAAATATTACTAAGAAAAATTATTTTTGTGGAAAATAAAAAAATATGATATAGAAAAAGAAAAACAGTATGGTATAAGAATGCAATGATAAAACATTACTATGTAAAACCATGGGAAAATCTAACAGATGAAAAAATAAAGCTATAAAAATAAGAAGCAAATGGAGTAATCAGACAGCAGAATGTCACAATTTTTGAGGAGACTTGTAATAGATAAATTACTAGTAAAAGGAAATATGCCATATAAAAAGAAAAGTGATAGAATATGTTTACACTGTCAAGAAGAAACTACTGACCATGTGTTATTGAAATGTAAAAATGTAAAAGAGTAAAAAAGTTATGGGGAAAACTATGTAAAGAAGATATTTTCAAAGATATTAAAGAAGTGGATAAAATAAACATGGATATGATTAAATATGGATCTTATAAGTATAGAAGTAAAGAATATTTTAAAAGATTAGATAAGTTATTTTACATCACGTGTTATATAGAATGAAACAAAAAAGTATTTTTAAAAAAGTTATATTTAAGGTAAATGGATTTTAGCAATAATATTAAGCAAAATCAGATGAATGTTATGGAAAAAGGAGTGGGGGTCTAATAGGGATTAAAGCTTGGTATGACTGTAAGGAAAATTATGAATATGTGCAAATATATTTATATATATATATATATATATATATATATATATATATATATATATATCATTGTAAATGTGTTGAAATCAGAATTCTTTTTGCATATAAGTAAAGGAACTCTACTCTTTTTAATATGTGTTGTGGGATCTTTTCCACCTACCTGAGCCACAACCAACTCAGGCAGATGGGACCTCCGTCTAATGTCTCATCCTAAGGGCAACACATTCAGGAATGAAGCACCCTCTAAAGCTGCACTGCAGGATCAGTAATCCAATCACACGGAGTGAGAATAGAACCACAGTCTTCTGGTCTTCCAGCAGCAAATGTGAGTGTGCTGCCTGTTGTGCAACTATTTGTCAAGATGACTGCCCCCAGACTGAGTGCTTCTTGTTAGTTTTAGTCCCTGAATACAGGTGTCTATACCTCTAAAGCAGTTTGAATATTACTGGATAAGTATTTACAAAACTTCCTTAAATCATGCCCTTAGACTCAAAGGCAAATGAACGGCTGCCTTTCCAATTTTAAGTCATGTTTTAAAGGAACTTTATATCACAGCACATGCAAATAATAAATATATCACTTTTATAAAGAAATATGTGATAGTTTCAGGACTGAATTCACAACAGTATGTATTTATATATTTGATAACTTTAATATTTCTTACTCTAGAAATAAATAATAGCTTCATTTTAATTTTAGCTTACCATTTTGTAAGTTTTGCTGTTTGTTCACTTCAAGTGGCCATTCTGGCCTGAATTTGACCCTTCTCATTAATGTCAGTATTTGCATATTGTTTTAAGTTACTGTTATAACAATTTCAGTACAAGGTACCTGGATGGTCAGCTTTACACAATAGACTGCAAACGTTAAAGCCTTTTTAGGGTGAAAAGACAGCAGAATTTTAAACATGAGAAAAGCCATCAGAATGAGTAAAATGTTTATATTTTGCTAACTTTTGTTATCACAGAAAAGTTAACTTCTAAGGAAATATTATTGTTTTTAGTTCTGATTTCATAAAAACACATTAAAATGATTCATATACATGCTGAGTTTGTCAGCCTTAAGAATATCAAACAAGTATGTATTTCTGTGAAATGAATGGCTAAACAAAGAAGGAAAGAAACAAATAAAATAAATACATAAAACAAACAAAAAAGAGCAGCCAAATAGAAATATAGGCCTATTACTGCTGATAAAGGACAATATTTCTGAAACTACTTGAAATATTCTATAAGATTACTCAGAATGATGTGCCATGACTTAGGTTCATAGGTTCATAGATTAGTACTAAACTAACTGTCATTGTGAGCCATTTTAAGCCTAGCCAATTATCCCTTGTGAGAGTCAAACCCTGCACCTTGTGTTTGTAAGGCAAACACCTTAACCATTAGGCCACCCTCTCAACCCTATAATAAACAACCTTTGCATTTCTTGAACCCAGGACCCTGTACACTATAGTCACAGTAGTTAACCACTAAGCCATCACATCTGTACATCTACAGAATGCATTTGATAATTTCAAATACAAAGACGTATACACAACTTGACTTTCATGTAATGTACTTCACTGTGAGTCTTAATTTGGTGGTGGTGGGTTGAACATAAATCTTATGAAGAAACACATCTACTAAGGAGAAGTGTGTGTGTGTGTGTGTGTGTGTGTGTGTGTGTGTGTGTGTGTGTGTGTGTGTAGATATATATATATATATATATATATATATATATATATATATATATATATATATATATGGGTCTACTTCTATTCGCTGACAGCCCATTTCACTGAAACCCATTTGGTCGACAGCTCATTTCATCGACAAACATTCTAGGTGGGGGCTGTGCCCCCCACACCCCCCCAACTATATATAACAACTCCACAGTTGCACACCAGTGGGGAGGGGGGCAAATCCCAGGTTTTTGCCTCCTTGAATACTTTTGTCAATGAAATGAGCTGTCAACCAAATGGTTTTCAGTGGAATGGGCTGTCAGCGAATAGAAGTAGACCCATATATATATATATATATATATATATATATATATATATATATTGTTTTTTTTTAATTCTAGCTCACTGTCAACTCAGTAAAGAGAGGACAATATTCATATTGAAATTGTGAAGTGTCTAGTTTACTCTTGCACTGAAACTGGGAACGCATATCAAAGCAAACATTCATACAACCGTGTAGTACCATAGAGCAATAAGCAAAAGGTACATGAAAAAAGGGGATGTAAATGGCTGTATAATAACATGTAAATGAAAAACCACAGTCTAATAAGTGCATAATGACATACAAATGAGAAATGGTGAAAGCAGGTCATAATTCATAGTAATCTTGCATGAAGTGGTACAGGCAGTTACATGTGAGTATAAAGACAAAAAAGTAATCTGAAATGTGTAGAACTGCAGCACTAAATAAGCTTGCAGCAACAATGGATTTTATATAGTAGCACCTCAGCAGCATACCTTTTAACCTCCAGATCACAGTCAGGGACAAAGGACCTTAAAATCAGGGACATTCAGGGACCCCTAATTAACATAAGATATGCACATTTAAATACATACATTAATGGACACGTACACCCATTCATTCAATTACACAAAGACAAGGCATCGTTTTAAGCAATTTTGAGGGGAATTATACACACGGAAATAGTCAAAATGGAGGATTATTCATATTTTTCAGAAAACTACATAAAATTAAAGTAATACATGCTCAGCTCAGCCCTCCCCTCACACATACCCTTAAAGACAGGTGCTTAAACATTTATAAAACATGCATGCTTAATATGGAATGGAATAAGGCAAATACATTCAGACTACTGATTCAACTTCAGCATCTTAGGAGGCAGAGGTAGTTTCTGCAGCTGATGTCGTGAAACATTCTTAAAGCTATTCAACTTCAGCATCTTGGGAGGCAGAGGTAGTTTCTGCAGCTGATGCCATGGTGGAATGTTCTTTGTTATAAGCAGCTGTAGCTTTTCTTGCTGCTTCCAGCATGTCCTTAGGATGTTTTACACAGTAGCATTCATTCCCCTCATTCATGTTTATTGCTAATAAAGAATTTAATGTTTCTGGGCCAAGTGACTGTCTGAGCTCTGTCTTTACTTTGCAAACCATGCTGAATGACCACTCTGCTTCACTGTTTGAGTGCGACAAACAAAAAACACTTCGCATTAGCTTTTGAAATGTTGGGAGGTCTTGTACTGGAGGGCTCCCAAGCACCATGGACCAGTACTTTAGAAAATTAGATGCATCAGATCCGTATGATCACTCAGTCATCTAATATACTGAAAACTCATCTATCAGTTTGCATCGCTCCACTCGTGAACTATAAAAAATGAGATGAGTGCCAATATCTGCTCTAACAGTTGAAGAAAGCTGCAGTTTCATAGGTGGATCCAATAAGTTGGCCATGTTCTACAGCAGGGGTTCTTTTGCAGGGAAATGTTATTTATTTATTTATTTATTTATTGCATTTGTTTACCTGGAAAGTCCACTGGACCTAAAAGAGCCCATTTTCAGTGGAGGCCCGGGGAGAAATGCTCCGACAAGAACATAGATGCAGAAAAAAAATTAAACATTAATTGGTACAGAAGTGGAAACAGTGTTACACACAGTGGTTACAGTAAATATATACAGAATATATACATACATAAGTCAGGAATTTAGTTGGTTTGATTACAGTAACATATACAGAATATATAAGTAAAAGCAGGAATTTAGTTGGTTGCCAGATGAATTCAGAGTGGTAAAAATGGAGATAAATGAATCAGCATTATTTTGCCAGTATCAACAAGTGATGAAAGAAAAAAAAAAATAATAAAGATGGAGAAAGTATCATCAGTCACTAGTAGTAAAAAGCGGGTTCTTATTGGAACATCGAAAATGTAATTGTTCGAATTGTTAAAGGTCAACCTTTAATGATCGAACAATTACCTTTTCGAATGCTCCGAATTTTTTTTTTTTAAAAAAAAAGGTAAAGTAAAGGGTGTAGGCAGGCACCCTCCATGCCCCGCTACTTAAATATACCAACTCCGAGATTGTGCTGCAGCGTAGGCCCCCTTGCTCACAGCACTTACTTTTGTTTCTTTCTTTCTTTTTTTTTATTACATTTTCGAAGTTTTAGCACTTCGATCATATGGTGTCGACCATATGGTATTCGAAGTACTGAAACTTCGATAATGTAATATGTCACCGTAAAAAGCATAGGAATTTAGTTATAATATAAGGAGAAGGAAGAGGTTAGGTTATAGATCAGGTACATAGCCAGTAAGAGTTGAGAAATGCTTTTTGATTTTTAATAGAACTGCAAAGTAAAATTGCTTGGCTCTCTTGAATAGTTTCTGCTCCACTGTAATACCCCTGATATCATCCAAATTGTCGTCCATATATGTTTTGGCATCATATGAATTTCGCTGTCTTGTAAGACGTTGTCTTCCACTTCAAGAATTGCATCAATAGTACTCATATTGCCCAAAAACTGCCTTGCAGTTGGTGGTTTGAGTACCCTACTAGCATATGCCTGAAGTACTTTCTGGATGTCATTATGCAATGCGAGCAATTTGCTTTCCCTGTTTTGCATTTGCACATTGAAGTTATGCAGTGGTTCAATGGCATACTGCAGGAAGAGGAATGCCAGCTTAATGTCATGGCTCTGCAGTCAGTCAACTATTAGATCCACTTTAGCAGACCATGGTTCATAGGACAAGAAGTAGGATCTCAGGGCAGGCCACAAGACAAGCATTCTTTTGATGACTTTTGACAAACTTAGCCATCGAGTGGGGGCATATCTGATAATTTTGAGAGGTTCAATATCTACTAACATTGCAAGCTCCTTAAGCTTCTGCTGACACTGTGCAGTGCTGGAAAAGTGACAATAAATGTCAGCTACCAATTCCTCTACAGGTACAACCATTGTTTTTACACCATATTTAATACATAAATCTGCAATGTGGCATAAGCAGCCCATGTTGAAACTATGTGGATTAACCTCTCTTAATCTGGATAACACAGAATTCTGCTTACCAATCTGGATGCAGCATTGTCTGATGAATAAGCCACCATGTTGGTCACAGGAATGTCAAACTTGCTCAGAGTCTCCATTACACAGTCATAAATGGCTTGGCCAGTTCCACTGATACAAGCAGGCATGTCAAGGACTCTTACAGCATTTTTACCAATGCCATGGTAAAAAAAAAAAAAAAAAAAGTAAAATCACAAGCAACTTGTCATCCCCCACATCTCTTCTCTGGTCGAGGTACAAACAGTATGGTACGAAACCAACAAAACCGTAAACCAGTGACACCAATGTAGTTATTTAAAACTTACTTTACTGAATAAAAGAATAAACAACAGGGTAACTTAAGCGCTTTTCGTCAGGTCAAGTACCTGACTTCTTCAGAGTATTCACACACTTCTAACAAATATTTGCAGTTATATAATGATTAGAAACTGAGAACCTGCTTTACATCATTAATCAATTAACAATGTTAAAGAGCAAGTAAACAAAAAACTAAATGTGCATAATAAATTGATGTATAAGAGAATAAAATATAGTGTATAAAATATACATAATACATAAATAAAAACCACAGACCATACTGCAATAATCATTATTGTAAACCTTCACAAACCCAGAACTGTAATAATACAAGGTAGTACTGTTCATCTTTGTAAACTCTTTAGTTTCAACAGACTAGAAATTGAGCAAGTATCATTTATGCCTGGATGGCAGTAGGCATACAGCCTCACTTGCCATAATAATTCAGCTTCTTCTAACTGTACAGATCTCGGACCACCCCTCTGGTTGACTGGAATATGATCTATAGCAGTAAATTTAAAAATAGAAGTTATGTTCTTACCATAACGTTCCATGTTAGTTGTCTTCTTCTCGCCTTCTTCTTGCTGGATGGGTTCGGAGCCGACCTCGGCTCCGACTCGGCCACTCTAAAAGCTCGAGAGTTGGTTCCACCGGCTCGAGGCTCCCCTTATATCCCACAATGCTAGGCGTGAGTTACCTCAGATCTCGTTTGTAAGCTAGGCCCAGCTTATACTAGTAACAGAATAACTATAAACAAAATCCACCTCTATAAACTAGGGAGAAGAGAAGGGTGACCTACATCCTGATCCAGGAAAATATGCACAGTAGCATATACCTAAAGTAAGAGGTGGTAGAAAGAGAGGTCACAATCAACACTCCTCTAGGTCTGTCCAGGCCAGGGGAAGGAGGGTGGGACGAAGAAGAAGGCGAGAAGAAGACAACTAACATGGAGCGTTATGGTAAGAACATAACTTCTATATGTTAAGTTGTCTATCTCGCCTTCATTCTTGCTGGATGGGACCGCGTCCCTAGCACCTTGTCCCGGGTGGCCTAACGGAACAGACTCTTGAGAACAGTGGAACCAAAGTTAGCTCTATGCCTAGAAGCTAAATCCAACTTATAATGAGAAATGAAAGTGTGAGGAGTAGCCCAAGTAGCCGCTGCACAAATGGTGTCAATAGGCAGTCTGTCTTGGAAGGCTATAGAAGTAGCCAAAGCTCTGGTGGAATGGGCTTTAGGTTTGTTAGGCAGCTTTTGGTGTCTAATTTCATAAACAAGGGAAATCAGAGATGATAGCCATCTAGATAATGATACCTTTGAAACTGAAAGTCCCTTTCTGCCTTCTGCATAGGAGACAAACAGCTGGTCAGATTTTCTGAATTGTTTGATTCTATCCAAATAGTACCTTAACTGACGATGAACATCTAGCCAATGCAATTTTGTTCAGACCTATTAGAATATTCTGGAAAAACACAGGAGATCGATGCTTTGATTAAGGTTAGACGCCGAGGCTATCTTGGGTAAAAGGACGGGTTAGTTCAGAAGATACCCTGTCCTTATGGAACAACAGATAAGGAGGTCGACAGCTGAGTGCATGAAGTTCTGAAACTCTTCTAGCTGAAGTAATAGCTACCAGAAAGACAGTCTTCCATGATAGCAATTTTAAAGAGCAGGAGGCTGCAGGTTCGAAAGGGGGAAGAATCAAGGAACTAAGAACTAAATTTAGGTCCCAAGGAGGAGGAGGATTTCTTATAGGAGGTCTGAGAAGAAAAACTCCCTTCAAAAATGCTTTGCAAAGCTTGTGGGACATTATGGCAGACTCTGAAATGCCCACATGAAAATTAGAAATAGCTGCCAATTGGACTTTAAGAGTAGATGGAGATGAACCTGCATGGAAGAGTTCAGCTAGAAAATCAAGGACTATTTGGATGGAAGCAGTGAAAGGATCTATGTCCCTTCCTTGAGCCCAATAGGCGAAACGCTTCCATTTACTCAAATAAATCTTCGAGTGGAAGATTTATGGGAAGCTATCAAAATATCTCGGACAGAGTGAGATATTTGAGGAAGCCTGGCTAAGGTTGGAACTGGAGGAACCAAGCAGTGAGGTTCAGAGAGGGAAGGAGCGATGAAACTGACCCGACTGATGGATCAAAAGATCTGGAACTAGGTCCAGATGCCAAGGTCGCTCCAATAGAAAATGATGAAGAAAGGGGAACCAAACCTGTCGAGGCCAGTAAGGAGCAATGAGGATCAATGAGGCCTTCTGAGCGATAGCTTTCTGTATTACTTGAGAGATTAGTGGGAAGGGAGGAAATGCATACAGAAGTCCCCGGGGCCAAACTTGGACCAGAGCGTCTCTGCTGGGTTGGCCTGGTAAAGGGAATAGGGTGAAATAATCTCTGCACTTGCTGTTTTGGGGAGTAGCAAAAAGGTCACAGCAAGGCTGACCCCACTTGAGAAAAATTTCTCTCACAACAGAGTCTTTCAGAGACCACTCGTGAGGCATGAGAATAGCTCTGCTCAATTTGTCCGCGATTTGGTTGGACTTCCGGGATGTGCGTTGCTATCAGAAACCGCTGAGAAGAAATCGCCCACTGCCACAGTCTGAGTGCTTCTCGACACAGGGGGTAGGACCTGGTTCCGCCTTGTTTGTTGATATACCACACTACAGACATATTGTCCGTCTGGATTGCTATCGTTCCCAAGGGAAGAGAGTCTTGAAGGGCTTGCAACGCTAAAAGCACTGCTCTCATCTCTAGAACATTTATGTGCAAGTGGCATTCGCCTGGTTGCCATGTGCCCTGGACAGTTCTGCCCTGATAATGCCCCCACCCGATCAGGGAGGCGTCCGTTGTCAGAGTAGCAACCGGAGGGGGAGGAACAAAGGGTCTTCCCAAGAAGAGCTGAGGGGAAGACATCCACCACAGAAGATGATTCCTGCATGTTTGCGTGATCATAATGGTGTGGGACATCGGAAGTTGCTGGTATGACCATTGTGTGAAGAGCATCCATTGAAGGATTCTCATGTGGAATCTGGCTAATGGAAGCAAAGGTATGGCAGCCGCCATAATCCCCAATACTTTCAGAACTAACCTGGCTTTGACTCTGTTGCTGCTGAAGATGAGCGAGACCAGTTTTTGTATGTCCGTTATTCTCTGATCTGTTAGCCTCGCAGACATGTTGACTGTGTCTAGAATTGCGCCTATGAAGGTAATAACACGACAAGGCGACAAAACAGACTTTTCGCAATTTATTGAAATGCCTAAGTTTTGACAAGTGCGAAAGGTGTAGTCCCTGGCCCTTAGAAGAAGATGCTTGGTGGGAGCCGTGAGGAGCCAGTCATCCAAATATGGAAACACCTGGAATCCTTGACGTCTCAGGTGAGAAGCTACCACTGCCATACATTTGGTAAACACCCGGGGGGCAGTGGTGAGTCCAAAGGGCAGGGCTCTGAATTGAAAATGACTGGTTCCCAGCCTGAAGCGGAGAAATCTTCTGGAGCGTCTGTTCATTTTTATATGATAGTACGCATCCTGAAGGTCTATAGAGCACATCCAGTTTTTTCTTCCCAATAGGGGAAGGATGGACTGTAGCGTGACCATCCGAAATCGTGTTTTCTTGACTGACCTGTTCAAGATACTGAGATCCAAAATTGGTCTCCAGTCCCCTGTTTTTTTTGGAACTAAAAAGAACCTGGAGTAGATTCCGGATCCTTGCTGGTCTGCTGGAACTGGTTGAATTGCTCTTTTTGCAAGCAGCTTTGAAACTTCCAAAGCTGCAAGATCCCTTTGAGCGGGTGGAACATCTGGAAGGGATTTTTTTGATCAGTTTGGAATGCAAAGGAAGGGAATGGAATAGCCTTCGGAAATGATGGACTGTACCCACTTGTCTCGAGTTAGGGATAGCCAGGCTTCTGGGTACAGTGACAATCTTCCCCCGACTGCCTCCGAAGGTGGACAGTCGGGCAACACCTCAGGGATGCTGAAAGGGCTTATCGGAGAAAGTTTCTCGATTGCCCTGGTTCTGGACCCCCTGCCTCTAGGGCGACGTCTACCATTGTTGTTCCCCTCTGCCTCTGGCGGGGAACCGACTCTGTGTGTCAGGCGAAGTCCCTTGAGATTGTTTGCGGAACCACATTTTCCCACTTTTCTGGCCCTTGGGGTAAGGCCTAGAAGGAGTAGAAAAACGGACTCCGATGGCAGAAAGAGTCTTGCCATCAGTCTCTCACCTAGTCTAGGTTTATTTCACTTGAGGACCAAAAGAGATGATCCATCAAATGGGGAATTAGTGAACGACGTTTTAAAGGGGTCCGCAAAGTTGCATAACCGCATCCAGGCATGCCTACGTAAGGCCACTCCTGTTCCTGCGGCCCTGCTCGCTCCATCAGCCGCATGAAAGGAGGCATGGAGGAGTTAGCTATGGAGTTCAGGGTAGCCAGCTGAGTGTTCATCTTGTCTTGAAAACCCGCAGCTGTAGGATCCTTCAACATATCACTCGCTTCTTTGATCAAGTCCCTTTGAAGACGAGTAAAATGGCATAGGTAGTTCAGTGAATGCATTGCAAAGGTCGCTGATGAGAACATCCGCTTCCCGTACCTGTCCATAGACCTAGATTCCTTGTTAGGTGGATGGACAGGCACTGAAGGATCAGCTAGTTCCTTCTTAGTGGCAGCAGCAACCACCATAGCATCCACAGAAACTCCTTTTGTCAGAAATTGTTTATCTGCTGGTGCCGTGATGAATTTCGAGGGTCTCCTGGGAGTGGGGTCCACTGAATCAGGAGCCGTCCATGCCTTTTTTGCTACCACCTGCATGAGGGGGTCAAAGGGGGGAGACACCCAGGAGGTGGAAGGGCGAGAGCCAAACGCCTCAAGGTACACAGATTCATCCTCCGAAGGGTTGAGGGCTGGCCAATTTCCCCTCTGTTTAAGGATTTCTAGAATGTCTGCAAATGAGACATCTTCAGAAAGGGAACGGGGGGAACCCTCGGAATCCTCTAAATCTGTGTCAGAGGTGACGGACTCAGGTGAGTCTATGTGTTTCCTCTTACACTTTCTCTTCCGAGGGGGCTCTTCTGCCAAACCAGGAGAGGCCTCGGAAGAGGATGAGATCCCCACAGGGGATTCCTGAGGAGCTGGCTCTCTGCGGTCTGGGATGAGGGAGTGAGTCGACTTGACCTGAGGCACCGAAGAGGGAGGGGCGGACGGAGCCGACTGTGGAGTCAAACCAGGTTCTAACACACTCCGCATGACCTCGAACGCACCCCTGTCAGGCAGAGCCAGAGGTCCCCGCTCCGAGAAGCTGAGAACCTCCCTCGGCACCGACAGTGATGGCTCCGAGGCCGATGTCGGAGCCGAACTCACCAGCGCCGAAGCTCCGAGAGGAAGAGCGGGGTTGGACAAGGGTCCGATGCCACTCACCCCCTCGGAGCCGACGAGGGAAGTCCGGCGCCGAGATTCTTCTAAGGAAGAAATCGGAGCTGACGATGGAGCCGAAGACATCTGTATCGGCACCGACGCTACCACAGTCTCGGTTCCGAAACGCCCCGGCTCCGAGCTCAACGGAGTCGGAGGAGGAACATAATGGGGGACAGGGCCAGGCATCGACTGATGAGTCGGGCTCTGAAGCATTTGGGCCAGTGCCTCAGACTTAAGAAGTCGACTCACTACCCTCTGAAGGTCATGGTCCGAAAGCCTCGATGACCTAGAGGAGTGAGATCTATGGCTCCGTTCAGACAGCAAGGGAGATGCTGGAGCCGAATGAACGGAGACAAGGGACGGTGACCTGGACCTCTTTCTAGTTGTCGGTTCCGAAGGTCTAGTCGGAACCGACAAAGGAATTTCCAATACCTCGGCTCCAGCCGGAGCCGAGGAAACCACAGAAACTGCAGTCTGAGAGTCATCGGCTCCAGCCGGAGCCGATGCAGACGGAGGTTTCGAAGCCTTAGGCCTCGGCTCAGACGCTGGAGCCGAGGACCTAGAAGCCTTGGAGGGTTTTCCCGAAGGAACAGTAAGGGAACCCTCAGGCTTAAGTAAACCTCTCAGAATAAGTTTATTTTTCCTTTCCTGCAGGACTCTGGGGCTGAAGCCATGGCATACAGCACAAGAGTCCTGCAGGTGTAAAGGTCCCAGGCAGTAGACACAAGAAGTGTGACCGTCTGTCAGAGACATTTTCTGACAGCACGAGTCACACTTCTTGAAGCCTGAGACCTTTGAGTCTTTAGACATTACAGAAGAAGTGTAACCACACACACACAGTCAAACACACTGATTACACCCTATACAAGTTTTAACTCAAAAATTAAACACACTATCAAGTTTTTTGAGAAAAACACACACACACCACTAGGGGAAGGAAAAAAGGCCCGAAGGCCCGAGGGAAGAACTTATAAGTTCTTTGTGGAAAAGGGGATAATAGAAGAGAAAAGGGTCAAAATCCACTAAACTAAGGGTAATAACTGTAAAGAATTAAACTAAAGGGGTTTAAGTAGACTAAAAATTACTCTACTATAACTCACCAAGAAGCCGGTAGAAACCACACACCTCGATCGCTGTAGCGGCAAACGAGATCTGAGGTAACTCACGCCTAGCATTGTGGGATATAAGGGGAGCCTCGAGCCGGTGGAACCAACTCTCGAGCTTTTAGAGTGGCCGAGTCGGAGCCGAGGTCGGCTCCGAACCCATCCAGCAAGAATGAAGGCGAGATAGACAACTTAACATCTGTGGTTCAAGTTAGTAACAATATGTTTAGCTAGAGCATTTTCCGTTTTTAAGGTCTTGATTGCGTATAAATGCTCGTATATACGCTCTCTCAGTCTTCTAATGGTTTTCCCAATATAGAAGGCCGGACATTGTTTGCATCTAGCTAAATAAACCACGTAACATGAGTTACAATTTAATTTAAAATCTATTTTATATGTACAATTGTTGATACAAAATTGTGTACCCACTTCGATATGCTTGCAATAATTACAGTTCTGACATTTATGCATTCCTACATTCAACCTATAGGACGTTTTTTTAAACTCCAAAATACTTTTTAAATTTCTTCCTTTCTTGTATACAATCTTAGGGCAAGGACCTGTTTTACTATAAATGTCCGGGTACGCTCTAAACAGTTCCCAATTCTTAAATATAATATCTATACATGATCTACTGTCTTTACTAAACGTTGTAATAAAGGTTGGTTTGCAGTTCTCATCGGCCAATGTTGCAGATGGTAACGTTAAATTTGCTGGTGTATCAAGCCCATCATTCCCATCAATATCGTTGGTCACATTAATCCGTGTGTTGACAAAGGGGCCTGTGAAAGAGTTACTGACATTATTAGTAGTAACTGGTAGTAGTGGGTAATAAATGTGTTGGCACCTTTTATCAATGACTTCTTGTGTTAGTTCATCCAACAAGTCAATGGGGTATCCATGTGCCAAGAACATGTTCTTTAATGTTGAGCATTCAGCATGGAAATCACTATCCAATGAAACCATTCTAGCAGCACGGACCAGCTGCCCTTTAACAACAGATCTTTTTTGAAAAAGTGGGTGGCAGCTGGTAAAGTGCAAGAATGTGTTCGAATATGTTTCTTTCCGATGGATTTTAGCAATAAAACAATTAAGTGTCAAATCCTTGCTAAGCATTACGTCTAAGTAGGCAATATTCTCTGTTGAGAATGTGTGGGTGAACTGTAAGAAGGTGGTACTTTGATTAAAATATTGGACCATCCTTTCTACTTCACACTCACCTGCCTTCACAAGTATGAAGATATCATCCAGGAACCTAGTGTATAGTAGAAATGATTCAATGTGTGGGTTTTGCTGTGAAAAAACATGATGGGTTGAATAGGTTGAATGTAGGAATGCATAAATGTCAGAACTGTAATTATTGCAAGCATATCGAAGAGGGTACACAATTTTGTATCAACAATTGTACATATAAAATAGATTTTAAATTAAATTGTAACTCATGTTACGTGGTTTATTTAGCTAGATGCAAACAATGTCCGGCCTTCTATATTGGGAAAACCATTAGAAGACTGAGAGAGTGTATATACGAGCATTTATATGCAATCAAGACCTTAAAAACGGAAAATGCTCTAGCTAAACATATTGTTACTAACTTGAACCACAGTTTTAAATTTACTGCTATAGATCATATTCCAGTCAACCAGAGGGGTGGTCCGAGATCTGTACAGTTAGAAGAAGCTAAATTATTATGGCAAGTGAGGCTGCATGCCTACTGCCATCCAGGCATAAATGATACTTGCTCAATTTCTAGTCTGTTGAAACTAAGGAGTTTACAAAGATGAACAGTACTACCTTGTATTATTACAGTTCTGGGTTTGTGAAGGTTTACAATAATGATTATTGCAGTATGGTCTGTGGTTTTTATTTATGTATTATGTATATTTTATACACTATATTTTATTCTCTTATACATCAATTTATTATGCACATTTAGTTTTTTGTTTACTTGCTCTTTAACATTGTTAATTGATTAATGATGTAAAGCAGGTTCTCAGTTTCTAATCATTATATAACTGCAAATATTTGTTAGAAGTGTGTGAATACTCTGAAGAAGTCAGGTACTTGGCCTGACGAAAAGCGCTTAAGTTACCCTGTTGTTTATTCTTTTGTTCAGTAAAGTAAGTTTTAAATAACTACATTGGTGTCACTGGTTTACGGTTTTGTTGGTTTCGTGCTGTTGGAGCTGCTTGCCGTTTTTTCTACAAACAGTATGGTACTTTCTGACAAACTTGTGCTACATCCTGTTGATACTTTGGCCCCATTACATCTCTTAAAATGCAAGCAGCCTTTGCTGGTCCACAGGCAGGTTATTTTTTGTACCACCTTTAGGTCCATGCAGTTTATTTTCATGTACTTCAGGAAATGATCCCCAGTTGTAAATGGCAAGTTGTGTTCGGCAAGTAGGCTCTTAAAGGCTACTTCAGCCTCAATCACTTTAGCATTGGTATGCAGAGTGGCAAACATTTCTGTCACCTTCCTCCAAGTTGAATGTTTGTTGCTCATCGTGTGCTTTTCAGCGTCCATATGCCACTGCATATCATTCCTCCCTCCACGTCCGACATTATTATTAGTAGCACAAGTCTTGCAAAATGTACAGCCTGGACCACACCTGCTTTCCATTATCCAGTCAAAGGTGACCGTCCAGCTGCTGTGGAATATGGTCATTCACTCCTTCTTTTCAAAGGCAGCATCTTCAGAGAAGAAAAAAGGAGGAGTGTAATGAAAAGGCTTCAATGTAATTCACAGGTGTATTGTGAAGCTACACTTTTACTTACAGTAAATGAAGCTTGTATGATGGCAAACAGCAGGCAAAAATAAATTTATTACCCTTCTGAGTTGTTGCACTTTAACAGTGCAACAAAGTTTGCATTGCACCCCCTTCCATTGTGGCTTGTACCATGCTGTTCTGTGATTTAGCCATGACTTCATTTCTGAAGAAAATTAATGATTCAGATAAAAGATGAGAATGCAATCCAAAAACCTCTTTAAATGTGTGTAACTCATTAAGTCTGAGTAATACACAGCACCACACATTGTCAAAATGTGAGTAAGCATTACTGCAAATCAATAATGCATCCAGGAAAAAACTTATTCAAAATAACTCATAGCACATCCAAGAAAAATCTCATTATTGCAAATAATTCATAACATATACAGGAAAATCTCATTACTGCAAATGACTCTCTACATCCAAGTAAAAGCTCATTATTGCAAATAATTCATAACACATCCAGGAAAATCACATTACTGCAAATGACTCTGCATCCAAGTAAAAACTCATTATTGCAAATAATTCATAATGCACCTAAGGTAATTATCGAAAATGATTCATAACATGTCTAAGAAAATGCTTACTGCAAATGATTCATAACAGACCCAAGAGAAAGCTCATTATTGCAAATGATTCATAACAGACCAAAGAAAAAGCTCATTACTGCAAATGATTCATAACGCACATAGGAAGTGCATACAAGGAGCACACTGTAAAACTGACAAATCATGGATATGATTCTACACAACATTACTTCAACCTAGTTAAATTCTCATTAGCTATTTTGCATTAATATTTTTCAAAATATATATGAAGCATAAAACTCAAATGTGTCATATTTATTGAAGTTATGGCTGCCTAGTAAGCAGTACGTCCTCAGACCTTTACTCACAATCTATTCTAAAGACAATCACTGGTGACAAAAAAATCTGTGGGTAAAGAGGCAAAGCCAAAATCATTGTGGGGATTAGATTTTTCAGTGTTACTCCTTAAACTTGGTGCATTAATAGCTTGTGCAGTAACATGCATTTTCTGTAAACACTTTGCAACACAATTGGAGTGTCATACAATCTGACCCCATTCAAAAGAATACTACACTTTGGTTCACCAGAGCAACCCAAAATGCTATAAACCAAGTTACTTGAGCATTATCCTCCTACAATCAAAACTACAGACTACAAATATCAACTACGATTCTCTGCCCTTCCTAAATGGGAGAAAAGGTGGTGAGTTACAGTTATAGATTTTGCTTCAGAATACATATCAATTCACATTCTTAATTAGTCAGTGCCAAAACATTCTAAACAAACCAAACAGACAATACCACACAGTATGAAATCCTAGACATATTCACAGAAAGCACAACTATGGCAGGCTTAGAAATAGCATATCCTCCATTTCAGGAACAGCCTTCCCTTACATATCAGAGTACTTCCCTAACAACTTTTAAAACCAGCCTGGATGAGTGACCACTGATTTTCACCAGGACTATATGGAGAAAGTATACTTAATAGGGAACATTTTAGACAGTTTCCCTGCAGTACTGGGTGATATAGAAGAGTTTATTCATGCTCTCCTTGGCTGTAAGCTTAGTAAAAAAAAATAATGAACCTGTGTACACATTTCTATCTATGATGGCATACTGTAGCAGCATCATTCACAACAAGGGAGGTGACATCAGACCCAAACAGTTTTAGATCCATCAGCCTGTCCAGTATTCTATGTGAATCCAAGGAGATTATTCAGTAAAACATACCTAATTTCAAAAAGGCTTTCTAGAAAAATGCACACCTCATACAGCAGTAATAACCTTGCCTTTAATGTCAAGTGACATATGAGTCTTCCCAAAAAGGCCACAAACTTTGATTGCAAAATAGCTAGTCAAGCCATAAAATGGTGCAGTTATTAAACAGCTACAGACATTAGCATATAGCAATTTAAAATTTCATTCATATCTACCTACCAAATTCAAAAACATATGTTTGGTAACCTGATCCTAAAGCACATCTCTACTCACTTCAATGTATCATTGCATCAGTTTATACTTCATTTATCTAACCCATTATTGAGTACATTGGCACTTCATGTAGGCTTTGAGCAAGCCAACTGAAATAATTTAAAAAAGGCATAGTGATTTCTTACTAGAAAAAAAAAAACATAGCACTGGAAAACTCAGACTATTGGAAATGCCTCAGCAACTGCTGTTATATTCTATTTTTATAAGTTATTTACATGTTAACACCTGCCTGATATATAAAGTCTGATATGGTCCAGATCAGGAAAACTTACAAACCTAACACTAAAAAAATATGAATAATATAAAAATGACAGATACATTATGTAATTCTTTCCAATATTATGAAATAAGTTCATCCATTTAAAAAGTCACTTGTTGAATTCAATAAGAAATAATTGTGATACATGTATGGCAAATAAAAAATATCAACACAGGGTTAAGGCAATCAAACTTCTTAAAGGTTGGTAGGTTGTTAGCTTGACAACAGTAAGTAAGAACATATTAACATACCTCTCAGGATAGAGAATGAAGTATATTTTAGTATTTGTTCCATGTTATATAACCTCCCTTAATGACATTGTGACTATTAGACTGCTAACTACATAATCAGTTTGCTGTATGTTCCAGCCAGGCTTGTTTTTTCACATATTTTAACAGTGTAAACAACAAAACAGCATTTTCATTCCCAACTCTGTATAGTTTTGAGCCTTAACATTTTTGCATTTTGTGTTTTGTTCTCACAAAGTAGCCACTTTTTGAGTCTTGCTCACGACAAACACCAAACCACCACTCTCTTTCAATTTTTGCATTGCTGCAAGTCATATTTTAAGAATAAATCCACTACAACCATCAGCATTTCTGAAGCTGGATGGTAGTTTGCCTGAAAAATGAAAGCTTTGAATCCTGAAGTTTGAGCATTCCGCATGCACAGTAATTAGAATAAGGTATTACAATGATAGGGTGCCCACTGGGACCTGAGAAAAAAAACAATTAACTTTACACCCAAACCAATCTGGTCATCGGTGATCATTTTAAGAATGCACACAGGAGGCCAAGCTTTCCTTCACAATTTACAATAAACGGTAAACATAATAGCATTACTAATAAATAAATAAAAGGAATACACAATACAGGAGATGAGCAGGTTGTTTTAAATACCAACATATAATTGACAGTTCCTAATATACCTGCCTACATAATTGGTTACAAGTGTCAAGACTCAACCTAATCAACGAGACAAGCAAATTGAAAGGCAAGATATTTTTAACTAACCTGAATTTAGTTTCAAAAACATAAAAGTTGTAAGGGTTAGTCTAGAAAAAAAAGTCTGCAGTGACTTTCTGTACAGTCTGTAACTTTTCCTTTACAGTATTTCTGAGTATGATAATTTCACACACTTGGTTTCATAATATACTGCTTGTCATATCGCCATTAGTTTCATGCCATAAATTCAATGTCCTAAAAGACTATAGGATAAGCTGGAAAAGCAAACTGAGTAAGAGGTGATCTTTAAAAAAACATTTTAAAATAACGCAGAATGACACTATTAAATGATGCAATGTACATACTGAGGATTATATAGGTTCATAGGTTGGTACTAGGCTATCAGCCCTAGGGCGTATACAAGCCTAGCCATAACAATTCCCTGGATATTTCTTCTCACAATATTTACTTCCCTGGACCCCTGTCTAGCAGGGCGACTGACGTTATCCCCGGGGTGAATTTCCTATCTCCCATCCAATCGTCAAGGTTCCTTTTGAAGAGGGCCAAGGAGGCGCTCTGCTTGACATGTATGGGCAGTCTATTCCAGAGTATGGGGAGTCTCTGGGTCAGGAACCTATCTCTCCATGGAATTCAAGCTGTATAGTATCTAATTATTATAATTTTCAGATATTTCTCTGAGGTTTTGATGCCTTTATGGTCCCATTTTTCAAAGAGGTGATGGGGCAAGTATAATTACTTCCCCAAAAGAGTCACAACTAAATCCAGTTTACTGTTACAGAAAAAAATCTGCTAAAATTTCACATATTAGTAGTGTAAAAAAACTTAATATGTGGCTTCTCTCTGGTTTTCTGCCATGCTCAAACAACTGTCTACCTCTGAAACTTAAGGCAACAAGCTAAATAACTAAATGACCAGAATTAGTCTTTTTAGTTACATTATATAAAAGGACAAATACATGAGATGATCAGATGGGACTAATCTAGTCAACAACAGTAAACAGAAAAATAAGTAAAAATATGTTTTATGTCCGTCCATTGGGTAATGGGTTACATCTACTGTAGGATGTTGAAACAGTTTCTTCTGATTCTATGGATCGTCTGCTGAAGAGAAATGTTGTCTTATTTTATGTAGAGATAGTACCATAATATTAAGGTGCACATTTGATGATTTGTGCTCCACATATTCTTTATAATGAAAAAGGGATGACTGTACATGTGTACTTCCCCAAATGTTTTGACCTCCTCTTTGCATACAGTTGCATCTTTTATTTGTGTCTGCTTTATTGTTTTACAAACATACCCTTGTTAAAAATACAAATATTTATGACTCTGGGTAAAGTTCATTTACTGATTTGCAGTTTTTTGCTTGCCATCAGTGAGAAAGACGTCATACTGAACTATGCCTGTTTTTTTTTTCAGCTCAAACTCTTTCAAACAAGTTCCTGTTTGTTTGTGTACAAGCTGTCTACCATTGGGGATATACCTACTTGGGAATGTCCATTCTTAAAGGGTACCCAAGCAGAAAGCAAAAGTGCAATAACCTTTAAACAATCCCGGAAGTTAATGCACTAGTCTTCTGTATAGTAAGAATAAAAATGCAATGAAAGACCAGTGGGCCAAAAAGATATCAAGCATTTTAAATTATGCTGTGGGTTGTTCTGCCTGTCTAAAACCTGTCAAGCATTCTGAACAATACCTGATGAAAATCATTATCACTCCTGAGAGGTACAGGTACAAAAATACATTCAAACAATCAAACAACCACAAACACACGTATACAAGCTGCATGGCTCTCAATCATCCCGAATAAGTTCTTAATGGTAAACACCCCCCCCTCACTAATCTACAGTACGCCCTGCACTTCAGTTTAGAGCATTACCTGTAAAATAAAGTAGCGAAAAATAAAATCCTTGATCGCACTCATGTCATGGACCATTAAAAGCTTCAGACTTTCTGGGAACAATTCTACACCATGCACAAACCACGACAAGCTGCTGCTAAATTCCCTCTCAAGATTGAATACAGACACAGCCACAACTCAGTCCAGGTGCACAGCTGTCTGTCTCTCCCTCCCCTCGATTATTTCTTTCGAATGACTCGACTGTGAAGATCCAACGCTGATCTCCTCTCTCCAAAGTAGTTCCAATGCGGGCTTTCGCCATGCCGATGCTGCCTTGATATGCGGACTGAGCGGACCTAATCGAGCACTTCATCCATACCAGGTCTGCCGTAGCTGCTTCCGCACAACACAGGAAATGAAGCAAGCTAGCTGCATACAAAACAGGTGCAGTAAAGCAATGCTTTGATTGGCGGAGATGTCTACAGCCAAAACAGAGAGCACTTTACAGCAGATCTCAGGTGTACTTGCACCCAAATCAGGCACTCAGGAAAGCAAGCTAAAAAATGAGTGCTCCCAGTTAATTCGAGACGACTGAGAGCTATGCTCAGCAGCACCGCTGGCATCCTACCAGTGGTACAACGCTATAGCAAACTAGAAAGAAAGCAGTTCAGCAAAGACTGCATTACACCTGCTGACAGACAAGCAAATCCAAAACCAGTTTCATAAAGATAAAGAGGTGTTATTCAAGTTTTGGTTTACCTGCATGGTCCACAGAATGGATCTGGATGAAGGCAATGACGTCCCATACTAGGGGATAGCAAGATAAGTGCAACTCTTATAACTCTACCTACAGGGATCTTCAAGAGATAAATTGGAGACACAATGGATATATCACAGGCATGCCTTGTAGAATATTTAAGACATTCCTCAATAAACTGCTGCCACATATGTAAAAGTGTATCTGTTTTTTCAACATGGCAGGGGAGAGAGCCATCACCATGTATAGCTTTTATGATATCATCCACCTCTACAAAGTGGTAGATTACACAGATTGCAATAAAGGCCCCACCTGGTTTTCACAGATACCATTACATCAACAAAAAGGCCAACCATTCCATCAAATGCCAGGTGGTGTGAATGCACAGACTCATCATACATGTATCTGCACAACACCTTGACAGTGTTCATGATTATTGCATACAGCATGCAAGTCATTTTTTCAATCATTTTCTGCATGTTAACCTTCCACAGCTCCATCTATGAGGTACAATGGTGCATCCACATAGAGAAAGCCACAAACAGCATGTACACATTTCACCCCTCTTGGGTTCTCCCACAGAATGTCTCTAATATGTTGCAGGTGATGCAGGATACCCAGTGGAACCCTGGCAATGATGCCCATATGGAACTCACAAAGCACGGCCAAACATCAATATAACATCACCCATGCCCAAAATTAGAAGTTATGTACTCACCATAACGTTCCATCTGAGTAGGTGTATTCATTTGTCTGCAACCTGTGGGTTATGGATCCGATATCGGATCCGAACCGGCATGGTTTTCCAGCTATGGATCCAAGCTCTCAGCTCCTCCCCTCACCCATAATGCCCTGCTCTACCCTCATGACCTCAGATCGAGTTTGCCAAAGCAACAATACCCTAAAAAGGGCAACAAGGAATATGCAGGAAACTGAAAAGGCCAGGGGGATAGGAGGGCGGGATGGTTGCAGACAAATGAATACACCTACTCAGATGGAACGTTATGGTGAGTACATAACTTCTAAATCTGAAGTAGGATATTCATTTGTCTGCAACCTGTGGGACAGAGTCCCCAGCTACCTGAATCTTGGGTGGCCATCATGGAAGGATATTCCGGAGCACCGCAGAGCCAAAGGATGCTCTACCCCTAGATGCAAGATCCAACTTATAGTGGGAAATAAATGTATGAGATGAAGCCCACGTGGCTGCTGCACAAATATCATCTAGAGGAATCCTAGCCTTGAAGGCTGCCGAGGTAGATACTGACCGGGTTGAATGGGCATGAACACCCCCCGGTGCGGGCCTTCCTGACGCTTGATAAGCCAATAAAATGCACTGTGAAATCCAGCGGGACAGAGAAACTTTAGAGATTGGCTTGCCCAAATTGAATTTTGCAAAGGAAATAAACAGCTGGTCGGATTGCCTATGACCAGCTGTCCTGTTGAGATAAAATCTAAGTTGCCTGTGAACATCTAGTGAATGTAGCTTATATTCACCTTTGTTTTCATATTTAGGAAGAAAACAGGGAGGTTAATGGATTGATTGATGTTTGCTTCAGAAGCGATTTTAGGAAGGAAGGACGGGTTGGTCCTGAGGGAGACACGGTCGGATGAAATACCAAGTAAGGAGGTTTAGCTGATAAAGCTTGAAGTTCAGAAACTCTCTTGGCAGATGTAATGGCTACCAAAAGGCTGTCTTGTAGGACAAGAATTTGAGATCCACCGTAGCGGGCTCGAAGGGGAGCGGTCAAGGCCTGTAGGACCAAAGAAAGGTCCCAAGGAGGAACTGCTTGTTTTATAGGGGCCTGAGAAGAAAAGTACCTTTAAGAAATGTTTTACACAATTTGGCTGACATAAGAGGAATAGACTCTTGACCAATGTGATAGTGAGAAATTGCCGCCAGTTGAACTTTGACTGTGGAACTGCTGGCACCATCATTAAAGAGAGAGGTTAGAAAGTCAAGCACTACAGAGAGAGGAACCGTGAAGGGATTCAGGCCTTGCCGCTCCGCCCACACAGAGAGCGTTTCCATTTGCTTGGTAAACCTTTCTAGTGGATGGTTTATGAGCCGCCACCAAAATAGCCTTTACCGGTGAAGAAATACCGGGAGTCCTTATCAAGAGTGGAACTGGAGCAGCCAAGCGGTCAGCTTCAGGTTGTCCAGGTTCGGAGGAGGAATGCAGGATGGATGGGATATCAGATCCGGGATGGGATCTAGAATCCAAGGAGGATTCACCGAGTGAGACCTTAGGAAGGGGAACCAGATCTGTCGAGGCCAGAATGGAGCAATGAGAATCATTCTGCAACCCACCCGAGAAGCTTTCTGAAGGACTTGCAGCATCAGAGGCAAGGGTGGATAGGCATACAGAAGACCGGGTGGCCAAGCATGCACCAGAGCGTCTCTTGGGGTACCTCCGGGAGGAGGTATTAGAGCGAAAAACTGTCGCACTTGGTGTTTGAGGAGAAGCAGAAAGATCGCATGAAGGGGTTCCCCACCGTGCGAATATGCGTTCCGCTACTTGACAATTGAGAGACCACTCGTAAGGGGTCAGAATGGTGCGACTGAGCTTGTCCGCTAGGATGTTGGACCGACGCGGAATGTGCGTTGCTATGAGAAAGCGATTGGTGGAGATTGCCCATTCCCAAACTCTCATGGCCTCTCGACAAAGAGGGTAAGACCTTGTTCCCCTTGCTTGTTGATGTACCAGACAACAGACATGTTGTCCGATTGAATTGCAATTGTTCCCAAGGGAAGAAAGTCCTGAAGTGCTAGCAACGCTAAGAGCACTGCTCTCATCTCTAGAACATTGATATGCAGAAAGGTCTCTGAATCGTTCCACGTGCCTTGGACTGTCCGCCCCGAAAGTGCCCCACCCGAGGCGGAGGCGTCCGTGGTCACCGTGGCGAGAGGGGATGAAGCACAAAATGGGCGACCTTCGTGGAGATCCGCGGAGTGGAGCCACCACAAGAGGGACCGCTTGCAAGCCTTGCTGATCGCTATGGGATGATGCATGGGGAGAGCAAGGTATGACCACTGTACTAAGAGCGTCCACTGAAGAATGCGCATATTGAGCCTGGCAAGAGGAAGAAGTGCTATAGCCGAAGCCATGGACCCTAGAGCCCTCAGGACCAACTCCGCTGGAACAGAACTTGAATGGAGAATGGCCCGCACCTGGAGCTGCAGATTTAGAACTCTGTCCGCAGTGAGGAAGGCTCGTAAACTCCTTGTGTCTAGTCTGGCCCCTATGAAATCTAAGAGCTGTGTGGGCGCCAGGTTGGACTTCTTTGTATTTATTGTGATGCCCAGAAATGGAGCAAGATGGAGAAAGGAGTCTCGCACGAAGAGAAGTAGATGCCTTGTTGGGGTAAGAAGCCAGTCGTCCAGGTAGGGAAAGACCTGCACCCCTGAAGCCTCAGGTGGGCCGATACCACTGCCTGTACTTTGGTGAATACCCTGGGGGCTGTGGTGAGACCAAAGGGAAGGACCCGAACTGGTAGTGACTGGCTCCCAGCCGAGCGGAGAAACCTCCTGGAGCGCCTGTCCATCAGGATGTGGTAGTACGCGTCCTTGAGATCTATCGAGCACATCCAGTGATTTTCTCCCAGAAGGGGAAGAATAGATTGCAGAGTGACCATTCGAATTTTTCTTTGGGGACTGCCAGATTCAAGAGAGAGAGGTCTAGGATTGGTCTTAGTTCCCCGTCTTTTGGCACTAAAAAGAATCTGGAGTAGAACCCTGATCCGATCTGGTCTGGGGGAACGGGCTGGATGGCTCTTTTCTTTAGCAGATGGCCAATTTCTGCCAAAGCGGCCTCCCGTTGACCGGGTGGTACGTCTGGGAGGGACTTCATCTTTGGAAGGTGAAGGAAAGGAATGCGATATCCCCTGGATATGATTTGGAGAACCCAGCGGTCCGATGTTATGGACTCCCATGCTGCTAGGTGGCCCGAAAAACGTCCCCCGACTGCCTCCAGAGTAGAGCAGTCGGGCAACCCCTCAGGGTTGCTGCACGGGCCGTTCAGAGAAAGGTTCCCTGGACCCGAAGTTTCTGGGAGCCCCTCTGCCTCTAGGGCGGCGTCCTCCCTGTCCTCCTCTGCCACGGAAGGACTGGTTGTCCGGAGCAGGCTGGGACTGCTGCGACTTCCGGAACCACATCTTCTTCTGACCCTTTTGGTTCCTAGAATAGGGCCTCTGGGGTGCAGAGAAGCGGATTCCGACGGCAGACAGCGTCTTCCCGTCCTTCTCGCTCTGGGCCAACGTCTCGCGAAGGTCTTGCCAAACAGAGCAGAACCATCAAAGGGGCGTTAAGACGCCTTGAAGGGCTCAGAAAAATCGCAGTGACGGAGCCAGGCCTGGCGTCTAGTGACCAGTCCTGTCCCGCAGCTCTAGCGGCCCTCCGTTGCATGGGAGAGTAGCCGCATAGAAGTATTTGTAACTGACCTAAGAGTGGCCATTTTGGTGGAGTGCAGAACTCTGTCCTCCTCCGAAATGGACTCAGGGGGGATGCAGCGTATTCCTTAATAAGATCTCGCTGCATCCGAATAACGTGTGCCAAATAGTTCAGCGCCCTTACCGAGAAGGTCGCGAACTGAACATCCGCTTCCCAAGCGGTCCATCATCGAGACTCCTTGCTCGGTGGGTGGACTGAGGACTCTCTTGAGCCAGTTCCCTCTTTGTGGCCGCCGCCATCAACATGGCATCTACAGGAGGCCCCTTACTCCAATGGGTCCGGTCGGATGGCGGGCTAAGGATCCTATCCGGTCTTTTGGGAATTGGCTCCACGGTGTCCGGTTCCTTCCACGCCCTGGTGGTAATAAGGTCCACCAGGGGGTCGGCAGGGGGGGACACCCAAGAGGTAGACGGGCCCGTTTCAAATGCCTCCAAGAACACGGACTCGTCCGAGGAAGACTTGGCGGCAGACCACCCCTTATACGGAGCATTTCCATGATGTCTCCAAAGGAGACATCCTCGGGGGGTGACCGTGGGGAGCCTTCCCCTTCCTCCAAGTCCGTGTCTTCAGTGAGAGACTCGGGGGAGTCAATGTGCCTCCTTTTGCACGTATGCTTGCGAGGGGCCTCCTCTGGGGGGCTGTCAGAGGAGTCCTCGCAAGCAGCAATTTGCTCCAGAGGAGCAACTTGGGGCACAGAAATGGGCTGTCCCAGGGGCCGGATGGTGGAAGCCTGGCCCAGTGCAGAGGGAGCGCGGGACGGAGCCGAAGCAAGTGCCGGGGTCCGGAGACCCTCAACAGAGCCCTCTCCACTACATCAAAGGCCGAAGGGGAGCCGACCTCGACCAAAGGATCCGACAATCGGCTCCCCCTCGGATCCGAAGAGTGGATCGGAGCCGAAGCACTCGGATCCGAAGGGACAGTGCGCTCCGACACAGACGGCGCCGAAGGAGCACTGATCCCCCCGGATCGAGCTCGGATCCAGGCTCCGAGATCGGGTCCGACGCACTCGAGGGCAGGGTCGGGTCCGGTACCAAGTACTATCGGCTCCGACCTTCCCGCTCGGCTGCTCGGCTCCAGCTGCTCCGAACCCGATAGCGGGTCGGAGAAGGAGCAATAGGCTTAAAAGGGTGTTGAGCTCCCCGGAGGGAGGCAACACTCCCATCTGCATCTGGGCCTGGATGAACCTTCTCATCATCCGGTCCAGATCAGCATCAGAAAGGCTATGGGTAGATCTCGAAGAGGCTACCGAGGTAGGCCTGGAGTGCCTCCTCGATAGCCTCGACGGAGATCGGGTCTCCTCCTCCTCAGGACCCGGTGAAAAGCACACAGGGGACCGGAGCCGAAGGAGGAGACCTAACCGACAGGAGCCGGGGAGAAGCCGCTTGGCTGGCGGGGCGAAACAGAGGTCTCGGCCGCCGCTTGTGGTGCTTCTCCCTCCGGTCCTTTAGCATCCCCTCTCCTCTCCAGAAGCGGGAGTTTGAGTCCCAGGAGCAGGAGGGGTGCCACAGGGGAACAACTGCAGCCGCAGGAGTCCCGAAGGAGCGGAGGCGGAGCCGAGTCTGGCGGTAAAGACCCGCCAAGACCAGCTTGGACCTCCGCTCCTCAGTGCCCTGGGGTTGAACCCTGCACAAATGGAACAACCAGATGTGAGGTGTTCAACCCCAAGACACTAACACCGAGTGTGGCCATCAGCCGGAGAGAGCTTATGGCCACACTCGAGCATTAAAATATAGATTTAGGCTGGTCAGCCATAATCTATAATCCAGCAAAAGTTACAGAAAGTAACTTAAAACAAAAAGACACACAGGCCTACACACACAAACAGCGAGGGAGGGAATAAAAATTACTTACTTTAACTTAAAATAAACTCAAAATACACTATAATAAAGGGAAACCTAAACTTTCACACAAATTCAGTCAAAACCAAAATTCTCTGTTTTTACAAGAAAAGAGTTCACTTAGCTGAGAGCTATGTACCCAAATCCAGTCACCAGCGCGGCAAACGAGATCTGAGGTCATGAGGGTAGAGCAGGGCATTATGGGTGAGGGGAGGAGCTGAGAGCTTGGATCCATAGCTGGAAAACCATGCCGGTTCGGATCCGATATCGGATCCATAACCCACAGGTTGCAGACAAATGAATATCCTACTTCAGATCAAAGGATATAGTAGAGCCTGTGTTTGGTCTACTGAAACCCCAGTCCTGCTACCTAGACACATCTTGGAGGGTAGTGCACTATACCGCATGCAACAGCCTGTCAGCTGTCTGTTACATCCTGCATTCTACATAATATGCACTTGAGGAAGCAGGCAGCCTATCCACTATTACCCGGGGCATCCATAATTGCAAAAATGCAATCCATAACAAACTCTAGCACAGCATCTTCCAGCAATGACAGTGACGATGATGGACAGCAACCAACAACTGCAACACCCCCCTCCAGTCAAGTTATGCTAAGTATATGGCAGTGTAGGTGAAACACCAATGTAATGTCTAGTTTACCTCTACTGACTCTGACATTTATGCAGTGGCGTGGGGTGTCACACAGAATAAAATAATGCACAGTGTTCTATACAGGCTGTGTTGGGCAGTGCATGGTTGAGTTGTATTGTGCATTGGACATTTTCACTTATACTACACAGGACAAAAGGTGGTGTGGGTCATCATAAGCAAAGCTGCCTAGGGACACAAGGCTGTCTAGACAACCAGAATGTGTGTGCACCAGTCGAAGGAGATGTGGGCCATGGGGCAAGAGATTCACTAGTGTCATAGATGACTTCCAATGTTGACTTGGTCAGGGAGCCATTATGGAATTGTGCAGTGTAGCCACTGTGATGATGGGTTGAGGAGGCAGTACATACCTGTGCAGTTAGTTCCCTGAGATGGGTGGACATAGCTGGCCTAGAGGACTTCTGGGACACAGATACTGTGGAGATGGAATAGCACCTATATGGGTGTGTATAATGTTCCACCCCTGGATGCTCTGTGGAATGTCTGCTCCCACTGTGGAATGGAGTATGATGATACCACGATTGTGGAATGTGCAGACTGTGTTCCCTGTGATGATTAGCCCATGTGGACATCACAGATATACACATGTCCCCAGCCACTGGTGACACTGGGTTAAAGGGCTCCAATGGTGGTACTGGCTAACATCCACATGGAGGTAGTCATGGATGCAACATGTGCCACAAAAAAACACAGGAGTACAATTATTGTATCATCTTTAAAACCAATTCTCTCCTGCAGGCTGTAGTAGGGTAGGGTGCATGTGTGTGTGTGTGTGTGTGTGTGTGTGTGTGTGTGTGTGTGTGTGTGTGTGTGTCGGGGGGGGGTTGAAAGGCCATCCTTTTAAGGGCCACACACAAAGTCAATCATTTCCTGTTCAGTATGGGTTGCTGTGAACTCTGCTTAGATTATAGCTCTGAAAAACGGCTCAGGAAAAATGCCAGTGTCCACAAACAAGTATTTAATAAAATCAATATCCTTTAAAAACCAATGTTGTGATAGAAAAAAGTCCAAAATAAGCCAAAAAACAAGAATCAACAAATCCAAATGTAAAGCGCTTTTCGTCTGTTAATATAAACAGACTTCTTCAGACAAATGCACTCTGTAAGTCAAAGGGAATTTAAATGCAGCACAAATAGTCACATGACAGATGTTACTTAAAGTTAACTCTTTCAGAGTCAGAGCAGTGCTGACTTGCTTTTCACCTTTTAAAGAGAAAGACAATATGCAAAAATCAAGAAAACCTAACAACAAGTAATTTGAGTTAAACACAGTGGTTCAATGTGTTTCATGCATTGCATTCTAGTTATTTTACACTCTACTTCTCAAAAGCGAGAAGTGTATATGTGTATTACTACAAACCAGGATGTTATATCAACGAGCATTAACATGTAAAAACATACAAATGCTAATGCTGAATGTGTTGTCAGTGCCTGTATGTGAAGTACTGAACAGTGTTACAGTTATGTCCCAGATGTATAATAAGTCTAAATATTAAAAGGGTGCCCATACGTGTAACGCTATCGCACTACATCCCCCCCTCAAACAACAACAATGTATTAAACCATAGGTACGGTGTGTATTTAATAACCTGTCTTGTCAGAACAGGGTAAGACACGTATTAAAACAATGTCATTAAATACTAAACAAACTACCTTAAAATGTACTAAAACACAAGTAATAGACACCTATCTTCTGGTTGGTCAAATGCAAAATATGCGCACTGGAGGATTGTGTACATTAAGTGCAAAATTGTAACCTAACGTAACCAATTCTTAAGTTTAAGTATACAGGCGAGCGAATAAACTTCGTTCAATCCTGGTGGGCGACATGCATCCAAACGTAACTACCATAAAAGTTCTATATTTTCTAAATTTAGTGAACTGGAGCCACCTCTAAGCATAGTATGGATTAAATTGTCCTGATCTTGTATTTGCTCAATAACTTTAAATTTAAACAAGTGGTTGGGTCTGTCATGTGACTACTTGTGCTGCATTTAAATTCCCTTTGACTTACAGAGTGCATTTGTCTGAAGAAGTCTGTTTATATTAAGAAAAATAAATCCAACTCCTGGTGCAGGATAATAAATCTACGGTGCAGCTCGAACAGGCAAATTCTTTTATTGAATAAATTCCAACACATGTAGTTAAGCGCTTTCATCTGTTTGAATACAGACTTCTTCAGAACCAAATAACACAGATCTCATACAGTTTAATTAACCAATTTGGCGCCAAAAAAGTATTTAAAACCTTAAAGAGATATTTTGTTTTGTCTGCTTATGCACATAGTACTTTCTAATATATAATAAATCTGAATGCATATATAAAAATAGTAAAATACAATAAATACAAATAAAAAACCTAATATAATGTCTAAAATATAAAAATATTTGTAATAAATATATATATATATATATGTATATATATATATATATATATATATATGTTGCTCCTAAAACATATGCCATGACATACACATTTTATTCAAGTATTAAGAAAGGTTTTATACGGATACTATCATTGATGCCTGGAGATCTAGTGGTATCTGTGTATATCTGCCACTTGCTTTCCATCATAGCTAAAAGAACTTTCCAGTTCCCTCCACATACACCACTATCAATCTGTTCAATAATAGAGAATTTAAAATTGTGTTGATACCCTTTGCTGAATATATGTTTATACAAAAGCATTCTTCATATCTTTTATCTGGATATTGTAATAATGTTCATATATTCGTTTTTTGAATTTTCTCTCTGTCTTTCCTATATAATATGCTGGGCAGGCTGTACAATTAGCAAGATAAACTACTTGTTTAGTATTGCAATTGCCTGCCCTGCACTTGATGTATGTCTTATTGATATTATCTAACTTAATTCCCACTGCTTCATTAATGTATCTACATTGTTTGCAGGAGCCACACTTCGAAGTTCCTCTAGATGTAGTCTTAAGTTTATTTATTACAAATATTTTTATATTTTAGACATTATATTAGGTTTTTTATTTGTATTTATTGTATTTTACTATTTTTATATATGCATTCAGATTTATTATATATTAGAAAGTACTATGTGCATAAGCAGACAAAACAAAATATCTCTTTAAGGTTTTAAATACTTTTTTGGCGCCAAATTGGTTATTTAAACGGTATGAGATCTGTGTTATTTGGTTCTGAAGAAGTCTGTACTCAAACAGATGAAAGCGCTTAACTACATGTGTTGGAATTTTATTCAATAAAAGAATTTGCCTGTTCGATCTGCACCGTAGATTTATTATCCTGCACCAGGAGTTGAATTTATTTTTGTGGGTTCTTCAGTCGAATTGTTTGTTTCTGATAGTTTTTCCTGATGGCAGGTATTCCAGACGAGTTGCAAGCTTCATTGAACAGGGAGGAATTCAAATCGCTACGTTCGGATGTCACCACACTACAAGCGGAGGTTACCAGATTGATTGAACTGGTCAGTCATTTTACTGAAACGCCTAAACAGCCAGAAGTCATGGAGCGTACATCTTTTGTCAAACGCTCTAATGTTCCTAGTGGTATTGACATCAGTACCCAGATAGAAATACCTAATGGCCAGATTTGCGATGCCAATGGTGGGATAGAATCTATACATGACTCGATGGAACTTATTAATAAGAACATACATAATATTTTATCACCAGAAGCTGAGTTTACATTCGATTTCAGCCTGTTCCATTCGAAAAACGAAGCCCAGCGGATGGGAGCGAGACCTAAATACCGGCAGCCGGTTAAAACATATTCGGCTATAACGAAAAATCCTATTGAACATCGCAAAGGTACTGTTATTAATAAAACTGTCTCTAGTCCATGTAACAATTATAAAAAAACAACAGCTACTACAGTACAATCAATAATGGGATCTAAACATGTTAGTACCAATCAGAATTATGACGTTACTGATCATTTTCTATGTGATGAGTATGATTTTTTAAATGTAAATGAATATTCTGGTGTACATAACAATAGGAAACGCTCGAGCATTTCTTTTGATTCTATTAAAGATAAGATACAGATGTTGGGTAAAAAACTGCTCAACATTAAAAGTATCAAAATTGACAATGCTTATTTAGCAAAATGTTTAGCGATCCATATTGTTCCCAAGGGACTGTGGTTTTTCAAATTACCTTTGGGAATTGAATATAACATGGGTAGTATTCATGAGTTTAACAAAATGTTTGATGAATTTGGATGTACATATATGAAATTATTAATGAAAATCAATGATGAGAAATCATCTACATTGGTAAAGGAAATAGAAAAATTGAATGATGACATAGTTCAAGATGCATTATTTGAACAGTGGAGAGATTTTTATTTCAAACAGTTCCAAACAGCTGAAAATAAAGCTATCAGTATATATAATAGAACGCAAAGGAAGATACAGCGGGATGTGGAACAGTATCAGAACAATAGAGCATACATTTGGCCACAAGACAGATTGGCCAATGGGAAGGAAAGGTATTATAATGTTAAAAGTAGATTTAAAAATAATGAGGGGGATGTAAATTTTTAAGGGGGCAGATTTTTTCCTGCCCCGAAACAGCAGTACAGAAAGGAACGATAAAACAAACCCCAAAATGTCTGGAAGTTTCCACTGGGAATTCAATTGATAAAATTGAACCTTATATATGTGTAGACAACAATGAGATTATTTTACATGATTTTAATTGCCATGACAATACTCAAGATAGAGAGTCCATGTCAAGTATAGCAAGAAGAAGGGGTATTTCAATCTTATACACACACAATGGATTCAATGTATATAATTACACAGATTTTGAAATTGGTCAAGAATTTTTTACATTATTTAGTAAAGGTATGAAATATATATCTACAACTGGTTTTAATTTAGTTGATACGATAAAGGAAATAAAATTGTATTGTAGAAGGCTAAATTTAGCCATACAATTCGGACAAAAGGATGAAAAGACAGGGTATGTGGCACATAATAATTTAAAGAGGAAAAGCTCATACATTCCAGTCCCAAACATGCAAGTAGCCAATTTCGAAAAAATGGTTTGTAAAGATGTTTATTGGCTGTACAATAATATAAAGACAGGAGATATATATATATAATAAAGTGTTTAAGGACAATTTAACGAAAAATGAATGGATATGTCTGGAATCACTTATGAAAAATAAAGAAATCAGAATAATGAAACCAGACAAGGGAGGTGGCATAGTAGTATATAATACTTTAGACTACAATGCTGAGATACACAATATATTATATTTGTCAGGGAATTAGGAAGTGATTTCTTTAAATCAGGTTAATATAGGTTATAAAAGGATAGATTTGGCTATTGAAGAATATTTAATAGATAACAGAATAACAAATGAGATATATAATTTTATTAAAGTAGAATATCCTATTGTGGCAAATATAATAGGTATACCCAAGGTTCATAAATGTATGGACAAACCTCCATTCAGACCTATCATCTCTGGATCCAAGTCTAAGACGTACAAATTGGGAGTTACAATAGATAGATGGACAAATCATGTGTATGAAAATATTTCACATCTAACTAAGGACTCTTGGAATTTTTTAAGCAAACTTACGCCTGAGATATGGAATGATGAGTTGATATTTCTGACAATCGATGTAATAGATCTTTTCTCATGCATACCTAAAGAAGTCGGCCTTGAATATTTTTGTAATAGCTTGAGAAAATTTTCAAAATTGACATGGGACAAGATTAGTTTAATTATAGATATGATGGGCTTAGTACTTGATCATAATTATATCCAATTCGAAGGAGAGTATTTCAGACAGAGCAAAGGCGTAGCTATGGGGGCCTCTTGTGCCCCCATTTATGCAAACCTCGTTATGTTAGAATGGGAGTCTGAATATGTGTTTCAAACTGAATATTACTCTCATATTGTTTTATACACTAGATACTTAGATTATTTATTTATTTTATGGAAGGGTACACATGAAACAATTAATTCATTTATTAATTATATTAATGGAACAACAGAGTTTTTAAAATTTACACATAATACCAACAAAGAAGGTATAGCCTATTTAGACACTTATATAAGCCACACTACAAGTGGGTTTGCATCCAAAATACATAGGAAAACTACATTTTCAAATGACTATATTGAGTTCAGCAGCAGTCATCCACCTTATACATTTAAGAATGTTGCTAAAGGACAGTGTATTAGAGCTGCACGCATGTCATCTAGTAAAGCCATCATGGAAGAAGAGTTGGATTTAATATTTAATATGTTTTGTAGTATGGGCTATCCTATTCCTATGTTAAAGGATGTTGTTGGCTATGTTAAAAGTCAATGGGGTATTAAGTTCTTACCCCTATTAGGTACATCATGTGCAGTTAATAAGGATATGGACAAGAATGTAACTACAACAGAAGTCTTTTACAGAGTATGTGTGATAATGTACACTCCATATGCTAATTATGTAAAATAAATATTAAATAGACACTGGGATATGATCACAATAACAGATAGCATAGGCATGACTTTAGGTAACCATCCCAAATGTGTATATAAAACAGCCCCAAACATCAAAAAGTTATTAGAGAGGGTAACATGTTCAGAGAAACTTAAGACTACATCTAGAGGAACTTCGAAGTGTGGCTCCTGCAAACAATGTAGATACATTAATGAAGCAGTGGGAATTAAGTTAGATAATATCAATAGGACATACATCAAGTGGAAGGCAGACAATTGCAATACTAAACAAGTAGTTTACCTTGCTAATTGTACAGCCTGCCCAGCATATTATATAGGAAGGACGGAGAGAAAACTCAAAAAATGAATATATGAACATTATTACAAGATCCAGATAAAAGATATGAAGAATGCTTTATATAAACATATATTCAGCAAAGGGTATCAACACAATTTTAAATTCTCTATTATTGAACAGATTGATAGTGGTGTATGTGGAGGGAACTTGAAAGTGTATTTAGCTATGATGGAAAGCAAGTGGCAGATATACACAGATGTCACTAGATCTCCAGGCATCAATGATAGTATCTGTATAAAACCTTTCTTAATACTAGAATAAAATGTGTATGTCATGGCATATGTTTTAGGAGCAACATATATATATATATACATATATATATATATTTATTACAAATATTTTTATATTAGACATTATATTAGGTTTTTTATTTGTATTCATTGTATTTTACTATTTTTATATATGCATTCAGATTTATTATATATTAGAAAGTACTATGTGCATAAGCAGACAAAACAAAATATCTCTTTAACGTTTTAAATACTTTTTTGGCGCCAAATTGGTTATTTAAACTGTATGAGATCTGTGTTATTTGGTTCTGAAGAAGTCTGTATTCAAACAGATGAAAGCGCTTAACTACATGTGTTGGAATTTTATTCAATAAAAGAATTTGCCTGTTCGAGCTGCACTGTAGATTTATTATTCTGCACCAGGAGTTGGATTTATTTTTGTGGGTTCTTCAGTCGAATTGTTTGTTTATATTATCAGACAAAAAGCGCTTTACACTTGAATTTGTTGATTCTTGTTTTTTGGCTTATTTTGGACTTTTTTTCCATCACAACATTGTTTTTTAAAGGATATTGATTTTATTAAATACTTGTTTGTGGACGCTGGCATTTTTCCTGAGCCGTTTTTCTTGTTTTTCACATCAGTTTTTTGTTCTTGGTGGTTGACTAGATTATAGCTCTGCACATCTGCCAAATGAAGCTGACAGTCACTCATATATCTGCAACCAGCTGCCTGTGCTTGAACTACTAGCAGCCCAGTCCCAAGCACTGGTACACAAGAATGCAACAGTGGGGTTCAAGCAGCTTACAGCAGACTGGAGGGGCAGAGAGCTCCCACCTGTTTGATACAGCTGTAGGTCTTCAAGTGCTTAATGTTCACACTCTAGCTACAGATGCATGTTTCAAGCAGGCTCACTAATGAACACAAATATTGTCATACACAAATACATGCATTATTGTTGGGCTATTCATACGCTAATATGCACATGGATATCACACAGCTGCAATGCTACTTATTACAGTACTGTAGATCACTGCACTTAGGTTCACAGGTTCATAGGTAGGTACTAGGCTACTGGCCCTAGGGCCTATATAAGCCTAGCCAAAGATACCCTGGCTTTCGCCATCCAAGAAAATTATTTTCCTGTGCCACTGTCGAGCAGACCCACAGAAGTGATCCCCGGGGTGAATTTCCTATCTCCCATCCAATCATCAAGATTTTTCTTTAAGAGTGCTAATGAGGAGCTTTGTTTGATATAGATAGGTAGTTTGTTCCAGAGTATGGGAAGTCTCTTGGACAGGAATCTATCCCTCCAGCATGTTCTGTTTATTGTGGTGACAAGGTTTAGGTCCCTAGAGCGTGTAGCTCGTAGGGATTAGGATTTCTTTAAGTGGAGCATGTCTAAAAGCTCTGGGTTTGACATAGCTTTGTGTGTTAGGCAGAGATCGCCTCTGAGTAGGCGATATGCAATGGAGATTCTATCTTTTGAAACTGCTGCTTCCATGCTGTCACATCGTAATTAAAGGTACTTAAATAAGTCTGATGATGCTTCCTTACTAAAAGATTTGGCAACTAATATGGTGAATCAGTCACACAAATCACTAATAAATACTAATTGGCACCACACATATGTGTATACATATATATACATATATATATATATATATATATATATATATATATATATATATATATATATATATATATATATATATATATATATATATATATGTTGCTCAGATGCATACATGTAACACAAGGTATGCACATGTCTCATCACTTGTTCCTCACATGCCTTCTGAGCTGTGAATGTACATGTTTTGCAGTGTATTGTGGCACTGTAGTGCTCTAGAAGGTATTCCAGGTCTCATGTAGGGCAAGATTCTCAGGCTGCTATTTTATATTAATGTAGATATGTGATGATCTCTACTGCCCAGATGAAAGTGCCTGCCTGGGATGTTAAGGAAGACAAAATAATGCAATTGTTTTTCTATATGGTCAGCTCAGTGAGTGACTGTTGAGATCGTGTGCAGGTTCATTTTATAAAGTGGACATCTGATACAAAGTGTCAGATCAGCTAACTACAGAAAGTGGAATCAGGGATCATCTGTTCTATTTTCTAATAAAAGAGTATGTATACGCTTATTCTTAATATTAACCAAGTATAATGCAACACGCCAAACTGTGACACTGAAATACCAGCAAAACCCTACATTTGGCATTTGTGTATAAAAGGTAGAATATCAGTATTTCTTTTACATTTACCAATAAAACTTTCTCAGAAGTACAAAGGATACTCAGATACAAAATGCATATCATACTGCCATTCTTCCCTTAGAGATTTCAAGTCAAATCAATGCTGACTCTGATTGTATGCATTGTTCTTCTCAGAAGAGAAACTTTTAGTCACACCATGTTGCCCTGACAAAAATGTTGCTTAATCTGATAAACTATATCATGATTGTTTTTCTTTGATTGTAATAACAACTTAGTATGGATACTGTCTGGACATTTTCTGCATTCCTTACCCTGAGATGTCACATACTCATTCCTAATGGGGAATGTAGAAAAGAGGATTAGTAAGGGAGAAGTTAAACAAACAGAAAATGAAGTTATGGGTTATCTGCTAGGTGAAGGATTCAATGTGGAGAATTCAACACAGGCAATGTTGCAGCATGGTGGAACAATGGTTCTCCAGATTAAGGAATAGCAAATGGAATGGGAGGCATCTGAAGATCTTCCACATTGTAATGCTCTGGAGTCTTTTGTAGGAAACTGGTACAAAAGTCTAGCTGAAGTTGCAGAGAAAAGGAAGGAAAAGGAAACAGTGGTAACTCTGACACTGGTAATGCTGCAGACTGATGGACCAGTGGGTTCCCATATGAAGGAGAAGCAGGTGAAGTGAGGTGCACCTGAAGAAGATATGTCACAAGAAGATGTTCTGGAACTTTTTGTAGAATACTTACAAGAAACAAAGAAAATACTCTCAGTCCAGAAGAAAAAGATCTAAGGGAAGACCTAATTGATTTAATAGAGATGGATAGACAATATTAGATACATGAAAGGAGTAGATCACAGAAAGTAAATAATATCCAAAATTTTAGATGACAGGTAAAACATATAAGCACAATAGTCAGCACTATTAAGAGAAATTCATGTGATATAAAAGAAATAAATAGGATACATTACTCTGCAGCTAAACTAATAATGGATAAATTGTTACCACAAAAACAGTAAAAAAGAAAAGGAAGGGAACAAATAAAATCCCATCATGTAAGCATCACATGTAGAAAAGTATAAAGCAAGTATAAGGCCAATCTATAACCAAATGGGATAGGTTATTCAGAGCTCAAGAAGGGAACATGGCTAGGTTTAAAATGGCCCTCAAGGGCAGCTACCTAGCATTTACCCAGGAACCTGTAAGTATTACTGTTAGAAGAAAATAGAGAAGGAAATAAAAAATATGCTTTGAAAGATAGACATGGTACAAACAAAACAAAGTACCAAAACAGACCAGAATCTATTGAATCTTGGCTAAACAACATGCAACTACTGCTTAATCCCAAAAAATCTAAACTCCTACTTTTCCTTGCTACAACATCAATGCAAAACTTTAAAGATCTTTTCACTAAACAATACAGAAACTGAAGTAGTAAAGTCAGCAACATTACTAGACATAGAAAGTGATGATAAACTCTCCTTCGAGAATCATATTCTTAACACAATAAAAAAAAACACTTTAAACTATGCAAACTCTATAGACATAAACTATACATGGACAAACTCACCAGGATAAAACTGGAAAACACTATGCTACTTCCTTCCCCCCTCTATGAGAGCACCATCTTCACCAACATTCACACTTCAGCCCTGAATAAACTACAGTCCTGCTACTATAAAACAGTAAAATTTGCCACTAGAATGCCTAAATGCACACACCACTGCCTGTCCATAAAATAATTGAACTGGCTTGAATCCCCCCATTACTTAACATATACCCAACTACATTTTGCCCACAAACTGATCTATAACCCTGACAAGTGTCCTTCTCTTCAGAATATTCTGGAACTATACACCCCTCCTGGAAATCTTTGCTCTAGTAATAAACAACTTAGAAACATAACCAAACCAAACAAACGAGCTGGACAAAGCCTTTATTCATACTCTATTGTCAAACTACGGAATGCACTACCTTCCTCAATCACTCAATTAGACACCATAAAACCTTTAAAACATGCACTAAGGAAACACTACCTTAACCATTATACCTGCCCATGCACACATATAACTAAGCCTCCATGAATAAAGATAACCATCCCATCTACTTCATACTTTGTACTACAAACCTACATCTTGTTTCTTCCTAGAATCTTTTTAATAGCCCTTCCAATAGCAGTTTGAAAGACTCATAGTCTATTTCTATGACTTACTTTTCCTACCACTTACTCTTGGAACTGCCTGTCAGATCAAAGTATTTTCCTCCTTGAACTTACCTACTTTTCAGATTGTTGTACAAATATTTTATGAACAATATTTGCATTTCTAGCTGTAATGCGTGTCTGCACAAAATTGTAATGTCAGTCTGTATCAAAATTAAATGTTATAGTCTATGTACTTCACAATTTGTAACAATGATGTTAATATTTTGCATGTTCCTGGAGCATTTCTTCCTGGGCCTCCACTGAAAATGGGTTTCTGACACAGTGGACTTTCCCGGTTAACAAATGTCAATCAATCATTCAATAAATAAATAAATAATTAATCTATTATACACTATTGCCAACAATAAACTAAAAATATCAGCATAAAAACTTAGAAGATATGCGGATAAATATAAAGGAAATGTACAAATTAAGAAATTCATTGATGATCCAAAAAAGTTTTATAGAGTACTGCAAAACAAACAAAAGGAATAGGAACACTACCAAAAAAAGAAGAAAAAAGAAGTTATGTACTCACCAAAATGTTCCATCTGAGCTGACCATTTTTCATTCTTCCTCAACAACTAGGTTCAGATCTGACCCTCGGATCTGACTTGGATGCTTTTTACAGCTTGCTTTATCTGATGTCAATTTGTATTCATTCCTCAACAACTGGCACAGAATCTCCAGCTACCCGAATTCCCGAGAGGACTTTAAGGAAGGATATTACTTATTCCTGTTGAGCCGAAGGATGCTCTTCCCCTCGAGACCAGATCCAATTTGTAATGAGTAATCAAAACCAGATTCAGTTTGTAATGAGTAATAAAGGTATGAGGATTTGCCCAAGTTGCAGCCGCACAAAGGAAGCCTTGGATAAAAATACTGAGGATGTTGCCATGGACATGGCTAAATTGGCTCTCAAAGGTTTTGGCAAAGACAAGCCCAATTTTTTTTTATAAATAAAGGATATACAATCAGTCAGTCATCTGGCTAAAGTTACTTTTGCAACTTATTTGCCTAATTTAGATTTCCCAAAGTCAACAAACAATTGCTCCATTTTTCTGAAATTCTTTGCCCTATGTAAATAGAAATTTAATTGCCTGTAAACATCCAGCAAATGTAAAATGTATTCACCTTTATTTGAGAAATTTGGAAAGAAAAATGGAAGATTAATGGACTGATTGATGTTGGATTCTGACACCACCTTAGGAAGAAAGGAAGGGTTGGCTCGTAGGGTACTCTATCTCTATGAAATATTAAATCAAGAGGCTTAGAAGACAAGGCTTGAAGTTCAGAGACTCTTTGAGCAGAGGTTATGTCTACTAAAAGGATAGTTTTCCAAGTTAAAAATTTTAGTTCACGTTTTGCTGATGGTTCAAAGGGAGATTGAGTCAAAGCTTGTAAAACTAAATTCAAATCCCATGGTGGAATTGGATCTTTAAAAAATGGTCTTAGAAGAAGGGTACCCTTATAAAGGCCTTACAAAGTTTTGAAGAAGCTAAGGTGGAATTGTTAACTCTGATATGAAAATTAGAAATGGCAGCTAGTTATACTTTAATAGTCAAGGAACTAGCCCCTTCATTAAAAATTGCAACCAAAAATTCAAGAAATTTATGTACTGGTGCTGAAAAAGGGTCAATGCCTTTTTGTTGTGCCCAAAAAACAAATCTTTTCCATTTACTTCTTTAAATCTTTCTAGTGAAAGGTTTATGGGAAGATAAAAGAATGTGACAGACAGGGGAGGACAGCCTGGGTTGTCTGGCTATCAGTGGAAGTGGAGAAACCATGCGGTCAACTTTAGGCCTACAATTTCCAGGTGAACCATGCCTGTTAGGTGAGACAGGAGGTCTGGAACTGGATCCAGAATCCATGGGGGTGAATTAGATGAGGCCAAAGAAGGGAACCAAATCTGACGAGGCTAATAAGGGGCTATGAGGATGACTTTGCTCTTCAACTGAGATGCTTTCTGGAGAAACTCAGAGATTACAGGAGTTGAGGGATAAGCATACAGGAAACTGGAGGGGGAGGTGGGATCGTGGAGGACAGCATCTCTCGGTGATTCCCCTGGTGGGGATATTAGGACAAAGAACCTGCTGCACTTGCTGAGGGGAAATACAAAGAGGTCGCAGCAAGGTTGGCCCCACTGCAGGAATATCTCTTCTGCAACTCTCATGTTGAGAGACCACTCGTGAGGCAATAGAATAGACCTGTTCAACTTGTCTGCTATCATGTTGGATTTCCCCGGAATGTGCGCTGTTATCAGAAATTGCCACACTCTCAGAGCTTCTTGACACAAGGGGTAAGATCTGGTCCCTCCTTGCTTGTTGATGTACAATGCCACTGACATATTGTCAGTCTGAATCGCAACAGTCCTGGAAGAAAGAGAGTCCTGAAAGGCCTGCAACACAAGGAGTACTGCTCTCATTTCTAGGACACTGATATGCATGTTGGCCTCTTCAGGGGACCAGGTGCCTTGGACTGTCTTTCCCAAGAAGTGCCCCCCATCTGGAAAGCGTACATGGTCACTATGGCCATGAGCTGAGGAAGAATGGAGGGACGGTCTTGTAATATTTGAACTGAGTAGATCCACCACAAGAGGTACCTTTTGCATGCCTAAGTTATACTGATTTGGGTGGACACAGGTTGATGTAGAATAGACCACTGAAGCATCCTCATGTGATATTTTGCTAATGGGAACCAGAACTACTACAGCAGACATTGACCCCAAGGCTTGTAGAATCAATTCAGCTGATAGAGGAAATCAAATAGTTTGTACACTTGGTAAGGGAATAGAGGCTCTTACTGATACTTTATTGAACAAGGCCCCTTTGGACTCTGTCTGAGCTGGTTCTAGCTGAGATTTGTTGTGACTGATGGTAATTCCTAGATGACAGCAAATCTGGAGTATGTAGTCTCGTGCTTTTATCAGAAGATGCCTGGGTGGAGCGGTTAAGAGCCAGTCATCCAAATACGGAAATACCGGGAATCCCTGCAGTCTCAAGTGAGCTGCTACTACTGCCATGCATTTGGTGAACACCCTGGGGGCTGTGGTGAGGTGAAAGGGCAGTGCTCTGAACTGGTAATGACCGACTCCCAGATGGAAGTGTAGATACATTCTGGATCACCTGCTCATTTTCATAAGCCAGTATGGATCCTAAAGATCTGTTGAGCACATCCAGTCGTCCTTGTGCAGGAAAGGCAAATTAGACTGAAATGTGACCATCTGGAACTTTATATACTGAATCAATTTGTTTAGATTGCTGAGATCCAAAATTGGTGTCCAGTCCAGTTTTCTTTGGCACTAAAAAGAATCTTGAGTAAGTCCCAAATTCTGTCTGGTCTGGGGGACCTATTGGATGACTCTTTTTTTCTAGCAGCTTTTTTATTTCTAGAGCTGCTGCTTTCCTCTGACTAGGTAGAACATTGAGAATTTTGTTTAATGTTGATGGAGGAGGTAAGGAAAAGAGAATTAACATAATCTCTGTAAATAATCCTCTAAATGCATGTATCTTATGTAATGTCTAGCAAGGCTCTCTGGTGCATGACCCCCGAATGCCTCCAGAGGTAGGCAATTGGGTCTCCTGTCAGGAGCATTAATAGGGTCTGCTAGAAAAGGAATCTCTGGACCCCTGGTTTTGTGGGCCTCCTCTGCTGTGTAGGTGGCATCTTCAGTTTGAGTTCCTCCCTCTGCCCCTGGGGGAACTATCTCCATGTGGATCTTGGAAAGGACCCTGGGGTTTTCTGAATCAAGTTAGTAGACCACTTTGTTGATTCTTACAGAAGGTTCTTTGAGGGTCAAAAAACGTACATCCACTGCAGAGAGGGTCTTACCATCCTGCTCAAACCTGGAGAGTATGCCCTTTATCTTAGGGCCAAACAACGAACTTCTCTCAAAGGCTATATTGACGACTGAGGACATGAAGGGCTCTATAAAATTACACAAGTGCATCCAAGCATGCCTCGTAATGGAAATGCCTGAACCCGCCACCCTTGAGGTAGCTTAAGCTGCATGTGAAATGAGCCTCATGGATGAATTCATGATCATTTGTAGGGTAGCCAATTGTGAGGCAACAGAACTCTGTGCCTCAGAAGTATTGGTCCCAGAGAGGGAGTTGGAGATTCTGCAATCTAGTGAAATGTGCCACATAATTCAGTGACCTGAGTGCAAAGGTCGCTGAAACATACACATGCTTCCCAAATCCGTCCAACGCCCTGGACTCCCTGTTAGGGGGAATGGACAGATGAACTCTGTAATGCAAGTTCTTTCTTGAAGGCCGCCGCTACAACCATGGTATCTACTGTACTCCCTTGCTCCAAAACTCTCTTTCTTTTAGTGGTGCCAGGATCCTGTCCAGTCTGTTGGGGATTGGATCAACAGTGTCGGGTTTCTTCCATGCCCGACTAGAGATCAAATCAATGAGCTCGCCGGTGGACGGAGTCACCCAGGAAGTAGATGGGCCAGACCCAAAGGCTTCCAGGAATACCAATTCCTATTGGGAAGGGTTATTGGTATACCAACCACCCCTTTGTTTGAAGATTTCTAGAATATCTCCAAAGATGACATCATCAGGTGGTGGTGATCTTGGTGACCCCTCCCTCTCATCAAAATCAGTACCTTCAATGACAGATTTTTGGGGAGAGTCTAAGTGCCTCCTCTTGCACTTTCTCTTCCTAGGGACTTCTTCAGTGGGATGTTCTGCTGAAGTACTGGAAGAAATAAGAATACCTTGCTGGGTAGCCTGGTGACTTTGGGCTGGCTGCTCCTGTGGAGTAGAATGATGAGGCTCAAGGGCACGGAGACATACGGGAACCAGAAGGGAGATCCAAGGGGGACTGAACCATCACAGACAGTCCCAGAAGACTCAGATCTGAAGGCTCTGAAACCAAGGGTCAGATTGGAGAAGTTGCCGAGATGGGCGGTGTAGTACTTGTAAGGGCCTCTTGAACCAAAGGGGTAGGAGCTGGAAGAACTCCCATCTGAATCTGTGCCAAGAGAAACTTCCTCATCATCCTATCCATGTCAGCTTCTGCCAGGCTCCTGGAAGAATGAGACAATGAGGCTACTGAAAGGGACCTGGAATGCTGGTGTCTCTTCAAAAAAGTGAATGGCACTCTGGTTGGAAGGTACAGTATACAAAGATGATGCATACCTCGTTCTGGGAAAGTGTTTCAGATCCAATGTTATTGGATCCGAGGAAGCAGATTGGATATCCAACGGTGACTGATCCGAAGGTTTAGTCTTTGGCTCCCAACTTTTTTGATACTTTTCAAGTAGGCTTCTTTGTAGGATCTGAGGATGGAGTGGAAGATCCAGATGGGGCCGACCACCTTTTCCTGTGCACTTTCTTGTCATGTTTAGGGAGTTCAGTCCCGGATAGTGACTCTGAGAAGATTGTAGGAAGTAGACCTTTCAGAATTAACTTATTCTTGTGATCTACAATCAACCAAGGGTTAAATGACTTGCAGATGTCACAGTCAATTTTTAAATGATCACGACCTAAACAATGCACACACAAATTATGCATATCAGATAAAGGAAGTCTGTGTACACACTGTTTACATTTTTAAAGCTTAAAAACATTTCAGCCATCTTAACACTGAAAATCTGAAGTCTATCTATATATAGAAAAGGAAGACAGAAGATTTTTAGAGAGGAGCTACGAACAATTGTATGAGAAGGAAGGGGAATGATAAATACCAACAATGGTGTTTAGAAATACAATGAAGTACTGTAGAAAAGAGGATATAGGGATAAATATAAAGTGAGTAAACAACTGTAAAGAAGTTATTAAAATAATTCACTTAGCTGACTAAATTAACCAATGCTTGAGAGCTCACAGCGACCATGTCCATATGCGGAGGCAGCAAATAAGATCTGAGGTATATTAAGGGATATAGCATTATGGGTATAGGAGAAGCTTGAGAGTTCTACTAGCCACGAGTTGTAAAGAGAGGCTGAGTTGGATCCAAGGGTCGGATCCAAACTCAATTGTTGAGGAATAAATCAAAATTGACAACATCAGATTAGACAAACTTTAGAGAAATTATGGCAGCAGAACAAAAGGGTAAAAAAAGAAAGTAAGATGGAACAAAGGATCACTTGTTGCTGGATAAGCCATAATACAGAATTGTAAAAAAGGGGAAGAATCTAAGTATGTCATGAACAGATTACAAAAAGGCATTTGATAGAATCCCAAATTCATAGAAAAGGAATGCTTGTAGATGTTAAGATATACCTCACATTGATCAAATACACTGCAACGACCACGAAACACTGGTAAACCATTTTACATCTGAGCCACAACACATGACAAATTATTATCCTAGGAATAAACATTCAAAGGGGGATATTCCAGGGTGTTTCTTTCACACTGTTGGTGTTTTGTCTTGTCCTTAACCCATTAAACTGTTTACTTAACAAATTAGGCTATGCTTACAATTTTGCTGTCAGAAACCAGCCTTGTTTAAAGACTTCTCCTTTTTGTGGATGACTTACAACTGTATAATTCATAAGATCAGGAGTTCAAAGTATAATTAAAAATGGTTTAAACTTTTTCAGAGGATATAAACTGAACTGGTCTGGATAAATGTGCAGAAGCAACATTTAAAACAGGAAAAGTGCAGCACCAAGAAAATATCAGTCTGGTACATGAATGTATATAAAGGACCTTTAGCAGGAGGAAGTGTAAAAATATTTGGGAACATTTGAAGGATCAGCAATAAAATGTGAAGAAATGAAAATAAAATTCAGTAAGAAATACTTCAGAAGGCTAAAACTAACACTGAAAACTGCTTTGGCATCTAAAAATAAAGTCCAAAATCAGTTTGCTCTTCTTCTTGTAACTTACAGTTTTGGGGTGACTGATTGGCCCCAAAAGTATTGGATAAATTGGACAGAAAAAAAGAAAAATACTTCAGGCTTATCAAATGATACATAAAAATCAGTGCATACCAAGATTATATATAGTCCGTGCTCTGAAGGAGATATGGGCTTCCTCAAAATTGGTTACATGTATAGATCTGTGATCGTGGACAGCATACATACTGGCTAAATTCAACAGATCCAAACATAGTAAAAGTTTTAAAATATGAGAAGAAGACTAAAAACAAGTGTCAATAAATAAATAAATACTGACATCTTTGTTTAGTTTAGTAGAAGCATCTCAGAATAAAACAAGGATGAAAACCAATCCAGAAGTAGACAAAAATCAGACAGCAACTGAATGTGCCAAAAAGAACAAATGAATAGAAAGAAAAGGATCAGATGAGAATGAAAGAAAATCTGAAGAGCTACAAATACAGCGGTAAGTACAGATATCTCCTGTAACAACCTCATGTTGACCAAGATTTGATGCTGGAATGGTTATGGAGAGGTGAACTAATATCAAAAGATAAAAGGCTAATAATGTCAGCCCAGGACAACACATTATGTACACATTGGTTTACAAAGTCTACTGAAAACCTGGGAGAAACAGACAAATGCAGATTCTGAAAAAAAGTGCTGGAAACAGTTGTATAGCTTGTTGCTGGGAGTGATACACTCATGGCAGAGGGCCTGTATATTGAAAAGTATAATAATGTGGGAAGACTGTTGCACTGGGGATCGTGCAAACACTACAATTCAGAAGTAGCTGAGAAGCATTGGAAACATGAGTCACAAACCATTATAGAGAATGATGATGTTTATGTCACATGGGATCACCCATTACCAAAAGTACACAAAACAGATGCAAGAAAACCAGATGCAGTAGTCCATGACAAAAAGACAAAAGTAGCATTGATCACTGAACCTGCTACACTCAATGATTACAGTGTCTTATGTGCAGAGAGACACTAAGTCATAAAATACTAGGATTTGCAGGTAGAAACAAAAGCAATGTGGAAGAAAGATACCCAGATAGTTTCAATAGTAGTAGGAGCAGCAAGTCTAGCAAAAAAGAATTTAAAGTTGTATGTAGATATGCTACAAATACATGTCAATCCTATATGAATTAACGAAGGAATGAAGCCTTCTAGCTTATCAGTGGGAGTGGTAAGCACTAGGTAGCCTATCTACCACAAGAGTGGTTTCTGGCCCAGAAATTGTAGTTTATTGGCCGTTTGGGCAGTTTTTCCATCTCTTTCAACTTTCTGTTTTAAAAGCCTGCATTTGAGCTTGTTTCTCGCCTTTTCTGTAATTAGTCTAGTCCAGATACAGATTTGCTGTATCCAGGACTGTTTGTAGGCTTCTGAGCCCCCCCAAGCCTTTCTGTGTTGGAGGGATGCATTCTAGCTTATCAGTGGGAGTGGTAAGCACTAGGTAGCCTATCTACCACAAGATCCAGGTACAGATTCTTAGTTTTAGCACTTGAATTTGCTTATTCGTCCTCAGCACTTGTTCAGAACTTGTTGTTAGCACTAAATAAGCTACAAATTACTACAGCACTCAACCTTCTTCTTTACCTAGAGGAAAACAGTTTTTGTACTTACTTTCCTCACTTGCTTAGAGAAAAACAGCTCTTATACTCACTTTACTCACTTGTTTAGAAGAAAGTAGTTTTTTATTCAGGCATGTCCAAGGGTCAGCTCCCAGTGTTCTCTACTGTCTATCTGATGAATCTGGGAATCTGGAGGCAATGCAACAATTGCCTCGTACACAGACAACCCTCTCCTCCTACCACCCAACACCACAACCTGTGAGAGATGCACTTATCTAGCCAAACTGGAAGTAAAGCTCTCTCCAACTACGACTGCACTTGACAGTCAAGAGGAGAAGGTAGACACTTGCATCACACCACACTCATTACATAATCCCACTAAAACTACACCACCAAAATCCACACATAGAAACACAAAAACATTCACAGAGGCTCTCAATAATAATCTGCTCAAGCAGCAGAGACCTCCAAAGCAGAAATGCAAGCAACCTCCACCCCCCAACACAACCCAAATGACACACAGCCCACAGACTCAGTGTGCCAATAAACCACAGCCCATAAGGCAAACCAATGTACCCAATACACTAGTCATAGTTGACTGTATAGTCAGGCACACTGATGTCCCACTCACCAGGTTAAATAAGGAGAAGGTTACTGTCAGCTGCCGGTCAGGTGCCAGGATCCGCCACATAAGCCATGCACTCAGGTCACTCCACAACAAGTACAAATATGACTCTGTCATTGTCCATGTTGGTGCGAATGACCTGAGATGTACCTCCCTGGACCACATGAAAAGAGACATGGAAGAGCTCTCCAATCTTGTAGTCCAGGCAGGTATGACCCTAGCCATAAGTAGCATCCTGCCATCGCCCAGAATGATACCGCAGTACAAGGACAAAATGATTGACTTCAACAATTGGCTAAGGTTTTGGTGTCATTCTAAGGGGATCCAGTATCTCTCTGCCTGGGACGACATGGTCGACAGACCACGATGCTTTGCCAGAGATAGACTGCACCTGTCGCCCCTGGGATTCCGGATACTGGCCAAGGGTCTTGCTGCCCCTATAGTGCCTTTTTTAGGCAAGGTTCAAATGACAAATTCACCACCATAACTGGAACAGGTAAGCAAAAACTGAGGGTAATGCTACTCAATGCTAGAAATCTAAATCTCAAAATGCATTCACTCGAAGCACTCCTTAAAACGGAGAACATTGATAACGGTGTAGTGACTGAGACCTGGTTGAAGGCTCTAGAGAGCACCTCTGCATTACCAGGCTATAACTCATACCACACTTTTCGGCCATCTAACCTGGACCAGAACACCAAAGGTGGAGGTGTGTCCATATTCATTAAGGATATCCACACCTCCAGGCTAGTTGTGCAGCATAATGCATCCAAGGTTATCCAAGTGCAACTAACTCTGGGCAAAACTGCAATCCAAATTGTAGTTTGCTACAGATCCCCCACCATGCCCCAGGATTCCCGCTCATCTTTTCTTGATATAATGGAAAATATTAGGGTTCAACCAAACACCCTAATAAAGGGCAATTTCAACTACCCCACCATTAACTGGGAAAACAACTCATGTACCAACTCCTTCACTCAACGCTTTCTGGAATTCATAAATTTCAGTGCCATGGATCAACTTATCCACACCCCCACCAGGGGCAACAATATCCTAGACTTAGTCATTACCAAAATGGGCGACCGGTGTTCCACACCTGAAATCAACTTCTTGTTGGTCAGATCCGACCATAAGCTAATCACCCTAGATATCTGCATCCCGCCCCCACTCACCATTAAGGAAACCACGGTAAAAAATTTCTCCAAGGCCAACTTCATGCTTCTTAAGACAGAAGTGGCAAACTTCATGACAACCATGCAGATGGACAATACAGCTACGACTGCTGAATCCTATACAAAAGCACTCTAAAAGCACTTACACGAGTGCATGGATCATGATATCCCAAACAGAACCAAGACGCTATCCTCCAAAAAAAGGAAACCAATCTGGTGGTCCTCTGCCATAAACAAACTCTACAACAGAAGGAAGAAACTTTTGCAAAAGAGAGTAAAATCCCATGAGTGGAGGAGCTGCCTGGTCAGCCTCAGTAAGAAGCTGAGATCCCTTATAAGATCCTGCAAAGCAAGCTACGAAAACAAAATTGCCACTGATTCTAAGGGCAACCACAAAGCATTCTATAGCTATGTCAAGAAACTCAATGGCAACACCCAGATCTGCACTGAGTTACAGCACAATGGCACGAAAATTACAGAACCAACTGATATTGCCAACATTCTGGCAGACAGGTTCAGTGCTAACTTTACCCCCCTCTCACCCTCTCAAGGGCCCATATCTATACAGGAAGAATGCAGAGTCCTTGTAATCACATCTATGCAGGTAAAAGCTGCACTCTCTAAAACAAAAACACAGCATCCCCGGGACCGGATAACATCCCAGGCTGCGTTTTACACGAACTGCAGAACGAACTGGCTCCCCACCTAAGCACCATGTTCAATCATAGTCTCACGTCAGGCTTTGTGCCCACTGAATGGCACACAGCAACAGTTATCCTACTTCACAAAGGGGGAGCCAAAACTGATCCTGGGAACTATCACCCTATTAGCCTGACGAGTCTGGTCTGCAAGGCCATGGAACATATCATCATGGAACTCATAAACAAAGACATTGGTAACCTCCAAACTCTGGACCCCACCCAGTTCAGGTTTGTGAAAGGCAGATCATGCCTTCTGAACCTGATCGACTTCTTTGAGGCAGTCACCAAAGCCGCAGACGAGGGTAAGGTGGTTCACACAGCCTATCTTGACCTCGCCAAGGCTTTTGACACCATCCCCATTCTGGAATTATAGCTAAACTCACTAAACTAGGTATAAATACCTACGTCACAAGATGGGTTGCCAACTGGATCACTGACAGAACCCACACTGTAAAAATTGCAGACTCCAAATCTGACTTTAAATCAGTGACAAGTGGAGTACCACAGGGTTCAGTCCTAGGACCTCTCCTGTTTGATATCTAATTCTCTGAAGTACAGGCTAACACAGATGGCCTCTGGCTAATTAAGTTCACAGATGACTGCAAACTAGGAGCCATAGTCAAGTCCCCAAATGATGTGGACATCCTACAGAAGGGCCTCACTGAGATAGATGTCTGGTGTCAGAGCCATGGCCTCAAGCTCAATGCCAAAATGTGCATTGTCATCCCCTTTGGTAAAAACTCTGCACCCATGAACTACCACATAAACGGCAATCTACTTAATGCTAAATGTGTGAAAAGAGACCTTGGGACCCAGGTGTACAGTAGTCTCTCCTTTGATAATTACATCACCAAAGTAGTCAGGAAATCCTTCTATGTGGCACACCTCATCACAAAAGGGTTCTCATCCAGGAAAAAAGAGGTCATTGTTCCCCTCTACTCAGCACTCATTAGACCCATTATAGAGCACAATGCTCCTTTTGGAACGTACCTGACATGACATCTGCAGCAGCTGGAAAGGCCACAGAAGTACCTCACAAAGAGGATTACTGGCCTTAAACAGATGCCCTACATTGAACGTCTCAAAAAACCCCAGCTTTACTCTGTAGCTTATCACCTACTCTGAGGAGATCTCTGCCTAACATATAAAGCTATGTTAAACCCAAAGCTGTTGGACATGTTACACCTTAAGAAATCCCAGCCCCTCCGAGCTACATGCTCCAGGAACCTAAACCTTGTCACCACAATAAACAGGACATGCTGAAGGGATAGATTCCTGTCCCTGAGACTTCCTATACTCTGGAACAAGCTACCCATCTATGTCAAGCAAAGTTCCTCATTAGCACTCTTCAAGAAAAATCTTGATGAGTGGATGGGAAATAGGAAATACACCCTGGGGATCACTTCTGTGGCTCTGCTTGACAGCGGCACAGAAAATTAACTTTTTTGGGTGCTGTAAGCCAGGGAACCTTGTTGGTTAGGCTTACTTAGGCCCTTGGGCCGATAGCCTATTACCTACCTATTAACCTATGAGGTAATTCTAGGCACATTGCTGGTGCTTGGAAGAGCACTCCTGGCTAACATCAAAGACTGAAACAATACAAATTTCATGAACTCTGATTGTACCCTTACTTAGGAATGGAGTCCATTCTCATCATGGTATTAGAAACCCAGAAGACTTGGAGAAATTAAAGTGGCAGAGACCAGGTACAATACAACATACCAGGATGAAGTGACATGACTGTTTATTCCATTAGCTAAAATGCAGCATTTCCATTCCCTGGTGAGAATTCTTTGCAAAACTTTCAGGAATTATTCAGGGACACATAGGCATCCAAACCAAAGGGCAAATAAAATATGTATCTGACTGCCATTCTCCTTTTAAGGATTTCAGAGCAACAGAATGCTGAATGTGACATCACATACTGAGCTATCAGCACAAGGAGCAATGGTCATGACAAGCTGTCTTTTCTGCAGAAGCTATTTATTTATTTTTGTTTGTTTCTTTTACCAGGATAGTACAATAATCAGTTAACCAATGGCAGACTCAGCCAAGGTATAGATCTGGATAACAATACTTACCTTAATAATATACTCCAGTGATACAAGATGGGATGAATTCGGCCTACCACATATAAATAGATACAATAGGGTGGTTATACTCCATGCATGGGTTCTTTGATCTAGAAGGGATTCTAATACATCTTGTAAAACTGTGGTATTAAGCTTACTTCAACGCTAAGATATCAATACTTAAAAACAGCGACTTGGTACAGAACATGGGACCCAGAACACAAAGCAGTCACATCAGGATGATACAAGCAACAGTTAGAGGACTGGCAAGGATTCGTCGCACTGTCTGGTCATACCTAGAATTAGCAGGGATTTTCAAATCCTGGATGCATCACAGTTTAAGCAGTGGCATCCAGATATTCAATTATGAAGATTTTAGAATGTTCAAAGCCTACCTCAAACAGATCTGTATAAATATTTACAGGAAAGAAACAAAATTTTCACTCATAGGTGGACCTGTGATACATCTCACAGTTTCCTTAAGCCTGTCTCAGGCCCTACAATGGAGGCAGACAGCAAAGGGAATCTTTTATTCAAAGTTGTATTCTTCTCATATATGATATTTCCATGTAATCCAGTCACCGTCTGGCACGAGTAGAAAAGCATAATGATCCTAAAAACTGATGGATGAAAATAAGAAGTAATCTTGTAATCCTTCAAGGACAGTTTTGGCTCCTTGAAATGGAGATTCTTTATTTGGAAGACACTTCATCAATATTTTTCCACACTATATAAATTGCTGAGAATGTTTTCATTACATTTCTCTGCTGAAAATTCCAAGTAAATAGTACTGACACCTAGGGTCACATATGGGCATGCAACTGGTTAAACCTATTTTGACAAAAGACAGAGGAAACCATGCAATCAATATGATTACTTTTGTTTGGATTAACCAAGGAACTTGTACTTTGTAGAATACACATGCCTAATTTCGAACCACATAATGACTATAAGATGGTAAGACTTTTTTAATGGCAGGTGGACAACAATTAATAACATGTAATTGGCAATTCACTCACTTATCACTGAATCTTTATGGTTAAATAGGGGGTATGACAGGAACTATGTGGATTTTTGAGGACTGCATCTGCCAATAATAGCAGATTGAAAGCTGGAGGAAGATGCATAGTTATAGACCAATAGGAATAAACTGTCTATAGAATCTAGAATTTGGACAAGGCAGACCACTTTGCCCTAAGCACTGAAACGTTGTATTAACAAGACCTAATTTGTGAGTATAGGGATCTCTGCCAAGTAACCAGATATCAGCATTCTTTGAAGAACTTTACTGTGTCTTACAGCCGATACATGGCTTGTGTCATTTTAATTAGTTTATCAGCAATGTGTTCCATGGTTTTATTAACTGTGCTGGTAAAACTACTATTAGTTATCATAGCTTGTCATGTGGATACCCTTGTGGAGAGATATCACCATGACTGTTCTCCAGGCTTCAGGTACAATAGCTTGTGAACTGACTTATGGTTAAAGAGAACTAAAAAGGTTGGGCTGTCTGGTGCTTAATACTGGCAAGGAGAAGCCTGCAAAAACCAGAGTCTATGGTTTGGGAGAAAACTGATGTGACCTGGTCTTGGATGATTTCAGGTGGGATAATACAGGGAAGAATATGGGTGTCAGTGTAATGAGTGTGGAGCACAAAATTTCAGCTTATTAGTCTGCAAAGAGACTGGCTAAGGTTTCTGGGCAGGAGTTGGATGTGCTATTAGAAATAAATCATGCATTTGGGTACACTTCTGCATTTCCTAATGTAGCGATAGAAGGCTTTGCAGTTATCTATTGGATGACACTCTATTTCTTTTTTTTAAGTTTGTAAGTGGCTTTGCACTCTCTAAGGGCACTCACAGTTGTCGTGCTTACTTACTTTAGTTTGTTTTTACACTGGGGAATAGGGGATTTTATATAAATGGTCATTTCTTTCTTACAGAGTTGGTTTATATAGGAATTTTACCAAACAAGCTTATCTTTGAATTTACTGAAATGTTTTGTGTGGATGGGAATGTACAGTTGTATAAGTAAACCTACCATAATAGTATATGTTCAAATAATTTGTGCTGCAGTAAGTTTAGCTATATGATTTATATCCTGCACATGATATAACATCTTTCCAGCTTCCAAAGCTTAAGGGCAGCCTTCTACTCACCCAGACCCCTGGCAGCTCAAACAGAGCTGTAAAAAAATCAGTGGTCTGGGATCCTAGATCTTCAAAGCTTTCATGTCAACTGTAAGAGGGAGACTGGAGCCCTGAAAAAGGACAATGTTAGATAAACAAAACTCAATATCCACACCCTGACAACAAAAAACATACCAAAAATAAGAGGGATGGAAGGAAGGAGCAGCTACTGCAGCAGCGATCATTCAAATATCTACTGTTATAGTACATTTACTTACACAACTGTATACACTCATCATTTGATTATCGCTGTAATATAGACTTAGCCTTAGTCCAAATGGAGAGATGATAAATGAGCAAGAAGAGAAAAGTAGTATTGCTGGAACTGAATTCATCCTCAAGTTTTCGTGAGTACCTTCACAAGGTGGACCCTGTTTTTCACAAAATCTCACCAAGACAACACTGATATGTAGACTGTATTTTATATAGTATATATCATGGACAGAAGTAGGTTAAAAAAGAAAAAAGATAGCTGGGTGCACAACACACATGATAAAAAACTGCCCAGTCCTGGTAGTTGCACTGGTGTCAGGAGTGGAAAAAAATGACAGTGTAGAATCCTCAAGACATGGAAACATTCCTACAATGGGACTAGGACAGGATCATTGGGAGGATGCCCCCCTCCCCACTGCAGAAGAATAGTAGTCCACAAAAATCATAAAAAACTGATAGGCCAAGAAAGGGACTACTGAGGATAAGAAAGAAATTATGTATTGTTACTATCATGTAATAAGTCCTGAATTTCCAGACAGAAGATACACAAAACGATTAAGAGAGAAATTAGAGGAAAGAAAAATACTTGCACAAGAAAAACTGTGAAAAGCTTCAAATGCAAATTTGTGTTCATTAATAAAGAACAAAATCTAGAGATTTTTGAAAGGCATAAAAAAGAAAGAAGGACATGGGAAGGAAAGACAGATCTGATATGGTGCAATATTTATGCAAAAGACAAAGCGAAATTAATACAAAAAAAAGCAGCCCAAAAAGCTATTCAAAGATAAATACAGGCCAAGGCATCCAGATATGGGAAATTTCACAATACAAAAAATAAGATCACAAAGAGGGAACATAGAACAAAAGATTAGCAAAGTAGAAGTTGTAAAAATAGAAACTGATGATATGGAATACCTGTGAAGTGAATGATTTAGTGTAGAAAGTCTAACGCAGGCTATATCACAGCATGATAGAACAATGAGTCCCCCAAGTAAGGAGAAAAAGGAGGAGCAGGAAACATCTAAAGAAGAAATGTGGACATGAGAAAGAAAAAGAGATTTAACATAGTGCAAAATTTATGCAAAACTAACCAGTACAAAATGAGCAGTGCCAAAGATATTTGAAGAGAAACACAGGTAAAGGCATCTGGATTTAGAAAATCTTACAATACAAATAATAAGAAAACAAAGAGGAAAAGTAGAAAAGAGTATTAGTAATGAAGAAATTAAATAAATTATGGATTACCAGCCAAGGAAAGGATATAGTGCAGAAAATCCAAGTCTGATAACACCACAGCAGCAAAGAGCAATGGATCCCCAAATTAAGGAGAGACCAGTGGAGTGGGAAACATCTGGTTAGATGCCATATGAAGATAATTTGGAGCCCTACAAAGAAACCAGTACAAAAGTTCAGTTGGAGCTGTACATCAAGGGAAGGAAAGGAAAGAGTTAAAACTGTGATGCAGTCAATGTTGTGGGGTGATAGGCCAGTGAGTACCCATATGAAAGAGCAACAGATGACACAGTATGAACCTGAAGAGAATGCAGCACAGGAAGATGCTCTGGAACTTTCTGCAGACTGCCTACAGGAAATGGAGAACAAAGAATGTGCCCTTGGTTTATAAGAAAATGATCTAAGAGAAGAGTTGCTTGATTTAATAGAGATGGACAGACATATTAAGATCAATGAAATAAATAGACTATAGAAAGTTAACAAAATCCAAAAAGTTAGAAGTTTGACAAAACAAATGAACACCGTAATTAAGATTGTTCATGGAAATTAATGCAATATAACAGAAGTAATAGGATACATTACTGTGCAGCTAAATTAATAACAAGACAGTCGTACCACAGAAACACAGGGCAGAAATGGAAAGGAAGGGGAGAAATCAAATGTCATCATGGAAGTATCAACTGAAGGAAACAATAATGCAATACGACAAGAAGTGTCACTGTTAGAAGAGCACAGAAGAGGGAACAGATCAACAAAAAATACTCAGAAAAATTGATGTGATAAAAGCAATGCTCAGTATCAGAACAGATCAGGATCTATTGTGCACTATTGCAAATAATAAACTAAAAATAGCACAGGCAGAAAAACTTAGGAGATATGCAGATAAATATAAAGGAAAAGTACAAAATAAGCAATTCACTGATGACCCAAATAGTTTTATAGAAAATTAGGAAGCAAGGCAAAAGTAATTGAAACATCACCAAAAAAAGAAGAAATAGATACATTTTGGAGAAATCTCTATAAAGATCATGTGGAGTATAACAAAGATGCTGAATAGATAGAAGAAGTAAAAGAAAGAACAAGTTCAAAATGTACAGGATATGAAATGGGATGAAGTAACGGCCAGAGAAACTGAAACAAAATTTAGAAAAGCTCCTAATTGGAAAATTTCCCAGGCCCAGATGCAGTACCTACCTTCTGGCTTAAAGTATTAACATATTTGCATGAAGATTTAGCTATGAGTAAGAACTATTTATATGCACATCAACTTGGTTAACAACAGGAAAAACAGGGTCTATATCACTTCCATGAAAACACAAGTACTCGAAGATCTATTCATCGACTCTAATACAGTGAACAGCTGTTTATCAGATGTTCACATCAGCGAATCTTTTTCTCTGGGCAAACAGTTAGCTGTCCCACAGGTGGGAAATTGCCATTTTACCCACTGTAGTGCAATCTCCGAGTTGGTATATTTAAGTAGGGGGTGTGAGGGGCATAGCCCCCCACATTGGGGGGGTTGAAATACTGTGGTGTGTGCATTGCTGGGCACGTTGGACAGCTAACTCTTTGCCCTGGGAAAAGTTTGGCTGATGTATAGGTTTGATGAAAGGACCGTTCGCTGTATTGAGGTTGATGGATAGGTTGAGTAAAAAGAAGTTATGTACTCACCATAACGTTCCATGTTTGTAGTCCATCTTGCCCTTCATTCCTACATATGGGTTCGGAGCCGATCCTTGGCTCCGACTCGGCCGATTACAAGGCTCAAAATCTCTTCGTTGGCTCCTGGCAAGGTAGGTATCCCATAGTGCACTAGTAAGAATCCCCAGTCTTGTTTGCTGCTAACTATAGAGAGATAGAAAAGGTTATCCAGAAAGAACAACAACAATGAAAGGTCTCCACCCTACCAGGCAATACTATCGTGTCTTCAGATCCTTCCAGGACGAGGGTTGGTGGGTGGGTTCGTAAGAATGAAGGGCGAGATGGACTACAAACATGGAACGTTATGGTGAGTACATAAATTCTTTATGTTCTGTAGTCCTATCTTGCCTTCATTCTTACATATGGGACAGCGCCCCTAGCACCTTTTCCTCGGGTGGCTCACGGGAATATACACCTGAGTACCGTGGAACCAAAGGAGGCTCTACCCCTGGAGGTCAAATCCAATTTGTAATGAGTAACAAAGGTATGAGGGGTAGCCCAAGTTGCTGCTGCACAAATACTGTCAATTGGAACTCTGGCTTGAAAGGCAGCAGATGTGGACAGGGATCTTGTGGAATGAGACTTAATTTTAAATGGAAGGTTCTTTCCATTGGAGGAGTAGATAAAGGAAATACAGTTAGAAATCCAATTAGATAGAGTCACTTTAGAGACTGGCAGACCTATTCTAGTTTCAGAAAAGGGCAAGAACAATTGGTCTGATTTTCTAAGTTCCTTAGTTCTATGTAGGTAGAACTGTAACTGTCTGTGAAGTTGATGAAATTTACATTCTGCACTGTTTGAATGATTAGGAAAAAATAGAGGCAGTTCAATAGTTTGGTTCAAATTAGTATGAGAGGAAACTTTAGGGATGAAGGAAGGATTTGGACAAAGGGAAACTCTGTCTTTATGAGAAATCAAATAAGGAGGTTAGATTGACAGTGTTTGCAACTCTGAAACCCGTCTAGCAGAAGTGATAGCTACTACAAACAAGGTCTTTCAAGACAGAAACTTCAATTCACATGAATGTGCGGGTTCAAAAGGCGAGGAAGTTAGTTTGGACAGAACGAAATTTAGATCCCAAGGAGGTACAGGTTCCTGAAAAGGAGGTCTCAGCAAGGTAGCACCTTTAAGGAAAGTTTTACATAATCTGTAAACCATCAGATTAGGCTCATGTTGTCCCAAATGAAAGTATGATATTGCTGCCAGTTGAACTCTAATTGTAGCAGGAACTGATCCCTGACGAAAAAGTACGGTTAGAAATTCTAACACCAAAGGGATGGATGCTGTGTAAGGATCTACATTTTTCTCTTTTGCCCAGATAGAACATCTTTTCCATTTGCTAGCTTATAACTTCCTAGTGGAAGGTTTGTGGGAAGACGTAAGGATATGGGTCACAGCAGGTGAAAAATCATGAAGCCTGACTACGGATGGAAGTGAAGCAGCCATGCTGTCAAGTTGAGGGCATGGAAGCAGAGGAGAAGGGAGCCTGACATGTATGTCAAGAGGTCTGGAACTGGGTCTAGAGTCCATGGATCATCTAGGAGATGAGGCCCAAGGAAGGGTAACCAAATCTGACGAGGCCAGTAAGGAGTGATCAGAATCATTTTGCTTCCCAAGAACTTTGCATTCTGGATCATTTTCGATCATCATCATCATCATCATCTTCTTTCGGCTGTTCCCGTTAGGGGTCGCCACAGCAGATCACCTGTTTCCATTTCTTCCTGTTCTCTGCATCTTGCTCTGTCACACCAACCACCTGCATGTCCTCTCTCACCACATCCATAAACCTTATCTTAGGCCTTCCTCTTTTCCTGTTACCTGGTAGCTTCATCCTTAGCATCTTTTTCCCAATATACTCAGCATCTCTCCTCAGCACATGTCCAAACCAGTGTAATCGTGCCTCTCTGGCTTTGTCTCCAAACCTTCCAACCTGGGCTGACCCTCTAATATACTTATTCCTAATCCTGTCCACCCTCGTTACACCCAGTGCAAATCTTAACATCTTTAATTCTGCCACATCCAGCTCAAACTTCTGCCTTTTTGTCAATGCCACTGTCTCCAACCCATATAACATAGCTGGTCTCACTACCCTCTTGTAGACCTTCCCTTTCACTCTTACAGGTACTCGTCTGTCACAAATCACTCCTGACACTCTTCTCCACCCACTCCGTCCTGCCTGTACTCTCTTCTTCACCTCTCTTCCACACTCACAGTTACTCTGAACTATTGACCCCAAGTATTTAAACTCATCCACCTTTGCCACCTCTACTCCTTGCATCCTCACCATTCCTCTATCCTCCCTCTCATTCAAACACATATATTCTGTCTTAGTCCTGCTGACCTTCATTCCTCTTCTCTCTAGAGCATATCTCCATCTCTCCAGGGTCTCCTCCACCTGTTCCCTACTCTCACTACAGATCACAATATCATCTGCAAACATCATAGTCCACAGGGACTCCTGTCTGATCTCGTCTGTCAACCTGTCCATCACCATTACAAATAAGAAAAGGCACAGAGCTGATCCTTGATGTAACCCCACCTCCACCTTAAACGCATCCGTCACTCCCACCGCAGACCTGTCACACTACCCTCGTACTTATCCTGTACCACTCTTGCATACTTTTCTGACACTCCTGACTTCCTCATACAATACCACAACTCCTCTCTAGGCACCCTGTCATATGCTTTCTCTAAGTCTACAAAAACACAATGCTGGATCACTTTCGATATGAGCGTAAAAGGGGGAAAGGCATAAAGGAGTCCCAGAGGCCAATCGTGAACAAGTGCATCTCTCGGTGACTCCCCCAGAGGGGGGATAAGGGAGAAGTAGCTGCTGCATTTGGCGTTGATCGGGCTGGCAAAAAGATCGCAGCAAGGCTGTCCCCATTTGCGAAAAATCTGTTCTGCTACTTTTTGATTCAGAGACCACTCATGAGGCATCAAAATTGCCCTGCTGAGCTTGTCGGCTATCACCTTGGCTGTCCCCGGGATATGCGTTGCTACTAGAAAGCGCTGGGAAGATATCGACCACTGCCAAACACGAAAAGCCTCTTGACAAAGGGGGAGAGATCTGGTTCCTCCTTACTTGTTTAGATACCATACCACTGACATATTGTCTGATTGGATTGCTATCGTCCCTAAGGGAAGAAAGTCGTGAAGAGCTTGCAGTGCTAGAAGCACTGCTCTCATCTCTAGGACACTGATATGCAGGTGAGCCTCATGATCTTGCCATGTGCCTTGGACAGTCCTGCCTAGATAATGCCCCCCCATCTGGGTCACAGTAGCAATGGGTTGGTGAGAAAGGAAGGGTGTTCCTGTCATCAGCTGATCAGGCTGAATCCAGCAATGAAGGTCCTTTTTGCAAGACTCCGTTATGAGAATATGATGAGATAGAGGCAGTTGTTGAAGAGACCACTGGGAAAAGAGTAGCCAGTGAAGAATTTGCATGTGCAATCTGGCTAGTGGAACTAGATTTATGGTAGAGGCCATGGTCCCTAACAGTTTCAGCACTATCTTTGCCTTGACTTTTTGTAGAGGAAGTAAGCTGTAAATCTGTTGTCTGAGGTTTTGAAATCTGTCTGCAGGGAGATGAGCCATCATGGCGACTGTGTCTATTTCTGCGCCTATAAAAGTTACAAATTGTGAGGGCGACAAGGCAGACTTTTCCCAATTTATCATAATCCCCAGCTGGGTACAGAGCTGGATGGTTGAATCCCTAGCTTGTAGGAGTAGGTGCATGGTGGTGGCGGTCAGGAGCCAGTCGTCCAGGTACAGAAATACTTGGAATCCACGATGTCTCAGGTGAGCTGTCACTACCGCTATGTATTTGGTGAACACCCTGGGGGCTGTGGTGAGACCAAAGGGCAGAACACAAAATTGGCAAAGACTGGCTCCCAGCCGGAAGTGTAGATGACCCCTCGATGGTCTGTCCATTTTTATTTGGTAGTACGGCATCTTGGAGGTCTATGGAGCACATCCAATTGTCTTTCCCTAACAGAGGTAGTATAGACTGCAGTGGTACCATTTGGAACGTGGCCTTCTTTACGGATTTACTTAGTTTGCTGAGGTCCAAAATGGGCCTCCAGTCCCCTGTACGTTTTGGCACTAAAAATAATCTGGAGTAAGTTCCGAATCCTATCTGGTCTGCAGGGATAGTTTGGATGACTCTCTTTGAAAGCAACTTTTGAACTTCTATAGTTGCTTGATCCCTGTGATTGGGTGGAACATCTGGGATCTTTTTGGGGGTGTGGGGTGGAAGAAAGAAGGGTATGGAGTATCCTCTGGTGATTATTCTTTGTACTCACTTGTCTTGGGTGATGCTGAGCCGGGCTTCTGGATACAAACATAAGCGACCCCAGACTGGCTCCAGAGAAGTGCAGCCAGGCCCCACATCAGGAGCATTGATAGGGACGGCCTCGAAAGGAATTGCGGCCACCCTGGTTTTGTGGACCCCCTCTGCCTCTAGGGCAACGTCTACCATTAGTTCCTCCTCCTCTGACTCTGAAGGAGGAATCACCTTGTACATCCAGGAAAAATCTTTGGGACTTCTTGAACCACATTTTCCCACCTCTCTGTCCCTTGGGATATGATCTAGAAGGGACGGTAAAACATACTCCAACGGCAGAGAGAGTTTTCCCTTCCTGTTCACACGTGGTGAGTGTATCTTTTACCTTTGGTCCAAACAGAGAAGAACTGTTGAAGGGGGCATTGATAAAGGTAGATTTGAAGGGCTCCGCAAAATTACATAAGCACATCTAGGAGTGTCTCCTAAGGGAAACTCCTGAACCCGCTGCCCTACTCACTCCATCGGCTGCATAAAAGATCACCCTCATGGAGGAGTTCATGATGGATTTTAAGGTAGCCAAAAGAGCAGTAACCTTCTCAGAGACTCCTTCAGTTGATGTACCTTGTAGAGTATCTCCTAGCTCCTTGAGGAGATCTCTCTGAAGCCTAGTAAAATGTGTGAGATTGTTCAGCGATCTGAGAGTAAAAGCTGCTGAAGAGAAGATATGCTTCCCGTATATATCCATTGTTCAAGACTCCTTGTTCGGTGGATGGACAGATGTAGAAGTCTCCGCTATTTCCTTCTTAGTGGCTGCTGCCACCACCATGGCATCTACAGGCACACCCTTGGTCAAGAACTCTATCTTTAGGGGCCGATAGAAATTTGGTGGGTCTTCCGGGGACTGGTTCCATAGCATCAGGAGTTTCCTACACCTTTTGACTAACTAGGTCCAGGTGTTTATAAAAAGGTGGAGACACCCAAGAGGCTGAAGGTTGAGACCCAAAGGTCTTCAGGTATACTGACTTCTCATCAGAAGGGGTGACAGTGGGCCAGCCGTCTGTCTGCTTCAGGATCTCTAAGATGTTTACAAAGGAGACATCACCAGGGCATGACCTGGGGGACCCTTCTGACTCGTCAAGGTCAGTTTCTGAGGTGATGGACTTATCCAGGGAGTCTACATGCTTCCTCTTACATGTCCACTTCCGAGGGGGCTCCTCAGAAGGGTATTCTGGGGAGGTCTCGGAAGACTGGGGGCCACCCAACGGGAGCTCCTGAGGCTGCGGGTCTCTGCTGTCAAGGGAGAGAGAGGGTGCTGAGACAGAGGTCGGTGCTTGAGGGGGAAGAGTACCTGTACCCTTGTGTGGAGCTGATAACCGGGACAGCACAGTCCTCATCATCTTGAATGCAGATCTCTCCAGCTCCGAAGACAGCCCTGGTTCTGAGGAAACGGAGGTAGCCTTCAGCTCCAAAGCAATCGGCTCTGAAATGGATGTAGGGTCCGAGCTCAACCTAGCTGACGCACCGAGAGGTAGACTTGGCACCGAAGCAGATCAGGGTCCAAGCATCCTTGTTGGGGCTGACTGGTGAGCTTCAGCTCCTAGACACCAAGGATGGCGCCAAAGGTGTCAGAGCAGAACTCGGCTGCGAGACAGCCACAAGGGGAGCTGGATCCAAGGGTTCCACAACATCGGCACTGAAATCTCTGGCTCCAAAGAACCAACATGGCTTGGAGGAGGAACCACAACATGGAGAATGGTCTTAGATGGCTACAGAACTGACTGGGTTGGAGCCAACAACAATTTGGGTAAAGCATACAACTTCAAACGTCTAAGCACTACTCTCTCTTCATCCTCTTCCGAAAGGCTCTTGGATGATCTGGATGACAGGGTAGGCAACCTAGATCTCTGTAAAATGGGACATTGTAAAGTCGGGGAAACCGGCAATAGCTCTCTGGACTGGCTCCAATGCAATTTTTCAGTAGTTGGCTCGGAAAGATTTGGAGCCGACACTGCAGTGTCAACATCCGAGGACAGTGGAGCCGAAGAGGTAGAAGGCTTATCCAATTTCAAAGTTTTCTGAGGAGGTTCAGACAAAATAGTCGTCGGCGGAGAATGTCTCTTGGCTGACTTGACCTTCTCTTTCTTAGATGAGTGAAACTTGGAGGATGAAGAAGAGCTGGCTAAGTCCTCCTTGAAGGAAGGCTTAAGGAGACCTTTCAGTATTAGCTTGTTCTTTCTTTCCTAGAGAACTCAGGAGCAGAAGGAATGACAGAAAGAACAAGTTTCCTGTAAAAGAATGGCTCAGAGGCAGTAAATGCAATTACTGTGCCTATCAGTAATCGATATCTTTTGGGAGCACTTGAGGCACTTTTTAAAACCCAAAGGTTTATGATCTTTCTATAAAACAGAAGAGAGGACAAGGTCCTCTAACTTAAACGGGCCTCGCCCTTTAGGAAGCTACACACAAAACACAATGAGGACTAGGTCCTCTAACTTATATGGGGCCTAGCCCCGTTAAACTAAATTACACACACAGAGGAGAAAACAACAGAGGACTAGGTCCTCTAAGTTAAATGGGCCTAGCCCTGTGAAGAAAGAGTCAGAAAGTTAAATAGAGGACTAGGTCCTCTAACTTAAACGGACCTAGCTTCGGAAACAGGAAAGAAGCTAAGTCAGAAAATACCAAAATAGTAAATATTAAAATAGCAGTCAAAAACTAGACAATAATGGTAAACGACACTGCACACAATAAACTATACTACTGAAAACTATTCAAAAAACAAGGTCCTGATCCAAACACAGACCTACGGTAGTAGGAACTATGTCAAACACTAGCACACAAAAGGATACCACACAGAGAACAAAAATGGGCCTAAAGTGGCCAACAAGTTCTCAACACTAACTATGTAAATATAGCAAAACACACTACTATTAAATACCTATGAAAAACTATCACTAATACTAAGTAAACTAAGCTATTTTATATGAAGAAATATAAATAAAACTAGTAATAATGAAAAAATATTCAACTTAGCCACGGCCAAGCAAGAAGCACTTCTGAACTCGTAGATGCGGCAAACTAGATCTGGGGATTCTTACTAGTGCACTATGGGATACCTACCTTGCCACGAGCCAATTAAGAGACTTTGAGCTTTGTAATCGGCCGAGTTGGAGCCGAGGATCGGTTCCGAACCCATATGTAAGAATGAAGTCGAGAAAGGACTACAGAACATTTGTATTTTCTTAGAAGTGATACAGACCTGGGAAAACAACACTCCTACTTAAGAGAAAATCTGCAAGCTATCCTAAAAACTATAGACCAACAATTTGCCTTCTGACAATGTATAAATTACACACTGGAATTGATGCTGACAGAGTTTATAGTCATTTAGAAGAAAACTCAATCATGGCAATAGAACAAAAGGGTAACAGAAGGAAGTCATATGGAGCAAAGGATCATTTGATGCTAAATAAATCATAATGGAGAACTGTAAAAAGAGGAAGAATCGAAGTATGGCATGGACAGACTACAAAAAAGCATTTCAAAGTATCCCACATTCATGGATAAAAGAGTGCTTAAAAATGTATAAGATACACCCTACACTGATCGATTATATTACAGTGACCATGAAACAGTGGCAAACCACTCTGCAGTTAAGCCATGATAAAGAAAAAAAGTTATGTACGCACCATAACGTTCCATCTGAGTTGTTGCTTTTCATTTATCTTCAACTTGTGGGACTCGGATCTGGTATGGATCTCACTCGGACGCATTTTCCAGCATTGGATCCAAGCTCCAAGCTCCTCCCCTGCCCATAATACCCCTGTCTTCCTCCTCCCCTCAGATCGAGTTTGCTGCAGACAGTAGAACCCCAACCTAACCATATGCCTAAAACCCTGGCATTAGCACCCATTAGCTCAATAATGAAAAAGGCTCACCAGAGTAGGACTATGCCTCTTCCATCCGGTCCATTATACTGCCCAAATAAGGCAGGGGGAAGGAGGGAAGGACAGTTGAAGACAAATGAAAAGCAACAACTCAGATGGAACGTTATGGTGAGTACATAACTTTTTTATCAGAAGTTGTTGTTTTCATTTGATCTTCAACCTGTGGGACAGAGTCCCCACCTACCAAATAGCCCTGGGAGGTCCTCATTAAAGGATGTTCCAGAGCATGGCTGAGGTAAAAGAAGTTCTGCCTCTGGAAAGGAGATCCAATTTGTAATGAGAGATAAATATATGTGATGACACCCAAGTAGCTGCAGAGCAAATATCATCTAAGGTAACCCTAGAACAAAAGGCCGCAGAAGTAGCTACAGATCTGGTAGAATGCGCCCTGACATGACCTGGTGAGGATAATCCTTTGGTTCAATAGGCCAACACAATGCACTGAGAGATCCAATGAGCAATAGTTACTTTCAATTCAAGTTTTCCTAAGAAAGGCTTAGAAAGGAAACAAAAAGCTGATCAGACTTATGAAAGGATTTTGTTCTATGCAAATAGAAGTGCAGTTGTCTGTGAACATCAAGCAAGTGAAATTTATACTCTACCTTATTCTGGAAGTTCAGAAAGAAAACAGGGAGATTGATGACCTGGTTAATGTTAGACTCAGATGCCACTTTCAGAAGGAATGAGGGATTCGTCCTTAGGGAAATCCTGCCTTTATGAAACACCATATAAGGGGGCTTCTCAGATAAAGCCTGGATCTCCGATACTCTCTTGGCCATAGTAATAGCGACCAGAAAAGCCATCTTCCAAGACAAGAACTGTAAGTCAACTGCGGCTGCTGGTTCAAATGGGGGAGAAACCAAAGCTTGTAGTACAAGGGTAAGATTCCAAGCGGGTATTGGGTCCTTGACTGGAGGCCTAAGTAAAAAGGTGCCTATCAAAAAGTTTTTACAAAGTTTGGAAGAAGCCAAATTCTCTCCTATGTGAAAATTGGAGATCGCTGCCAACTGTACCTTTACCATAGAAAAACTAGTGACATGATTAAAAATATCCACCAAAAACTCCAAAATGGCGGGGACTGGAGCAGTAAAGGGGTCCAGATCATGTTGAGAAGCCCATATTGAGAAACGCTTCCACTTACTGGAATAAACTTTCCTGGTGGAAGACTTGCGAGCCACTACCAAAATCTTCTTGATAGGAGAAAACAGACCAGAAGTCCTAACTATCACTGGAACTGGAGCAGCCAAGCCTTGAGCTTCAGGCTGACTAAATCTGGATGCGGGATCCCGGAGGGATATGTGATCAGATTCGGGACTGGATCTAGTGTCCAAGGAGGACACATTGCATGAGACCACAGAGAGGGGAACCAAACTTGGAGAGGCCAGAAGGGAGCAATGAGGATCACTAAGCTCCCCACCCGTCGAGCTTTCTGAATGAAGTTTGGAATTAGAGGGAGTGGAGGATAAGCGTACAGTAGACAGGAGGGCAAAGCATTAACTAGAGCTTTTCTGGGGCACTCCACCAGAGGGGGGTTCGGAGCGAAATACTCGCTGCACTTCACATTGAAAGGAGAGGCAAAGAGATTGCAGCAAGGCTGACCCCACTTTAAAATGATCTGCTTCGCTACTGATGGATTCAGAGACCACTTGTAAGGCATTAGAATAGATCTGCTGAGCCTGTCCAGCAGTATGTTGGATCTCCCCAGAATGTGTGTTGCCAGAAACAGGCCGGAGGAGATTGCCCACTCCCACAATCTCATAGCTTCGCAACAAAGGGGGTGAGATCTGATTCCCCCCATTTGTTGATGTACCAGACTACAGACATATTGTCTGTCTGGATGGCAATCATCCCTTGGGGAAGGTAAGCATGCAGAGCTTGTAACATCAACAGCACTGCCCACATGTCCAGTGCACTGATATGCAGATGGGACTCCAGGGAAGACCATGTACCTTGGACTTTACTTCCCATGCAATGCCCCCCCACTTGAGCAAGGAGGTGTCTGTGGTCACCGTGGTCATCGGTGCCATGAGAATAAATGGACGGCCCAGAAGAAGATCCGAGGATTGAAGCCACCAGAGGAGCGAATCCCTGCAAGCTCGAGATAACCGAACAAGATGAGACACAGGCAGGTCTAGCAATGACCACTGAACCGCCAGAGTCCATTGGAGAACCCTCATATGGAAGCAAGCCGTTCGAATAAGAGTAATCATGGTCACCATGGACCCCAATGTCAGAAGAACTGAATACGCAGGGGGAAACTGTGTTTGAACAATGCAAGAGACATGATGTCGGAGGGATAATAGTCTGCCTGGAGTTACAAACACCTTGCTTTGGATAGTGTCTAAGCAAGGCCCAATGTAATGGAAAACTTGTACTGGTACCAGTTGGGACTTGTTGAGATTTATTGTTATGCTGAGGTGGTGAATGGTCTTGAGAAGGAGATCCCTGGCTTAACACAGTAGATGCCTGGAGGGAGCAGAAAGCAGCCAGTCATCCAGGTAGGGGAAAACCTGGAACCCCTGCAACCGCAGGTGAGCCACCACTACTGCCATCACTTTGGTGAACACCCTAGGGGCAGTGGTGAGCCCAAAGGGGAGTGCTCTGAACTGACAATGACTGGCTCCCAGCCAGAAGAGACTAACGTCCGAGAGTTTCTGTGTATCTTCATGTGATAGTAGGCATCTTGGAAGTCCACCGAGCACAACATCCAGTTGTTTATCTGCAGAAAAGACACAATGGATTGGAAAGTGACCATCTGAAACTTTGTCTTGGAAACTGACAGGTTTAACATTGAAAGATCCAGGATGGGTCTGAAGTTCCTCGTTTTCTTTGGCACTAAAAAGAAAATGGAATAGATGCCTGATCCAGATTGGTCTGAGGGGATGGACTGGATGACTCGCTTTTTGAGCAGCTTGGAAATTTCCACTGCTGCCACCACCTGTTGTGCTGGTGGGATGTCTGTGAGGTGTTTGGGATGGACTGGGGGTTGAAGGAAGAGGATTGAGTAACCTCTGGATATTATCTGCAACACCCAATGATCATCTGTGATCGACTCCTGTTGAGTGCAGAGAAAGACATCCCCCAACTGTCTTCAGAGATGAGCAGTCGGGCAACCCTTCTGGGCTGCTGCGAGAGTCTGTCCGAGAAAGAATCCTGAGACCCTTGGTTCCCTGAACTCCCTCTGCCATGAGGCCAGCATCTATCGTATCCCCCTCTACCTCTGGGTGAAGGTGAGGCCTGAGCATCATTGGGAAAAGCCCTGAGACTTTCGAATCATATCTTCCTCACCTCACACTGATTCCAGGAAAAGGATTGCTGCAGAGTAGAGAAGCGAATCCCAATGGCAGACAAGCCCTTCCCATCTTTCTCACTCTGGACTAGGGTGTCTCGAACGGTCTTACCAAAGAGAGTCAAACCGTCATAGTAAATAGTCATAGTCATCCATAAACGATGCCTTGAAGGGCTCCGAGAAAGCACAAAGCTGGAGCCAGGTGTGATGCCTGATGGCAACCCCTGTTCCAGCCTTCCTAGAGGCACCTTCAGCAGCTTGTGACAGGAGCCTCATGGAAGTGTTGGATATTGAAGTTAGGGTGGCCATAAGGGAGGAGAACACCTTCTTCTCCTCTGCTGACATGGATCCTGGGGCAGACTCAGTGACCTCTTTGACCAGGTCCCGCTGTAGTCTGATGACATGTGCCATGTAATTCAGTGCACACAAAGCAAATGTGGCTGAAGCGTAAGTCTGCTTCCCGAAAAGGTCCATGGCTTGTAACTCTCGGGCTGGTGGATGGACCGTAGAGCTCTCCTGAGTGAGCTCTTTCTTGGTGGCCACCGCAACCACCATAGCATCTACTGGGGATCCCTTAGACCACTGTTGCCTATCTGATGGAGTGCTGAGAATTTTGTCAGGGCACTTGGGCATAGGCTCCACCATGTCCATTTCCTTCCATGCCCTGAATGAAATTAAGTCCCCAAGAGGATCTGCTGGAGAGGACACCCAGGAGATAGAGGGACCTGTGTCAAACACCTCTAGGAACACTGACTCATCTGGGTTGGATTTTTGGGTAGACCACCCCCCACGTTGGTGCAGGATTTCCATGATGTCTCCGCAGGATATATCATCTGGGGGTGACCAGCGGGAATCTTCCCCTTCCTCCAAGTTGGTGTCTTCCATGAGGGACTCCAGTGGGGAGACAAGTGCCTCCTTTTGCAAGTATGTTTATGAGGGAGCTCCTCGGGGTGGGTCTCTGGGGTGGACTCAGAAACCTCAGGCAGCTCCTGGGGGGAGGGACTCCCTGGGGCGGAGTGGCAACATGCTGTACCAGAGGGGGTAGGATGCCAGATTCTGGATCAGAAAGAGAGGGAGCCAGAATGGACTCCAAGGAAGATAACATCAATGGTATTGACAGAGCCGAGAGAACCCTCTCCACCACATCAAAAGCAGAGGGCAAGCAAATCCCCAAAGCTGAGGAGAGTAGCACCAGATCTGTCACCCTCTGTGTCAACAGGGGAGCCAGATCTAAGCCTCCAGGCACTGAGACTCTGAGTGGAAGGGCTGACTCTGAAAACCTTGAAGCCGATGCCATCCCCTCAGATCTGGTGCTGAGACTACAGCTCCGAGAGTCAGATGGCTCCGAAAAGGTCGGAGCTGAGGCACTCAGGGCAATGGTCGACATCAAGGTATCTGGAATCACCGGTGCTAACCCCTCGATTCTGGAAACCTTGGACCCAATGACTCCGAAGCTGGAGGGTCAAATCGGAGAAGGAGCAATGGGAAGAAAAGTAGACAGCAGGCTCCCAGCTCTGGAGGGGGAGGGAGCCAGCAAGAATTCCAACTAGATCTGGGTCCAGATGAACCTCTGCATCATCCTTCCACCTTGGCTTTGGAAAGGTGACAGGTAAACTGGATGGAAGAAGCCTCTGATCTGGGCCTGGAGTGGCGGTGAGGGGAGGCAGAAAGAGGGGAATGGCCCAGAGAAGTCTCTGGCTCCGATGAAAAAGGTGGAGACCAGAGTTGAGGTGAACTTCTGGTTGGATCCGGCCTAGACTAGGCCAGGGGTTCCTCACTAGACAAGTGGCCAGGGGACCACTTTTTTAGGGCTGTCCTGGTCTTTGTGATGAGACCTCTCCCCATCCCTGGGCTTCTTACAGGGAGATTGAGGACCAGAAGCTGGGGCGGAAGAAGTTGAAGGGGTGGCAGCCTTCAGAGGGAGGATGCCCTTGAGAAAGAGCTTGTTCCTCCTGTCGATCAAAGTGCAGGGATTGAAGCATGTCCATATCAAACACGAAGTCTCCGGTTGCTCTTTCCCTAAACACACTATACAGAGAATGTGACCATCAGAAGGGGGCAACTTGTGACCACACTGAGTACACTTCCCGAAACCTGCCTTTGAGATTTCTGCCATTGCTAGAGGAAGAAAAGCACACACTCTCACACACACCAGAAGACAGAAAGGGAGAAGCGGGAAGAGAAGATAAAGAAGACTTTTTTTTTTTTTTTTGTTAACAAGAACTGATGTACTAGCACACAGGGATACGGTAGGTAAAGTAAGAGAGGCTAGAGCAGAGTTAGAGAAGATAAAAAGAATACAAATACTCACAATAAAGCACACTAACACTGAGGAAACTTAGAGCTGCAAGCCACGCTGCTGACTCTCACAAGCAGCAAACGAGATCTAAGGGAAGAACGGAAACAGGGAAATTATGGGTAGGGGAGGAGCTTGGAGCCAATGCTGGAAGATGCAACCGAGTTGGATCTGTACCAGATCCGTGTCCCACAGGTTGAAGATCAAAAGAAAACAACAACTTCACATTAAATTATTATTCCAGGGATAAAAATTCAAAGGGGATATTCCAGGGTGAAGCTTTGTTCCTACTGCTCTTTTGCCTTGTCCTTAACCCATTAAGCTGTCTCATTAAAGGATTAAGTCATGGCTACAATTTAGCTCCCAGAAAACAACAAAATGTAAACACTTCTCGTCTTTTTTTTCTGGATGATTTAAAACTGTATAGTTCATCAGATGAGGAACTGAAAACACAGCTGAAAGTAGTTAAAACTTTTTCAGATGATATAAGAATGTCATTTGATCTTGATAAATGTGCAAAAGCAACCTTTAAAGGAGGAAAGCTGCAGCACCAAGAAAACATCAGCCTGGGACAGGAATGTGATATAAAAGAAACTGAGCAGGTGGGAGTGTAAAAATAGTTGGGAAATGATTAAGGATCAACAATAAAATATTAATAAATGAGAATAAAACTTAGTAAGGAATATTATAGAAAAATAAAATTAATACTGAAAACAGTGCGGGCATCTAGGAACAAAGTCCAAGCTATAAACCAATTTGCTATTCCTGTCCTAACTTACAGTTTTGGAGTGACTGACTGGACCTAAGGTGCTGGATCGGTTAAACAAGAAAATGAGAAGGATGCTTCGTGCTTACCAAATGATTTATAAAAATCGGTGTATATCAAGGCTATATATTCACCATTCTGAAGGAGGTATAGGCCTCCTCGAAACTGATTACATGTATAGATTTGCAACTGTAGGACTGCATACATATCTGCTGACCTCACAAGACCCAAATGAAGTGAAAGTTTTAAAACATGAGGTAAATAAGTCTAAGATGACTTCCCTACTTTGTTTAGCAGATGCATATCGGTGTCAAGCGGGAATGGAAATCAAACCAAAAGTAGATAAAAATCAGGCAGAAACTGAATGTGCCAAAAACAAAAGAAAGAGTATAAGATGAAGGGTCAGATGAGAAGGCAAGAAATGTAGAAAATGCATAAATATAGTTGCAAGTATAGAAAACTCTTGAAACAACTTCATGTCAATCAAGATCGAATGACACAGGAATGGTTAAGAAGAAGTGAATTTAAACCAAAAGAAGAAAGGTTAATATTGGCAGCCCAAGATAGTGGACCACATACAAGTTGGTTTACAAAGTCCACTGAATATGGGGCAGAAACTGACAAATGTAGATTTTGTAAAACAGAATTGGAAACAGTTGCACATCTTGCTGCTGGTTGTGATATACTAATGGCAGAAGGACTGTATGCTGAAAGGCATAATAATGTGACAGGACTGTTGCATTGGGGATTGTGCAAGCATTATAATATTGAAGTAGCTGAAAAACATTAGAAACATGAGCCACAAAGCATTATAGAAAATGATGAATGGATCACCCATTACCAACAGTTTAAAAGAAACAGATGCAAGAAAACGAGATATAGTAGTTCATGAAAAGAAGACAAAAGTAACATTGATCACTGACATTGTTATACCCAGTGACTACAGTGTCTTATGTAGACAGAGGCACAAAGTCATAAAATATCATGATTTGCAGGGAGAAACGAGGGCAATGTGGAAGAAGGATACCCAGACAGTTACAATAGTAGGCAATCGTACTTAGATATGTTACTGATACATGTAACTCTGCATGAACTGCATAAGGAGTCAATACCGGGCACATTATGGGTGCTGCAAAGAGCACATCCGGCTAACATCAAAGTGTGAAACAATACTAATTTCATGAACTTTAATCATACTTTGACTTAGGAATGGTGTATATTCCTATCATGGTATTAGAAATCCAAAAGTCTTGGAGAAATTAAAAAGGGTAGAATACCAGAGCTTATGCAGACTTTTGAAGGATGTTTGAGGGACCACAACCCCCTGAAGAATGGTCCTAGGAAAGTCTGCTTTAGACCAGGAAAAGGAATCTAGTTTGTAGTGTTTTGTAATGTATGCAGAGAGGACCAAGTTGCTGCCTCTAGAGTATTTCTAGAATCCACCCCTTTCGAAAAAGTTTCTAGTAAAATGTGCTTTGATCCTGCCTGGAATTGACTTGTTATGGTGAGTATAACAAGCAGAGATAACCTGGGATAACCATTTTGAAACAGTCTGCATTGACACAGGCTGTCCTTTTTTCTTACTTTTGTAAGAAATGAATAACTGAGCAGAGGTTCTGAAGGTTATAATTCTGTCAAGATAATATCTTAAGTTATCTGTGGATATACAGAGTATGAGGAATCTTTCCCACAAATATTTTGGATTATGTAAAAAAGACAGGGAGATGGATAACTTGGCTTAAAGAAGACTTGGATACCACAAGGTATAAATGACGGATTCGTTCTCAAAAAAACTCTATCTTTTCTGAAAATGAGATAAGGTTGTCCTACCATGAGAACTTGCAACTCAGGCATTCTTCTGCAGAAGTTAAGAGTAATCAACACAACTGTTTTCTGTGTTATGAATCTCAAATTAACCTGATGGGCTGATTCACATGGAGCAAGAGTTAATTTTTCTAAAACAAAGTTAAGATCCCAAGGAGGAGCCATCTACTTTCTAATGGATGGGTGTGCAGAACTCCTTTCAAAAACATTTTAACACGGATTCAAAGATGGCCGCCATTCTGTAGACACTGCATTTCTACAGCTCTCCAGATACTCGGAATAAAAATCAACCCTGAGGATATACTACAAGATTTTTTACACTAATTGTTGGATATAACTATTCTACTACAACTAAATATTGCTTGAGAGGTGAAAGAACAGGAGGAAATTAATCAAACTCACAGGATTAGATCTGATTGTCTGTCTGACTCTGAACAGAGTATTGAACAAAGGAACTGCCTGACTAGTAATCGTGAGTATTTACTAGTAGTTATACTACAGTTTTGCTTTGCTTCACAATGTCAAAAGAGGAAAAAAGTAAGGAAACAACAACAACTAAAACCAAATTATCAGCACTTCAGTCACCAGAGAAAGATTCAACAATAAAAAGACAGAAAACTATAAAACAACAGGAACTTTTAAAAGCTGGAATGACAAATAAACCGGATCAACTGGCCAACATGGAAGATATTAAAACTGCTTTGTTGCCCATTCAAGAAGCTTTCAAAGAACTATCAAAACAGGTACTTTCTTTTGGTGCCACATGTAGCCAAATTCTTGAAAGGATGGATAAATCGGAAGCAAGAATATCCGAAAATGAGGACAGAATAACATTGCTTACAAAAAAAACAGACATTCATGACATGGATATCCAGTCTATGCAAAATAAAATTCTGGACTTGGAGGCAAGATCCAGAAGGAACAACATAATTATTAGAGGAATTCCAGAAACTATCCAATATAATGATTTAACTTCTACCATCATACAAATATTCGAAATATTGTTCAATGACTCTGATATTGCTAAGCAAATAGTTATAGAAAGAGCCCATAGAGCTCTCAGAGAAACACAAGCCTCAAACATTCCTAGACCAGTGTACGTCAAAATACTTAACTACCAGGATGTAAATAACATAATTCTAACTGTTAAAAAGAATGGAGGTTATATTATGTGGCAAAATAATAGAATTTCTATGGGTCAGGATTTACCATTGCAAATAAGACAAGCCAGACAAGCATTATCTCCACACTGTAAGTTCCTCATTGAAAAGAACATAAAATTTCAAATGAAATACCCTAACACTCTAATTTTTACAATTGATGGATCCAAATATACCATATAAAAAAAAAAAGAAGCAAAAGTTACCTTTCTGAAGATTTTTAAGTCTCTGCCAGCTTCGGAAGCTTAACTTGGCCATTCAGTCTGTTTACAGCAACGTGGATACTGGGATTCCATGCTTACTACATCTCGAGGCTCCAAAATCCTTTGTTTGTTCTTTTTTCTTTACCAGGCCCCTTGGTAAATATTTACTTAGTTTTTTTTTTTGCAGCTCCAGCTCGTCCACGAAGATTTCCCGAACTTTTATGGCTTCTACGAACAATATCCCTTTGCGAGGTAACAGGAAGTCCTTTGGGTGCTGCTATGGGTCCGCTTTCGAGGTGGCGCATCCGGAAGTCCGTCCACGAAATGGTTCCCCCGTCGAGAATTCGAAGACAGGATTACATGACCAGGAAGTAGCAACACCTTTGTGGAAGAAGGGGAAGCTAGTTGGACTGTAAAACGAGTGTCCCTGGACATTTAAAAATATGTTACAGCTTTTATTTATTTAAAGGGAACTGTGAATCCATTCAGGTAGGATTAAAACTGAACTAATAATGTACTGGTTAAAATGTGTTATTTAACTAAATGGTAGAAGCAGGATAACTTTATCATAATTATGCTAGTTTCTTAGGTAGTTTTTCCTGAATGTGGTTGTACTAATAACATTGTAGTATACTGTAATATTTATTTTCCTGTCTTAATGATGTGTTTTATACTGCAAATGCATAGATACAAAGGGGAGTTAGTGTTGGGATTGTTAGTGGATTAAAAGACCAGAAGAAATTATATCCTGGCATTTCTAGGAAAGTGAAGGCTATCTTCATCTATACTGGCAGGTGGTTCTGACTGTTTGGGGAACTCTGTTAGTTATCATTCTATATATTCAAATATAGTACCCAGTAAGTATAGTTAATGCTATCTGTATTTACACGTGTCATTGTCATTATAATGTTAAATAAGCTAGACTAGACAAACAAAATCAGAGCTAATGCTATATTTTCAGGTTTAATATTTGTTTTTTCTCTTTCCTAGATAACAAAATATATAGTGAATTATCTTGAAATTAATAATGTTATTGTTTAATAGGTGTACTGTCATATATCTGTTTAGGTTAGATTTAAATAAGATAGTTACCTATTTTAGGGTAATACAACCAATTAATATAATTAATATTATATGTGAACTAGTAGAGAGGTAGAATAGTAATTTTGAATATAGTGAAGATCATTTATATTAACTAAATAATGTGTTTAAGAGCTGTGGATAGTTATCAGTGTTTATTAGGGAATGTTTTGGTTAGGCTTTGTAGAGGTAGATGTAGTATTTATAGGTTTTTTGCATGTTTTTGGTGTTTTATTTTGTAAGACAAAGAATAGATGTGTAGTAAGACTATGTACCCATAAAAGTTTTAACGGTGTAAAAAACCTATGTATGTCCTGGTCCAGGGGAATAGTGGATAGGCACTGGTTAAGGATGGGATGTCAAGATTGCTTCCTGATATTATATACTGTGACAATACATTGGATTTTAGTATCGTCTCTTAACTTTACAATATACCTAAATGATTTAAAAATCTTAGTATGTGGATAGTAGACTCATGGAATACTAAAGGGCTCCAGAACATGGAAAAAAGGAAATTATTCTTTCATTTATTTCTCCAGTCAAAGGCATGTTTTATTTTATTACAAGAAACCCATTTGACCAATGATCAATGGACTGTCCTTAAGACTAAGAAATGGATTAGAGAGGTGGTAGCTACGGAAGGGTCAACTAACAGTGCAGGGGTGGCGATTATTATTAAAAAACAATATCAAGAGAAAATTCTAGATTTTAAAATAGACAAAGAGGGAAGATGGTGTTATGTGATTCTTTCATCTAAACTTTATGATAAACCGGAAATACTTCTGAATATATATGCCCCATGTACCAATCAACAACTTTTTATAACATCACTTTATTTTATCCTGAATCACTATAATAATTATTATATAATAATAGGAGGTGATTGGAACACATACCAAGATCCCAAATTAGACAAATCAAGTTCAAATAGGTCCTTTAATAATCAAGCAGTGATAGCACTACAGGAACTTAAAACAGATTTTAAACTATATGATCCATTTAAATACACAAATAACCAAATAAATGCAAATAACTTCACATTTTATTCAAGTTGTCATAAAATGTGGTCCAGGATCGATTTTTTTTCTAATTTCAGACGTACTAATGTCTTTTGATCCCTTTGTATCCATACAAGCTAGACATTTGTCCGATCATTCTAGGATTACATTAACTCTCAATAAGGACACTAGTCATAATATACGTCTTAGAGGTTATAACTGGTCTTTAAATCCATATTTATTAGATAAATAAGATATAATAAAAGAAGTTCAAGAGACCTTGAATCAGCTATTAGATAATCTTTCTAGACACCGACATCCCTCTGACATAGAATGGGCAATGACCAAAGCACAAATAAGAGGAATTTTTCTTCAAAAGGCTTCTTATTATAAGAAAATACATTCGAGAGACATACAAGAATTGGAAACTAAAATTAAATTACTGGATCAGGAGTTAATTGGGAATTATAGTAAACAAACTGAAATGGAGTTATTTAAATGTCAGAAGGACCTTTTTTTACTAAAAAATAGTAAATTATCATTTTATGAACAGAAAATGCTGGTAAAATACGCTAATCATATACAAACCCCCTCAAAAGCACTAGCGCGCATCATTAATCAATCGAAAATACCTTTTCAAATTTCTGAATTACATTTTAATAATAAAACATACACTAATACTGAAGACATTATGAATGCTTTTGAATTAATATTTTCTCAAGTTTATGGGGAACATCAGGAATTAATTATAAATAAGAGTAATAATGACTTTTTGCAGAAGATTACATTTCCAAAAATGGGTGATGAGTTTCATATGAACTTAGTCAAACCAATTTCCTCAGAGGAAATAACAGATACAATCAACAATCTGAAGCCACATAAAGCTCCAGGACCGGATGGTTTGACTACGGAATTTTACAAAACTTTTAGTGATACAATGGGGAAAATACTTCCACAAGTATTTAACTATATAATTAATAATAAAATTAATGACCCGCACTTTAATGCTTCGAAAACTATTCTTATACCGAAAGAGAATGCTGATTTGCAAAATCCGGATAACTATAGACCTATTTCACTTTTGAATATAGACATGAAAATTATGACATCGATTTTGGCTAATAGATTGAAGAAGGTAATTAACCTGATAATATCAGAGGAACAAGCTGGTTTTCTAACTGGCAGACAAACTACAGATAATACACTATCACTTCACACACTGATTTCTTATGCCACTCACAGAAATTTTAATGCTTATGCACTCATAATTGACGCGCAAAAAGCTTTTGATAGAGTTAATTTAGAATTTTTGTTTGAAATTTTATCATATTTTAATATACCTCAAGACTTTATTTTAACATTAAAAAAATATATATAATAATCCTTATACAAATCTAGTTATTAATAAAAATCTCTCAAAAAGAATACAAATTAAGAATGGTACCCGTCAAGGATGTCCATTATCTCCTATATTATTCAATCTATATTTAGAACCATTATTTCTAGGAACAACAAAAAGTTCGCTCAGGAGAACCAAATAAGGGTACAGACCAAGTACCAAGAGAAGATGGAATACAAGGCAGTTTATTGTGCAAAAACCCAAACGCTTGTATATATGATACGTTTTCGAAAATCTTCATCAAAGGCAAAACCCTACATATCAAACAAAATATCTATCACAATGCCCCAATAATATATGGTACGAAAATTTCCATGGCTGCTTTTGCGGATGATCTAAATATTTACTGTACGACACCTGTTTTAGATACCAAGAAAATATTAAAAGTAGTGGATGACTTTGCAAATATATCTAATTACAAAATAAATTTTAGAAAAACTAAGGTATTTCCTTTAAAGACGCCTACACCCTTTTCGCTTTTACCATTGGTAGGTCAGGTAAAATCCGAAGAAAAAATAAAATATTTGGGTATTGTTTTTTCAACTGACAACAGAGACTTCTGTGTGAATAATGTTAAGTTACTTTGGGAGCATATAGTGTCGGACTTAAAAAGATGGAATAATTTGAAATTACCAATAATGGCTAAGACCTCAATTATTAAAATGAACATACTTCCCAGAATATTATATATCTTTAGAGCTACTCAAGTCCAAATTTCTAGGAAATTCTTCAAACAACTTCATACGGAATTAGGTAGATTTGTATGGGAACCTAGAAAAACTAGGATATCCTATGATAAACTGATGACTTCAAAAAACAGGGGTGTTTTAGAGTTACCGAATTTTGAAACATATTATTTAATAATAAATGCTAATAGAATCCTAAGAGTGGTTAACTTTGATAGGTCTAGTCCTAAATGGTCACCCAAGTGGTTGATTCTGAATTATAAACATGTTGCTAGACTGGGGATTAATTGTAAAGCATTACCTTTTTTAAATAAAGATACCCTTAAAATGTACGCTCTGATGGAACATATCAAAGTATATATAATATCAATACAAAGTCTATTTAACTCATTAAATCTTTTACAATATATGATGACTTTTCAACCATTTCATAAGAACCCGAATTTGAAAATTGGTAATCAGCTGATAGATCTTAAAAAATTCCCACTTATAATTGATTTAACCATACTTGATTTATATCCCTTCCTTGGTATCTCATTACATGACATGTTAAGAGAGATGAATCTCCCTAACACGTACTTAATTATAATGAGACAGTTAAAGGATCTAGCAATACGTTTTTTTAGTAATAGTAATTTTGAAATTAAAGAAGAAGATTTAGATATTTGCCTAAACTTATGGCAAACTCTTACGAATGACTGTAAATATATAACGGCTTCATATAATTTGATAAAAGATGTGAAATATAATAACCAAATACTTTTATCCAAATACTGGAAGGAGAAATTGTTAACGATTGAAGATAATAAAATAGTGAAAGCAATTAATTTAACCTTAAAATCAGAATCTCTTCAAAAGTTATTATTTACTCAGTTGATGATATTTAATAACGCGTATTACACTCGTCTCACTCTATATAAATTCAACTCTAAAAACTCACCTAAATGCCCATATTGTATAGATCAAACGGCTGACCTTTTACACATGTTCTGGAGTTGTAAATGTATTTTCAAACTTTGGAATTCTTTAAAAAGTCAATTACAAAAAATGGGATATCAACAGTCTACACTTTCTTGGGAGTTTATGATTCTTCATATTCCTCCGATTAATTTGGATAGATCCCAAAGGATCATACTCATAAATATTTTCCTGTTAATGAAGCTGTATATAGCTACAAATTGGTTGAATCCATCCCAGACTTCATGGGAAAACTTTAAGAGTGTAGCGATAAAACATATCTTAGCCCATAAATTATTAATTAAAGATCATAAGAAAAATATAAATAACACAAAAATATGGGAGCAAATCTTTAATATTGTGTTAGCTTAAGGTTCCAATCCACTTTTCTCCGGGAAGTACATACTAAATATGGAGCTTAGTATAGATAAGCTTTACACTGATACTAGATTCTTATTGGCTCTTCATTTAATACCCATTTAGAAGTTTAGTATAATGTATAATGACTTTATGTTACTCTTGGAAGCATTCATGTATATATTGTAAATATGTTGTGGTATTGTTTTTACATTTGGAAAAGAATAAAGACTTATTACTGAAAAAAAAAAAATTTAACACAACAATGTCTTGGGAGGGGTAGGATACTAATGCAGACAAGCTGAAACGCCCAACAAATGAATCTTTGTACAGGAGTAAGAAAGGTTGGAGGATTAATACTGCAGAACCAGAGAAACATTAGCTCTGAACTAGTACTGGTTCTTATAGGACCTTCTAGAAAATCTTTTGCCTTCAGCATATGATTTCCTAGTAATGTGTTTCTTTGCCTCCATTAATACCTCCTGTACATCTTCAGAAAACTAACATCTAGGTAGTTAGATGATGTTATTTCAAGTTAGAGTATATAAAAAAAAGTCTTATGTGACCAAGTATATTCTGTGAGAAAGCTTGTGGTAATTGCCCTTGGCCATTTCTGAAAGAAGGGCTCTGAATCAGAAGGGAGTCACCACAAGGATCTCTGGAGAAGCCTTCTAAATCTTCAGAATGATGCAGGATATCAATAGAAATTGTGGAAAGGCATGTATTTAATTTCCTGTCCAAGGTAATGAAAATGCATCTGTTTGTAAGGAATCCTGAAGCAGAATTTTGCCAGTTATATGTTGTGAATGGATTTGAAAAGATCTACCTGAGGTACTGGTCCCTGTAGCTGGATCAAATTCTTGAAGATACCCTCCTCGATTTAACCATTCTTGAGGTTTGTCCTGGCCTTGATCAGTTTGTCTGCCACATCTCAGGCTACCACTGCTAATCTGCACAATGGGTAAGATCTGGGGCCCCCTGTTTGTTTATGTACCACATCACTGCAATGTTGTCTGTAATCACTTGTAATGACCCTGGGGATCAAAGATGAGTGAGAGAATTGGGAGAATTTATGAGTGGAAACATCATTTCTATGTTTGTACATTTTGGTCTGTCTTTTTTGGTCCAAAGACCTTGCACTTTTACTCCCAGATTATGTGGTGGAGGTCAAAGGGCAAATGAGAGACCTGGATTCAGATAAAACTTGATTGTCCCCCAAAGCAGTTCTCTTTTTACAAGTCTCAAAACTGGAATTTGGAATGTCAGGGGAAGTTGGTGTTGGGTCTATACAGATTCTAGGTACCATTCAATCTTTTTCATATGAAGTCTGACTAAAGGAATTATGAGAAAGTACAGTTGTGTAAATAAATTTATAACAGTAGATATTCAAATGATTACTAGTGCAGTAGCCCAAACCATATAGTTATATACTGCATCCAAGCCCTTCAGAGTTTTCATGCCTACTGACAGAGGGAGGCTAAGCCCTGACTGGAGATTACTAGGAAAAGAAAAATACATATTGCATCCTGGTAGAAAAAAAAAATGTACCAAAAAAACCCCAAAAAACAAGGGGAGGTGGATGGAAGGAGGGAGCGGCTACTACAGCAGCGACCATTTGAATATCTATTGTTATTATAAGTTTACTTTCAAGACTGTAATATTGTCTTCATATTGATCACTGCTGCAGTAGCCAAAGCTGTTTGGGTAGATTACCACAGCTTAGAACAACTGGAAGGTGGAAAGTCCTAGCAAAGTCTGGTCTAGACCTGGATAGTGCTTTGTAAAAGTATGCATAGAAGACCAAGTTGCTGCTTCTAGAATACTTCTAGAGTTCAACCCTTTCCAAAAAAGTCAAACAGGAAGCCAAGGCCCTGGTAGAATGTGCCTTGACAATGTATGGCATACTTCTGCTATGGTAGGAATAAATTAACGCTATGTACTAACCATAACTATGCATCTGTGTAGCCCAGTTTCATTCTTCTTCAACTGTTGAGTATCACATCTGATCTCGGATTCAAGCTGGCCTCATTTACTAGACTTTTGGATCCAACTCTCAAGCTCCTCCCTCTACCCATAATGCCCCAGGCATCCTGCTATACCTCGGATTGAGTTTGCTGCCTTATAAGCCATAGGAGTAACTAACCCTAGTTTAAGACAAAGTAAGAGTAGCAGTAGCTGAACTGGGAATCAAACCTGGAATAGAAGTTCTGCAATAACCATAAGGTCACTCCAGGAGTTAAAAGGAAGGGGGATGGAGGGTTGGGAGTTCAGGAAGAATGAAAATGGAAAACACAGCTGCATAGTTATGATGAGTAAATAACTTTAATATCTGATGCTGTCCTTTTCATTCGTTCCTCAACTATTGGGACAGAGTCCTCGACTACGTGGACCTTGGATGGCCCTCATGGAAGGATATTCCAGAGTACTGCAGAACCAAAGGCAGCCCTGGTCCTGAAAGTCAAATTCAATTTATAATGAGCAATAAAGGTATTAGCATTAGACCAGGTAAATGCTACACGAATGTCATCAATAAAAACTCTAGACCAAAAAGGGGAAGATGTAGACATGGACTTGGTGAAGTGTGCTTTAGGAGGCCTGTGTAGGGACAGGTCTTGCTGAATGTAAACAAAGGAAATGCAATCGGTAAGCTATATGACTAGTGTAATTTTAAAAACTGGAGAGCTCAATCTGTTAGGGGAGGAGGCAAACAATTGCTCCGACTTCCTGAAACCTTTTTGTCCTATGAAAATAAAAATATACTTGCCTATGTACATCCAAAAGATGGAGCAAGTATTCATTATCCTTTGTTAGCAAAGTTGGGAAAGAAAACAGGCAAATTAATGGTTTGATCAATATTCGTTTCAGAGGCTACTTTTGGCAGAAAAGAGGGAAGAGAGAGTCTGGAGTTCAGAAACTTATCTTGCAGACGTAATGGCCACCAGAAAGGCAGTTTTCCATGATAGAATTTTTAAATCAGCTTTAGCTGATGGTTCAAATGGTTTCTGAGTTAATCCTTGTAGCATGACTGTCAAATCCCACAGGGGATGGGGTCCTTCACTGGGGGTCTAAGCAAGAAACTACCTTTGAGAAAAGCCTTGCACAATTTTGAAGACGCTAATATGGAAGCATTTTCGCTTGAGTGAAAATTAGATATGGCTGACAACTGCACTTTGACAGTAGAGAAACTAGCTCCTTCTTGACAAATAGATACAAAAACTCTAGGACAGCAGAAGTAGGAGCAGTGAAGGAGTCCAGTTCTCTTTGTAGAACCCAAATAAAGAATCTTTTCCATTTACTTTTGTAGATCTTCCTTGTAGAGACCTTGTGGGAAGATAAAAGTATCTGTCGGACTGGAGAGGAAAGCCTGGGCTGCCTAACTATCAGTGGAACTGAAGAAACCATGTGGTCAAGTTGATACCTGGAATGTCTGGATGATCCATCCCTGATGAATGAGACAGCAGATTTGGACTGGGGTCCAGAATCCAGGAGAATAATGAAGGTGAGACCAAAGGAAGAGAAACCACACCTGATGAGGCCAAAAGAGGGCAATAAGGGTAGCAGTGCTCTTCAACTGAAGTGCCTTCTGTAAGGATTTGGGAATTATAAGTATTGGGGGGATATAAAGGAGACTGGATGGCCAAACATGGACTACAGTATCTCCCGATGACTCTACCAGAGGATGGATTAGGGCAAAGAACCTGCTGCACTTGTTGTTGTGGGAACATGCAAAGAGGTCACAGCAAGGTTGGCCCCATTGTTGGAAAATTCTCTCAGGATCATAGGTTCATAGGTAGGTACTAGGCTATCGGCCCATGGGCCTATGCAAGTCTAGCCAACAAGGTTCCCTGGCTTACGCCACCCAAGAAAGTTATTTTCCTGTGCCACTGATGAGCAGAGACACAGAAGTGATCCCCGGGGTGAATTTCCTATTTCCCATCCACTCATCAAGATTTTTCTTGAAGAGTGCTAATGAAGAACTTTGCTTGACATAGATGGGTAGCCTGTTCCAGAGTATGGGAAGTTTCTGGGATAGGAATATATCCCTCCAGCATGTCCTGTTTATTGTGGTGACAAGGTTTAGGTCCCTAGATAGTGTAGCTCGGAGGGATTGGGATTTATTTAGGTGTAGCATGTCCAACAGCTCTGGGTTTGACATAGCTTTATATGTTAGGCAGAGATCACCTCTGAGTAGGTGATATGCTACGTAGTAAAGCAGGAGTTTTTTGAGGCGGTCAGTGTAGGGCATTTGTTTGAGTCCAGTAATCCTATTTGTGAGGTACTTCTGTGGCCTTTCCAGCTGCTGCAGATGTCTTGTGAGGTACATTCCAAAAGGGGCGTTGTACTCTATAATGGGTCTAATGAGTGATGAGTAGAGGGTAACAATGACCTCTTTTTTCCTGGACGAGAACCCTTTTATGATAAGGTGTGCCACTTAGAAGGACTTCCTTACTACTGTGGCGATGTGACTATCAAAGGAGAGACTCCTGTCTACCTGGGTCCCAATCAGCCACTGACTGAGTGACCACTTGTGAGGCATCGGAATGGACCTGCTGTGTTTGTGAACTATGACACTGGATTCCACTGGTATGTGCACTGCCATAAGAAAGCTGCTAGAGGAGATTGCCCATTGCCACACTCTCATTGCCTCTTGACAAAGGGTATAAGATCGGCCCACCTTCCCCATTTGTTGATGTACCAAATCACAGACATGTTGTTGGTTTGTATTGCAAGTGTCCCAAGAGGAAGGACATCCAGGAAGGCCTGCAACATCAGAAGGACTGCTCTCATCTCTAGAACAATGATGTGCGAATTGGTCTCTTCTGGGGACCACATGCCTTGGACCATCCTTCCCGAGAAATTCCCCCCACTCCATCTGGGAGGCATCCATGGTTACTGTGGCTACTGGGGGCAGAAGTACAAGAGAGTGGCCTTGGGAAACTTCATCCGACTGAATCCACCAATGTAGATAGTCTTTGCATACTTGAGTGAGTTTGACTGGAAAGGACAAGGAATGGTGAAGAACTGACCACTGAACAGCTGGGCTCCCCTTAAGAATGTGCATACAGAAATAGGCCATAGGAACTTATGTTATAGCAGCTGCCATTGACCCTAGGGCCTGAAGAATAAGTGTGGCTGGGGCAGAAGGGGGTGCTCCACCTGGCACCTAATGGTCCTTACTATATGTGATGGAAGAGAGGCTATCTGACTGTGTTCAGCTGAGCACCTATGAACTCCAGGCTCTAAACAGGTTGGAGATGAGACTTGCAGATGTTGACTGAGATGCCTACAGATTGACATAAATGGAGCAAGTAGACCCTAGATTTCTCCAGAAGATTATTGGTTGGGGGGGGGGGGGAGTCATCTAGGTATGGAAACACTCGGAATCCCAGCAGTCTCAAGTGAGCTGCTACCACTGCCATACATTTGGTAAACACCCTGAGGACTGTGGTGAGACCAAAGGCAGAGCATAAACTGATAGTGAGCGGCTCCTAGCCAAAAGCGCAGAAATCTTCAGGATTATCTTTTCTTCTTGGTGTGATAGTAGGCATCCTGAAGACTGATGGAGCACATCTAACAGTCCTTGCATAGAAACAGTAGAATGGACTGAACTGTGATCATTTGGAACTTTGACTTCTTCAGAAATTGATTCAGTTTGCTTAGATCCAGAATTGGTCACAGGTCTCTGGTTTTCTTTGGCACTATAAGAAATCTTGAGTAAATTCTGAATCCTCTCTGGTCTGGTGGGATCTCTTGGATAACTCTTCTGTCTATCAGCTTTTGTATTTTATGAGCTACTGCTTCCCTTTGGCTGAGTGGGATGCCGGGAAGCCATTTTCTTTTGGATGGGGGAATCTGGGAAAATAGTATGAAATCATTTCTGGATATCATTTTTAGCACCCTAGTATCTTTTGTTATTAATGCCCAGGTGTCTAGGTGCAGAGATAACTGCCCCCGACTGCCTCCACAGGTGGGCAGTTGGGCAACCTTGCAGGAGCACTGAAAAGGTTTATCTGAATAGGAATCTCAGAAATTTTGGTTCTGTGGGCCTCCCCTGCCATGAAGACAGCATCTTCCATTTGAACTCCCCCCTTTGACTCTGGGGAGATATCCCTGTGTGAATCTTAGAACGGACCCTGGGACTTACGGAAAAATAAGTTATGTACTCAACATAACGTTCCATCTGAGTAGTTGTACTTCATTTGCCTTCAACCTGTGGGAATACGGATCTGTATCGGATTTGAGCTGGCAAAAATTACTAGCATCAGCTCTGAGCTCCAGACTCCTCCCCTTACCCATAATATACCTCCCTTGCCTTCTATCCCCAGATCGAGTTTGCTGAACTTATACTTATAACCCGACCTGATAATATGCTTGTGACCTATACTACAGCCTGTAGGCTGAACATGCGCCAAAGGTCTGGGAGAAGAAGGGAGGGACGGCTGAAGACAAACGAAGTACAACTACTTAGATGGAACGTTATGATGAGTACATAACTTCTTTATCTGAAGTAGTTTACTTCATTTGCTCTTCAACCTGTGGGACAGAGTCCCCAGCTACTAAACACCTGGGTGACCCTCATGGAAGGATATTCCTGAGAACCGCGGAGCCAAAGGATGCTCTCCTTCTAGATGTCAAATCCAATTTGTAATGGGAGATAAACGTATGAGATGAGGACCAAGTAGCTGCCGAGCAAATGTCATCCAAAGACATCCTAGACCAGAAAGCTGCAGGTGTAGCCATGGACCTAGTGGAATGAGCTTTAACCTGACCTGGAGGAGACATGCCATTGTCCTTACAGACCTGCAGGATGCATGAAGAAATCCATCTAGCTATAGTGACTTTGGAAATAGGTTTGCCCAAAAAGGGTCTATAGAATGAGACAAACAATTGATCAGATTTACGAAAATTTTTTGTCCTGTGTAAATAGAATTGTAACTGTCTGTGAACATCCAACATGTGTAGTTTGTATTTCATCTTGCTGGTAAAATTGGGAAAAAAACACAGGCAAATTTATAGTCTGATTAATATTGACTGGTGATGCCACCTTAGGAAGAAAAGATGGATTGGTTTGAAGGGAAAATTTATCTTTATGAAAAATCATGTATGGGAATTTTATGGACAAGGCCTGTAATTCCGAAATCCTTCTAGCAGAGGTAATAGTGACAAGAAAGGCAGTTTTCCATGATAGAAATTTTAGATCAGCAGTCGCGGCAGGCTTGAAAGGTGGGGCAACCAGGGCTTGGATAAACAGAGTAAGGTCCCAAGGGGGAACAGGATTTTTGACCGGGGGCGTAACAAAAGCGTACCTTTAATAAAGGCTTTACACAGCCTAGAAGATGTCAAGAATGCAGAATTCTCACCCACATGAAAATGAGAAATAGCAGCCAACTGAACTTTGACAGTAGAAGAAATGGCACCATGCTGGAAGATGTCAGCTAGAAAATCAAGTATGGCAGAAACAGGTGCTGTGAAAGGATCTAAACTTTTCTGAGAGGCCCAGAAGGAAAAACGTTTCCACTTAGTGCGATAAACCTTTCTGGTTGACGACTTATGAGCAGCCACAACAGAGGAAGAAAGTCCGGGAGTCCTAGCAATCAAGGGAATTGGAGCAGCCAAGCAGTGAGCTTCAGGCTGTCCAAACTCGGATGAGGCACCCCCGATGGGTGTGAAATCAGATCCCGAATGGGATCGAGGATCCAAGGTGGAGCCAGAAGGTGAGACCAAAGGAAGGGAAACCATACCTGGTGAGTCCAGAATGGGACAATGAGGATCACCTTGCTCTCCAGTCGACAAGCTTTATGTAGAAACCTCGGGATGAGAGGAACTGGCAGGTAAGCATACAGAAGACCGGGAGGCCAAGCATGAACTAGAGCGTCTCTGGGAGACTCCCCCAGCGGGGGGAGGGTTCAGAGTGAAAAACCTGCTGCACTTCGCGTTAGAAGGAGATGCGAAGAGATCGCAGCAAGGTTGACCCCACTGGCTGAAGATGTGTTCCGCTCCTGATGGATTCAGAGACCACTCGTAAGGCATCAGAATGCTCCGACTTATCCTGTCCGTTAGGATGTTGGTCAATCCCAGAATGTGCGTTACGATAAGAAAGTGAGCGATGGAGATCGCCCATTCCCATACTCTCATGGCCTCGCCACAAAGGGGATAAGATTTGGTCCCTCCCTGTTTGTTGATGTACCAGACTACCAACATGGTGTCTGACTGAATAGCAATTGTCCCCCAAGGAAGAAAGGCGTGAAGGTCCTGCAATGCCAGAAGGACCACACTCATCTCTAGGACATTGATATGCAAGCTGATCTCTATGGGGGACCACAGACCTTGGACTATCCTGCCCGAACAATGCCCCCCACCCAAGTTGGAAGGCAGCCGTGGTCACTGTGGTTTGGGCCAGGGCTAGAATGACGGGTCAACCCTCCAGAATGTCCGGAGAGCTCATCCACCAAATGAGGGATGACCGACACACTGCACTTAGGTAGACAGTGTAGGATAGAGGTAAATCCAGCAGGGACCACTGAACCACCAGAGTCCACTGAAGAATCCGCATGTGTAGTCGAGCACATGGAAGGAGAGTTACGGTCGCCGCCATCGAGTCTAGGGCCCTCAATACAGATTCTGTTGTCGGGAGATGAAAATGGTAAATTAGGGAGACATGCATCCTGGGGTTTTGAACTCCCTCCAAAGTCAGGAAAACTTTACCCTGGAGTGTGTCTATCCTGGCACCAATGTAGTCTATCACCTGTACAGGCTCTATTAGAGATTTGGATGTGTTGATAGTGATACCCAAACTCAGGGCAAGTGTCATAAAGTAGTCCCTGGTTTGGGAAAGTAGATGCATGGTGGGAGCAGTGAGGAGCCAATCGTCCAGGTACGGATAGACCTGAATTCCCTGAAGCCTTAGGTGTGCTGCTACCACCGCCATCACTTTGGTAAACACCCTGGGGGCTGTGGTGAGACCAAAGGGTAGGGCTCGAAATTGGTAATGACTGGCCCCTAACTGGTAGTGGAGGAACCTCCTGGAGCTTATGTGCATTTTTATGTGATAGTAAACATCCTGGAGATCTAACAAGCACATCCAGTCGCTCTCTTGCAGGTACAGCATGATGGACTGTAGTGTGACCATCCGGAACTTTTCTTTGGCAACTGACAGGTTCAGGGTACAGAGGTCCAGAATGGGCCTTAAGTCCCCCTTTTTTTGGCACTAAAAAGAACCTGGAGTAGAAGCCCGATCCGGACTGATCTGGGGGGACGGTTTCGATGGCTTGTTTTCCTAGCAGCTTGGAAATTTCCTGTGCCGCTGCCTCCCTTTGCATGGGTGGAACATCCGGGAGGTGTTTGGGAGGTGTAGGGGAACTCAAGAAGGGGATAGAATATCCTCTGGATATGATTTGAAGCACCCAGCAGTCCATTGTTATGGATTCCCATGCCACTGGGTGCAAGGACAATCATCCCCCGACTGCCTCCAGAGTAGAGCGGTCGGGCAACCCCTCAAGGTTGCTGCCCGGGTCTGTCTGAGAAAGGTTCTTGAGACCCGAAGTTTCGCGAACCCCCTCAGCCTCTGGGCTGGCGTCCATTCTGTCCCCCTCTGCCTCTGGGGAAGAAGAGACCTGAGTGTCCCAGGAATACTGAGACTTCCAGAACCACATCTTCTTTTGCCCTCTCTGGTTCCCGAAAAAGGATCTTTGAGGGTTAGAGAAGCGGATCCCGATGGCAGACAGCATCTTCCCGTCCTTCTCACTCTGGACTAGCATCTCCTTGATGGTCTTACCGAACAGAGATGAGCCATCATAAGGGGCATTGGCAAAAGACTCCTTAAAGGGTTCGGTAAATTGGCACAATCTGAGCCAGGCATTATGCCTCATGGACATGCCAGACCCAGCCGCCCTAGCTGCTTCTTCCGTTGCATAGGAGAGGAGTTGCATGGACGTGTTCGATACTGCTCTCAAAGTGGCCATTTTCCCGGAGAACTAAACCATGTCCTCCTGTGATATGGACTTGGGTGGAGACTCCTCCAGCTCCTTCATCAGGTCACATTGGAGTCTCGTGACATGGGCCAAGAAGTTCAGCGCCTGTATTGAAAAGGTAGCTGAAGCATACACCCGCTTCCCTAGCCGGTCCATCATCCGAGACTCTCGGTCAGAAGGATGGACCGAGGAACTTTCCTGAGATAGTTCCCTCTTCGTGGCTGCTGCTACCACCATGGCGTCTACTGGGGAGGCCTTGTTCCAGGAATGCCTGTCTATAGGGGGACTTAAAAACTTATCGGTTCGCTTGGGGATCGGCTCCACGGAATCAGGTTCCTTCAATGTCGTGAGGTGATCAAATCCACTAAAGGATCCACAGGGGGGACACCCAAGATGTAGACGGGCCCATGCCGAAATCCTCCAGAAACACAGACTCATCAGAGGAGAGCTTGGAGGCAGACCAACCTCCTCGCTGGTGCAGGATCTCCATGATGTCTCCAAAGGAGAAATCGTCGGGAGGTGACCTTGGGGAGCCATCCCGCTCATCTAAGTCTGTGTCCTCGGTTAGCGATTTGGGGGAGTCCAAGTGCCTCCTTTTACATGTATGCTAGCGAGGCACATCTTCCCTGGGGCTATTCGGGGAGTGCTTGCAAGCCAGCTGTTCCTCTGGGGAACCATCTAGGGCCCTTCGGGCATGGGCTGCCCCTCTGGTAAGACGATGGGGACCATAGACAGAGTCGAGGGGGTCTGGGCAGAGCCCAAGGGGGTAGTCAGGGGCTTTGATCCGATGGAGAGGACCCATTCTACCACATCAAACGACAAAGGAGGGCGGACATCCTGAGAAGCCAATAAGGTGGCCGGTCTCCCTGGGTCCGATGCGAGAATCGGAGCTGGACCCGAAGCGAATGGAGCTCCAAGACAGGGAACCTGGACCAACAACGTCGCAGCCAAAGGTAAAGGTTCCACTCCCTTGGATCCAACCTCTGGGTTCTGAGAGCGGCTCGGATCTGAACTGGTAGGATCCAAGATGCTCCAGGCAGCTGCCTGCGTTGAGGACGCGAGGATCGTTGGTGCCAAAGACCCGACCAAGGCCAACCTTGGATCCGAAAACTCTGAAGCCGAAGGTCGGATTGGGGAAGGAGTAATGGGCTAAAAAAAGGGAAGCGAGCTGCCCCCTCCTGAGGGAGGGGGGCTGGCAAGACACCCATCTGGATAGGTGTACAGATAAAGCGCCTCATCATCTTATCCAGATCCATGTCCGATAGAGAACGGGTCGACCAAGACGAGGCCACAAATTCCGACATGGCTGGTTGGGGAGCTGAGGCCCAGGAGACTGCACATGTCTCCTTTGGCTCTGGGAAGAACCTCGGAGACCGGAGCCAAGGGGAGTCACAGATCGGAGCAGACTTGCTTGGTGACGAGAGGTCCAGAGACCTCTTCCTCTTCTCCTTCGTCCTCGGCTCTGTATCCCGTTCTCTACCCCTCCTCTGCTCAGCTACCACAGGCTTAGAAGCGGGAGTTTGAGTCCCAGCCTGGAGGGAGGGGAGGCCAGAGGCAGAGAAGCAGAAGAGGCAGTCACGGCAGCCACAGTGACTGAAGCCGAGGATGAGGAGGGAGGATCAGTGGCAGGAAGAAGCCCTTTGAGGGCCAACTTGTCCTTTCTATCCTTAAAGGCATGGGGGTTGAACCCCGCACAAATGGTGCAATAAACATTCAGGTGGGCCACACCTAAACACAATACACACAGTGTGGCCATCTGCTGGGAAGAGCTTATGGCCACACTCTGTGCAGCCCTTAAAAATAAGAAGTTATGTACCTACCATAACGTTCCATGTTAGTTGTCTTCTTCTCACCTTCATTCGTGCTGGTTGGGTTCGGAGCTGATCCTTGCTCCGACTCGGCCATCTACTAAAGCTCGAGAGCTATTTACTGGCTTGAGACCTCCCCATATCCCACAATGCTTGGCGCTAGATACACAGATCTCGTTTGGCAGAGCTAACACCATAGAAAAAATTCAAGGACACCTGTCCAAACCGCAAGGTTTACCTACAGTACTAAAACAGAGGAGGACGTAACCCAGATAAGACTCAGCCAGCAGAAGAAGGCCTCAAAAAGGGACTCTTCTCGGTCTGTCCAGGCTAGGGGGATGGAGAGTGGGACGCAAGAAAGAAGGCGAGAAGAAGACAACTAACATGGAACGTTATGGTAGGTACATAACTTCTTAATGTTAAGTTGTCTCTCGCCTTCATTCTTGTTGGTTGGGACAGCGTCCCTAGCACCGTAGTCCTGGGTGGCTCATCGGAACAGACTCTTGAGCACAGTGGAACCAAAATCAGCTCTACTCCTAGAGGCCATATCCAACTTATAATGTGAAATGAAAGTATGAGGAGTGGCCCATGTGGCTGCAGCACAAATAGATTCCATTGGTAGTCTTGCTAGAAAAGCTACCGAAGTAGCTAACGCTCTGGTGGAATGACCTTTAGGTTTAGTAGGGAGTTCATTATGTCTCAGCTGATAAATCAAGGTAATAATAGAGGACAACCACCTGGATAAGGTTACTTTAGAAACTGGCAGGCCCTGTTTGCCCTCAGCATAGGACAGGAAGAGTTGGTCTGATTTTCTTGTTTGCTTAGTCCTATCCAAATAAAAATGTAATTGCCTATGAATGTCCAATTAGTGTAACTTTTGTTCAGCTTTGTTCGAATAGTTAGGAAAAAAGACAGGTAGATCAACAGCCTGATTCAGGTTTGTTTCGGAAAGTATCTTGGGCAGAAACGAAGGATTAGTCCTGAGTGAAACTCTATCCTTATGAAACACAAGGTAAGGAGGACGAATACAGAGGGCTTGAAGTTCCGAAACTCTCCCAGCTGAGGTGATGGCTACTAAAAAGAGAGTCTTCCAGGAGAGCAATTTTAAGGAACAGGAAGCCGCAGGTTCAAAAGGGGGGAGAATCAAGGAAGCCAATATCAAGTTTAAGTCGCACAGAGGTGGGGGATCTCTGACCGGGGGCCTAAGCAAAATAGTTCCTTTAAGAAAGGCCTTGCAAAGTTTGTGGGACATGATGCTGGTTTCTGACAGGCCAGCGTGGAAATTTGCGAAAGCAGCTATTTGGACCCTAATGGTGGCAGACGAGGAACCAGCTTGAAAGAGTTCTGCTAAAAAATCTAGAACGTGGTGGACAGGGGCTGTAAAGGGGTCTATATTCCTAGCCTCTGCCCAGAAAGAGAAACGTTTCCAGTTGCTAGCATAAGTCTTCCTGGTGGTAGATTTGTGCGAAGAAAGGATGATTTCACACACCGGCTGAGAAATATGTGGAAGCCTGGCTAAGGTTGGAAGTGGAGCAACCAAGCTGTGAGGTTGAGAGACTGAAGGGATTGGTGCAGCCCACCCGACTGATGGACCAAGAGGTCTGGCACTGGGTCCAGATTCCAAGGCTGCTCCAGCAGATGACGATGCAGGAATGGGAACCAAATTTGTCGAGGCCAGTAAGGGGCAATGAGGATCATCCTGGATCCCAATGCAGTAGCCTTCTGAATTAGTTTGGGAATTAGGGGAAAAGGTGGGAATGCATACAGAAGACCCCGGGGCCAATCGTGAACTACAGCGTCTCTGGGGGAGTGTCCGGGAAGGGGGAAGAGAGTGAAGAAATCGTCGCACTTGCTGTTGAGAGGAGTTGCGAAAAGGTCGCAGCAAGGTTGACCCCATCTGTGGAAGATTTTGTCCGCTACTGACTGATTGAGAGACCACTCGTGAGGCATAAGAATAGCTCTGCTTAGCCTGTCCGCTATGCCGTTGGACTTCCCGGGGATGTGCGTTGCCATCAGAAACCGTTGAGAGGAGATCGCCCACTGCAAGAGTCTGAGTGCTTTTCGATATAAGGGATAGGACTTGGTTCCGCCCTGCTTGTTGATGTACCACACTACAGACATATTGTCTGTCTGAATTGCAATAATCCCGGTGGGTAGAGAGTCCTGAAGAGTTTGCAACGCTAAAAGCACCACTCTCATCTCCAAGACGTTTATGTGCAGGTGGTACTCTAGAGGTTGCCAAGTGCCCTGGACAGTCCTGCCCTGAAAATGGCCCCACCCCACCTGATTAGGGAGGCATCCGTGGTCACCGTGGCAACAGGAGGAGGAAGAACAAACGGTCTGCTCTGGAGTACTAGAGGGGAGACCATCCACCAAGCCAGGTGGTCTTTGCATGATTGAGCGATTATTATCTTGTGAGACATCGGACGTTGTTGAAAAGACCACTGGGTAAAAAGCATCCACTGGAGAATCCACATGTGAAAATGAGCCAGGGAAACTAGTATGATTGCTGCTGCCATGAGACCCAAAGTTTTTAGTACAAATCTGGCCTGAATCCTCTTGCACTGTAGTAAGACCTGCACATGTCGGCGAATGTCTGACACTCTGTCTAGAGGAAGTCTTGCAGACAGATCTTTTGTATTTAATCTTGCGCCTATAAAGGTTATAGACTGACAAGGTGACAATGCAGACTTTTCGAAATTTATTGAGATACCTAGCTCGGAGCAAGTTTGGATGGTATAATCCCTGGCTCACAGTAGCTGATGCTTGGTGGAAGCAGTAAGGAGCCAGTCGTCTAGATATGGAAACACCTGGAATCCTCGCCATCTCAGGTGAGCCGTAACCACTGTCATGCATTTGGTGAACACCCTGGGGGCTGTGGTGAGACCAAAGGGCAGGGCTCTGAACTGATAATGACTGGCTCCCAGTTGGAAGCGGAGAAACCTTCTGGAGCGCCTGTCCATTTTGATATGGTAGTACGCATCCTGAAGGTCTATGGAGCACATCCAATTGTCCTGACCTAAAAAGGGTAGAATGGACTGAAGCGTGACCATCCGGAACTTTGTTCTTTGAACAGACTTGTTTAACCTGCTGAGATCCAAAATGGGTCTCCAGTCCCCTGTCTTTTTTGGCACCAAAAAGAACTTGGAGTAAATTCCAGATCCTTGCTGGTCTGCTGGGACTGGCTGGATGGCCCATTTTTCTAGCAGTTTTGAAATTTCTGGCACTGCTTGTTCCCTTAGACCGGGTGAAACATCTGGAAAGGACTTGGTTGTTTGTACAGGGGTGTGGACAAAGGGATTTTGTAACCCTCGGATATGATAGACCATACCCATTTGTATTGTGTGAGGAGTTGCCAGGCTTCTGGGTACAGTGACAATCTTCCCCCGACTGCCTCCGAAGGTGGACAGTTGGGCAGCCCCTCAGGGGTGCTGAAACAGTTCGTCAGAGAAAGATTGTCTACTACCCTGATTTTGCGGACCCCCTCTGCCCCGCGGGCGGCGTCTATTATTGTTCCCTCCCTGCCCCTGGAGGGAAACTTGCCACATGTGTCAGGCACGACTCCTTGGGGTTTCTGAAACCACATTTTCCCACTCTTCTGACCTTTAGGGTATGGTCTAGAGGGAGTAGAAAAACGGACTCCCACGGCAGAGAGAGTCTTGCCTTCCTGCTCACACCTGGTAAGGGTATCCTTCACCTGTGGTCCAAACAGAGCCAAACCATCGAAGGGGGTATTGGTGAAGGATGCCTTAAAGGGGTCAGCAAAGGTACATAACCGCATCCAGGCATGTCTTCTCAAAGCCACGCCTGTACCTGCGGCCCTACTCGCCCCATCAGCTGCATAAGAAATGAGCCGCATGGAGGAGTTGACGATTGAGTTTAGAGTCGCCAGCTGGGAGTTAATCTTATCTTGAGCCCCCGCAGCTGATAGATCCTGAAGGGTATCACCCAGTTCCTTGAGAAGATCCCTTTGAAGACGGGTGAAGTGGCACAGATAATTCAGCGACCGCATGGAAAAAGTCGCTGAGGAAAACATCCGCTTCCCGTACTTGTCCATTGTCCTAGACTCCTTATTAGGGGGATGGACAGGCACCGAAGGGTCAGCCAACTCCTTCTTCGTGGCTGCTGCAACCACCATGGCATTAACGGGGACACCTTTTGTCAAAAATTGTTTGTTGGGTGGGGCTGTAATGAACTTTGTGGGCCTGCGGGGAGTTGGTTCCACTGTGTCCATGGCTGACCACGCCCTTCAAACCACTACTTCCATCAGCGGGTAGAAGGGTGAAGTCACCCAGGAGGTGGAAGGGCGAGAACCAAACACATCCAGGTATACAGAATCGTCCTCGGAAGGGTTAAGGGCAGTCCAGTTGCCCCTCTGCTTAAGGATCTCTAGGATGTCTGAAAAAGAGACATCCTCAAAGGGGGATCTTGGGGACCCTTCCGAATCCTCCAAGTCGGTATCAGATGTGACTGACTCGGGGGAGTCGACATGTTTCCTCTTACATTTTCTCTTTCGAGGGGGCTCCTCTGAAGGATTAGGGGAGGCCTCAGAAGAGGAAGATACGCCCAATGGGGCGACCTGGAGCATTTGTTCTCCACACTTGGGATCAGGAGGGTGGGCAGAGACCGATGCAGGCACCAGGGGGGGAGGAGCTGAAGGGGCTGATCGAGGGGCCGACTCAGGAGTCAGCACGCTCCTCATGACCTCGAAGGCGCCCCCATCAGGCAGAGCAGAGGGTCCCCGCTCCGAAGAGACGTGAACCCCTCCCAGCACCGAGAGGGACGGCTCCGAGGCCGATGTAGGAGCCGAGCTCACCTGCGCCGAGGCCCCGAGAGGGAGAACGGGGTCAGACAAGGGTCCGATGCCACTCGCCCCCTCGGAGCTAACGAGAGAGTCCCGGCACCCAGATCCCTCCAAGGACGGAACCAATGAAGAGATCGGAGCCGACGAAGGAGCCAAAAGGTGTGGTATCGGCTCCAACGTTTCCATGATTCGAGCCCCAACCAGCTCCGGCTCCGAACACAAAGGGGGAGTCGGAGAAGGAACTGCTGAAGACACAGGGACAGCCACAGTCTGTTGAGAAGGGCTGGTTAACATTTTGGCCAGGGCCTGCAATTTAAGGAGTCTACTGACCACCCTCTCTAAGTCATGATCGGGTAGCCTGGAGGACCGAGAGGAGTGGGACCTATGGCTTCGTTCAGATTGAAGCAATGGTGACCTCGGAGCCGAACGAACCGATTCTAGGGAAGGGGACCTAGAATGTTTTTGGCCCAAAGATGGTTCCGACACTAAAGTCGTAGCCGAATGAGGTTGAGAGATGTCGGTTCCAGTCGGAACCGAAGAGGAGGCAGATGCTCTGCCCGGCGACGGCTCTGAACTGGGAGCCGATGGCTTGGCGGGCTTTAAGGATTTCCCCGACTCAGGCTTCGCCGTGGACCCCTCTGGCTTAAGTAAGCCTCTCAAAATAAGCTTGTTCCTACGCTCCTGCAGGACTCTTGGGCTGAAAGTGTGACAGACCGAGCAGGAGTCCTGCAGGTGTAGGGGACCCAAGCAATAAACACAAGAAATGTGACCGTCTGTCAGAGACATCTTTTGACAGCACGAGTCACACTTCTTGAAGCCTGAAACTTTAGTATCCTTGGACATACTGGCAAGGGGATACCAAAGGAAGGATATTAAACTAGTGCTTAAACAAGGCACACAGAAACAAACAAACACACACACACACACACACACACACACACACACACACACACACACACACACACACACGCGCGCACTAGTTAAACTAACAATAACAACAAGAATATCCACTAGTAAAAATATACAAATATTACAAGGCTAAATAACTGTAGCTATGAAAGACTAAACACTACTCCTAGCAGGTACAAAAAGGGTGGGGTTAGCCACTAAAGAGAAGAAACAAGGGGGGGGGGGGTAGAAACTCTCTAACAAAAAACGAGTTTCCTGAGTGGAAAAAACTAGGGGATACACACTCTAATATATACTAAAAGGGAAAGACTATCTATATAAAAGAGAAATACGCAGGTAACAATTAAGCTAATAAAACAAAAAAGATTACTACGACCTGAGCCAGTAAAAACACAACCTCGTAGCTGAAGCGGCAAACGAGATCTGGGTATCTAGCCCCAAGCATTGTGGGATATGGGGAAGCCTCAAGCCAGTAAATAGCTCTCGAGCTTTAGTAGATGGCCGAGTCGGAGCTGAGGATCAGCTCCAAACCCAACCAGCAAGAATGAAGGCGAGAGAGACAACTTAACATTAAGCTTTTCAGCCATGCTTAAGAAGAAAGCGAAGAGAACAAACAAAAAACTTTCTTCTTAGAAACAAACCACAAACCCACTCACCACACTAGACTGACTAAAAGGGGGGGAGGGGCACCACAGACAAACTACACTAACTAACTACTACTTCAAACCTACACACGACGCCAAAGCGATGGGAGGGGAGAAAGGGTACCTATACTAATCTGAAACGGCTAAACAAACAGAAAACTTTAGAAAACTTACAGTCAAAAAACACCCTGCTAGCTGGAGCTCTAGAGACATGACGTTTCACAAATCGCAGCAAACGAGATCTGGGGATGGAAGGCAAGGGAGGTGTATTATGGGTAAGGGGAGTTGTCTGGAGCTCTGAGCTGATGCTAGTAATCTTTGCTGGCTTGGATCTGATATGGATCCTTATTCCCACAGGTTGAAGATCAAATGAAGTAAATTACTTCAGATCCACATTTTCTTGCCTCCTCTTTGATTCCTGGAAAAGGATAATTGGATCATTGAGGGGTAGAAAAGTGTATCCATACATAGTGTCTTCTCATCCAGTTCACTCTAGGAAAGCATTTCCTTTACAGTAGGGCCAACCAAACATGTTCCGTCAAAGGAAGTATTGATGAAGGAAGACTTGAAAGGCTTTGCAAATTCGCATTACTGCATCCAGGCATGTCTCCTACTGGCTATGCCTGAACCCACACCTGAGAGGTACCCTCCACAGCATGGAAAATTAGCCTCATGGACACATTAGAGATAGATAAGACAGTGTCCAGTCCTGAAGAAGATTTCACGCACATGGACTCAGAGAGGGATTTGGAAAGTGCTTTAGTCAAATCCCACTGTAATCTTGTGAAATGTACCAAGTAATTCAGAGATCATAAGGCAAAGGTCGCTGAGTCAAAAACTCACTTCCCATTTCTGTCCAACACCTGGACTCTCTGACAGGGGCGTGGACAGAGGAACTCTGCTCTGCCCTGCCAGCTCCTTCTTTGTGGCTGCCACCACAACCATAGCATCAACAGGAACTCCCTTGCTACAGAGTAGTCCATCTTTAGCTGGGGCAAGAAATTTATTAGGGCAATGGAGAATGGGTTCTACAGTATCTGGTTCCTTCTATGCCCAGCTAGAGACCAGATTTATAAGCTCATCTGCTGGGGGAGTCACGAAAGACATAGATGGGCTGGACCCAAAAGCTTTCAGAAACACTTACTCCTATTGGAAAGGGGTATCTGATGACCAACCACCCTTTTGCTTGAGAATTTCTAAGATGTCTCCAAAGGAGACATCATCCAGTGGAGATCTGCGGGACCCCTCCCCTTAACTGAAGTCAGTGTCTTTGGTGACAGACTCATGAGGGGAGGTTATGTTTCTCCTTTTTCATGTTCTCTTTCACGAAACCTCCTCAATGGAACAATCTGGAGAAGTATCTAAAGAGAGGGGGAAGTCCTCGAGGGGGACTGTCTGGATTCTTGATGGGGCCAGATGTCCCTGTGAATTACGCCTGAGATTATCAGAGCTTGGACCTGAAGGTGGTAGAGTTGTAGGATCCAAAGAGGGCAGAGTAATCAAATCTCTTGGATGGGAGAACACCCTCTCCATTTCCTTGGAAGCAGAAGAACGGGGAGATGCCATAGTTCATTGCATCAGAGCCAAAGCTGCCAATGCTACCATGCTTTGACCTAACCTGAACCCATGCCTCGAAGGGGGAGTTGGGCCCGAGGTGTCTAAAACCGAAGGTCCAAGGGTCAGGGATGGCTCTGATAACCTTGGAGTGGAACCTAACCCACTAGACCCAGTGCCAAAGCTTTGGCTCCCAGACTTGTCCAGGTCCAAAGAAATTGGTGACAAACAAGGGATGCAGTCGGAGTCGAAATCTAGCTGTCTCTGGATCTGTCGTCAACACTCTCAGGTGTCCCAGATCCAAGGGCTCCAAAACCATTGGTTGGATTGGAGAAGGAGAAATCACAGCATGGGAAATAGAAGGGAGGCTCATGGATCCAATGATAGACGGAGACGGAATAAATGCCATCTGAATTTGAGTTCTGAGGCACTTCCTCATCATCTTATCCATTTCATCTTCTGAAAGGCTTCTTGAGGACCTGATGGAGGACGTGGTGGATTGGGGCCGCGACTTTCCCCTCGGGGTCTCCTGAAGGAAGGAGAATGAAGCTGAGGGGAAAAAGGTTCTACAGAGAACCCTGGAGACTGGGTTATTGGAGACTTCACTTAAGATGTTGTCGGATCTGACTGTTTTCGTTTTGGTGTGTGGAGGTCAGATCTGATTTCTTTTGAATGTTTGGATGAGGATCCAAGGATGGAGTAGACCTTGCAGAGCAAGTTGGAGACTGCTTCCATGATTTTTTCACTTCCAAAGAGGCTTTGGATGACTTTGTGGATGTTTGAGTCTCTGGGGTGGAAGAAGATGATGAAGAAGAAGGTGGCAGCAATCCCTCTAAAACTAACTTGTTCCTATGGTCACTCAGGGCCCTGGAATTAAAGGCTGCACAAATGGAGCAGTCTGTCTTCAAATGAGAATCTCGAAGCAGTAGACACACTCCCTGTGGGCATCAGAGTTAGGGATCTTATGCCCACAGGAAGTGCATTTTTTGAAACATGTTGGTTTCTCAGACATCCCTAAAGAAATGGAAAGAGATTTTTTTAGGCTAAAAACAATGGCAGGGAAGGAAAATACCCTCTAGAGGGTAGACAAAAAGGAGGGACAGAAAGGAGGAAAAGTGCCAACAGTGGTATCAACAGCTACCTTAGGGTAGAACAGAAAGAAAACTACAGCAAAGAAAAACTCGAGAATTCAATAGACTAGGTCAGGGAGATGGGTGAAGTAGAAAAAGGAAGTTTTACAGAAAATAAATTGGAGGTTGGATTTACAACAAGTAACTAACACCAAAAAATGATCTCTGAGAAGGAGCTGCATCTGTAGTGATATGCCAGCAAACAAGACATTAGATTGAATTGGGCATTACGGGTAGAAGGAGGAGCTTGAGAGTTCGATCCGAAAATCTAACAAATACAGCCAAGTCAGATATGAGATCAACTCCATTACCCAAAAGCTGAGGAACAAATGAAAAGGACAACATCAGATCAAAGGTAACAGCCTTGATCAATTGACATACAATAAACCTCCCGACACTGGACCCTACCCAGTTTGGTTTCGTCAAGGGCAGATCATGCCTACTCAACCTGGTGGACTTCTTTGAGAAGGTCACCAAAGCAACGGATGAGGGGAAAATCGCTCACACTACCTACCTTGACCTGGCCAAGGCATTTGACACAATATCCCACTTGGGTATTGTTGACAAACTCAAGAGGTTAGGTACAAACCTGTATGTAATCTGGTAGATAGCCAATTGGCTCACAGATAGGACCCAGGAAGTTAGAAGTGGGGAGTCTACCTGTACAAAAAGGCCAGTCACAAGTGGAGTTCCTCAGGGATCAGTCCTTGGACTGCTTCTTTTTGGCATTTACTTCTCAGAAGTCAAGGCCAATGTCAGTGGTCTCTGGCTGACAAAATTTGCAGATGATTGCAAATTAGGAGCTATCATTGAATCTCACACTGACACAAATGTGCTCCAGGAGGGGCTGACACAGACAAACAACTAGTGTCAGAGTCATGGACTTAAACTAAATGCCAAGAAATGCATAACAGTGTCCTTTGAGAAGTCATCCATCCCTTGTAACTATCATATTGACAACACACCCCTTACATTTCACCCAGCAGTCAGGGACTTAGGGACACACATAGATAGTAATCTAGCCTTGGATCATCATGTGTCTACAGTGGTGAGGAAATCATTCTATGTTGCACAACTTATAAACAAAGGTATGGCATCTAAGTCCAAGGAAGTCATTGTTCCACCATATTCGGCATTCATCAGGCCTATCATTTGAGTACAATGCCCCCCATTGGTATGTAGCTAACCAGGCATATCCAACAACTGGAATGTCCACAGAGGTTCCTCACTAAAAGAATACAGGGTGTAAATAATATATCCTATGCAGACCGCCTCAAGGCCCTATCCCTGTATTCTGTCTCCTACATGCTTTTGAGGGGAGATCTATGCCTAGCATATAGGGCATTGTCAGACCCCACTCTGATAGACCTCCTGTATATAACAAAAAAGAAACAGTACCAGAATTACCAATTGTAATGACTTAAACCTTGCCTGTGATATAAATAGGACCTGCTGGAGAGATAGGTATGTATCCCAGAGAATACCCCATCTATGGAACAGGCTTCCCATCCATGTGAAGCAGAGTTCCTCCCTAATCCAATTTCAAGTGCAACTTGGACAATTGGATGGGAAACCGGAAATTCATCCCTGGTTTGGCACATATGTCTGTGATGCAAACAGGTAACCTACAAATTGTTCATCTCCCAGGCCCGTGCTTACACTTATCAAGGGTATCAGAACTTGTCAGAGATTTGGGATGCATGGCTACGCATAAAAAGGCCCCTGTGGTCATTAGTCTAGTAAACACCTATGAACCTGAGACAACCATTTGGAAATTGCCCGCAGTGACACAGGTTGTCCGTTCCTACCTTCACAAGAAATAAACAACTGATCTTAAGTTCTGAAAGATTTTGTTAACGTCAAGACAGTATCTGAGTTGTGTGGACATTCAGTGATGAAGTATACTTCCTCCCTCATTCAGGTTTTGGAAAGAAATCAAGGAAATAAATGGTATGGCTGCAAGTAAACTCAAAGAAAACTGTAGGCAGAGCAGAGGAATTAATTCTCAAAGGAACCCTGTCTGTGTGATAAACTGAGATAAGGTTGGCCCACCATAACAGCTTGCAACTGAGATACTCTTTTTGCAGAGGTCAAAGCAATTAGCAAAAATGATTTCCATGTCAAGACTCCCAATTCAGCTAGATGAGCTGGTTTAAATGGAGCAAGTGTTAGCCTCAAACAAAAAAAATTAAGATCCCAAGGAGAAGCCACCAGTCTTCTGGGAATCTTCTTATGTAGCACCCCTTTTAAAAATATTTTTACATGAGAATGCATTGAAAGAGGGGATCCATGGGCAGACATGCTAAAAAGGCTGATAAATGACCATTGATAGTAACTCACACTTATACTCTAAAATGAGAGAAACACTAGCCGTGACCTGGTTCTGGTTGTTTTGTTGGCAGTAACTAGCAAACCTTTTCTGTTTGCTAATATATGATTTTCTAGTAGCAAACTTTCTTGCCTTCATTAGTATTTGCTGCACATTCTCATAAAACAGGTTGCTTAAAAGATATAAAGACCCTATCATCCAGGCAGCCAGATGTACTTGCTTGGGGCTGGGATGTATCAAACATTCTTGTTCTTGTGTGAGTAAATTCAGTCAGTGAAGAAGCTTGTGGTAATTGCCCCTGGGTAATTCCAAAAGAAGGGAGAAAGATTGTTGCCCTGCCCAGAAGAAGTCACGACAATGATTTCTGAGGATTCGTTCTGAATCTTCAGAAGGACCCTGTATATCAAAGAAAAGGGTGGAAAAGCATACAAGAACATTCATGTCCAATGAAAAGAAGATGCATTTGTCTTCCAGGCCTTACTGCATGGAGTCCTAAAGTAGACTTTTAACAGTTGAGTGTTCAGTGAAGAGGCAAAAAGGTCTTGCTGAGGAACTCCCCACAGATGGATCCAACAGTGGAAGACATTCTGATCTACTTTCCATTCGTGAAGGTCTGCCTTTGCCCTGCTCAACTTGTCTGCCACACAATTCTACTATGATGAGAAGTCAGATGCCTGCAAAGTGAGATTGTGCAGTAAAGCAATATCCCATTTTAATATGGCTAGTCTGCATAGGGAATAAGATCTGGTTATCCCTTAGCTTTTTTATGTACCACATCACTTTGGTAATGCCTTTAACTATTTGAAGAGGTCCTGGGAACTATAGATGATTCAGAAAGTTGACAGCCTTTATAAGAGCTAGCATGTCATTCATGTTTATGTGTTTTTAACTGTCTTTCTTGTCCCAGACACCCTGCACTTTTATTCCCCTTAACACCGCTCCCCTAGCAAAGTTTGAGTTGTCTATAGTGACTGACTGCTTTGAAGCTGGAGGGGAGAAATGGAGACATGGATTCAAGGATATTCAATCTCTTCACCATGTGATGTCTTTTTTCACAAATCCAAGAACTAGAATTTGAAAAGACAATGGGTGCTGATGATGGCAACAAAGAGATTTCAGTTACCAGTATATATTTCACACGTGGAGTCTTGCAAGAGATATCATGAGATTCATGGATGCCATGAAACCAAAACCTTGAGGTATTCTCTCACAGTGATAGACGTTTGAGTGGAAAAACACTGGAAAAGATCTAAACATAGATCTATTTTTTTTCCTGTGGAAGTGAAAAAAGCTCTTTGTACTGAGGCATCTGGCAGGCATCTCAGGAACACAATCATGTGTGATGGAGTCAAGAAAGATTTGAATATTCTCTTGGAATTCAAACCTATGTAGGAGATCGCTTACACAAGTCAGTGATTCTTGACATTGAAAAAGACCCTGCAAAGATAAGTAAATTGTCTAAATATAGAAAAATGTGGATACCCTGTAGCCTGCAATGAGCTATGACAGGAGCTAAAAACTTTGTGAGTACTCTAGCAGCAGTGGACAGCCCAAAAGGGTAGGTCAAAGAATTTATAATGTGATCCGCACACAGTAAATCTTACAGAACGCCTGAAATCTGGATGAGTAGGAATGTGATTATATGCATCTTTTAAATGTATGGCTGCCAAAAAACACAAATGAGAAGAAAAGGGTAACAGGTTGTGAAGTGAAAGTATTTTGAATTTGTGCACTATCACAAACTAAATCAGGAAAGAAAGATACAGAACTGGTCTCCAGGAATTTTCTTGGGAGAAAAAAAAACACTCGAATAAAACGTTTCCACAACTGAGAAGGAGGAACTACTTCTATTACTTCCTACTACAGCGTATGATGTAGGACAGGAGAGAAGAGAATGGTTTGGTCTGAAGGAGGAGGAGGATTTTCCTCCTAATGGCATATGAATCCAGGATGGATCATATTCAGAACCCATTTGTCTGAACAATATGTTGCCAAAAAGAAAAATGGAGATTTTTGTCAAGGGGTAAGGGACTTCCAGGGCTGGAGGGGAGCAAGGTCCCTTGTATAGTCATTTTGCCTTTTTTGGCTGCCCTTTGTTCTTGGGGTTGAGGTTGGGTAGGGTGGTTCCACCTTTGTTTTTAGAACTTTCCTGCCCTTGCTTTTTAAACATCTACTTACTAGCATTCTGTTGAGACTGTTCATTTTGTTTCTAACCAAAACTGGGTGAGGGAGCAGACAATTCCATGGAAAATGTTCAGCAGGATGGAGAAAAATATGATGAATTCCTTGAATCAGCTTTCCTTTCTCATCACACTTTTTGATAACCTTTCCAGCATAAGGTCCAAAAACTAAATCTCTAGCTAAAGGAGAATTCAATTTTTCATTTTTGACATTTTCTGGGAGGTTCTGAGAATGCAACCAGGCAAACTTCCCAAAAACACTACCAGTAGCAACAGCCCTACAGAGCTACAATCACACTTCAAACAATTAGTAAGTGACCTAAAGAAACTAGACTAGGCAAATCATTTTTTCCCACAAACTGGTAACTACAGCTAAAACATTCCTCATACTTTCACAATTAGTCAGTATAAACTTTCAGCATTTGAGCCTGACAATTTAGAATTCTAAAAGTCAAAGCTGCAGAAGCATACCCTTTCCCTCAAACTTATCAATAGCCTTATCATCTTTATCTGAAGGAAGAGGTTTAGAATTAACAACATGCTTAGCAGCAGCTGGATTAAAATCAAAGTTATGTACTCACCATAATTATGCATCTGTGCTGCCCATTTTCCTTCTTCCTCAACGAATGGGTCTTGGATCCAACCCTTGGATCTGACTTGGCTGCTTTTCTCTACATTCTTGGATCTAACTCTCGAGCTCCTCCCTTTCCCCATAAAGCCCCTGGCCACTGCATTACCTCAGATCAGGTTTGCTGATATTATGTAATAATCAGAATATAAAGTATAATTATAATAACAATAATAATAATAATAATAATAATAATAATAATAATACAGATAAACGGTATAGTAATAGAATAGGGGCTCAAACAGGCACTATGGTTTCTAACAAAAAAATTCATCAGGTCACTCCCAAACACATGGACAGCAGGAAGGAGGGAGGGAAGTAGAGGAAGAATAAAAACGGACAACACAGATGCATAGTTAGGGTGAGTACATAACTTTTATATCTTATGTTGTCATTTTCATTCATTCCTCAACGAATCGGGCATAATCCCCAGCTATGTTAACCTTGGGTGGCCCTCATGGAAGGATATTCCGGAGAACCACAGAACCGAATGCAGCCCTATTTCTACAGATGAGATCCAACTTGTAATGATCAATAAATGTATGAGCATTATTCCAAGTGGCAGCTAAGCAAATATCAATGGAGGCTCTGGCCCAAAAAGCAGCTGATGTAGCGAATGACCTAGTTGAGTGTGCTTTTGGATGCCTTGGCAAGGTTAAATCTCTCAAAAAAAAAAAGTAAGAAATACAATCTGTTATCCATTTGGCTAGGGTAGTTTTGGATACTGATTTTCCCAATCTGTTACTGGAAAAGGAAGCAAACAATTGGTTAGCTTTCCTAAATTTTTCATCCTATGAAGATAAAAATGAAGTTGCCAATGCACATCTAAAAGTTGAAGCATGTAGTCTCCTTTGTTGTCAAATTTAGGAAAGAAAACTGGCAAATTCATCACTTGATTGATGTTTGTTTCAGAGGCAATTTTGTGTAAAAAGGATGGATTACTATGTATCTTTGTGGAAAATCAAATAAGGTGGTTTTGAAGAGAATGTCTGGAGCTTAGAAACTCGACTCACAGAAGTTATAACCAAAAGACCATTTTCCAAGAAGGAAATCTGAGATCTGACTTCGCAGAGGGCTCAAAGTGTGATCGTATTAAACTCTGTAACACAACAGTAAGATCCCAAGGTGGAGTGGGATCCTTCATCTGAGGTCTAAATAAAATGGTGCCTTTAAGGAATGCTTTACATAAAAAGAAGCTATGTACTTACCATAACTTTCCATGTGTGTTGTCCATCTCTGCCTTTATCCTCATATGTGGGTCAGATCCGATCCCTCGGATCTGTCTTGGCCTTATACAAAAGCTCATGGCCTTCAACCAAGCTCTCAGGCACCCTTCCCTTCCCAGAATGCTCCTCTCCATTACCTCAGATCTCATTTGCAAAAAAAGAGCCATAAACATTATATGTAAACAAAAATAATGGTAAGAAAAAGAAGTTATGTCTTACCATAACATTCCATCTGTATTGTTGATCCGCATTCAGTCATTACACATGGGTATCGGTTCCGACCTCGGAACCGAGCCGGGCATTTCCCAAGCTCGCGTCAGCTTCAAACTCTCGAGCTAAACTCTTACCCATAACCCCTCTCTCCCTGTTACCTCAGATTGAGTTTGAAGTCAAAGGAAGGTAGAGGCTACCTCTGGTCAAATAACCTAAGAGAATCAGATGGTGAGATCCACTAGAAGCCACAGGAGGGGGAAGGAGGGAGGGTCGTAATGACTGAACGAGGATCAACAATACAGATGGAACGTTATGGTAAGACATAACTTCTTTATCTGATATTGTTAATCCTCGTTCATTCCTTACGCATGGGACAGAGTCCCCAGCTACCTCTATTCCTGGGAGGCTCTCATGGAAGGACATTCCAGAGCACCATAGAACCAAAAGATGCTCTTCCCCTGGAGGCCAAATCCAATTTGTAATGATTGATGAAGGTATGAGGCATAGCCCAAGTTGCAGCTGCACAGGTGTCATGTAAAGAAGCTCTGGCATGGAAGGCAGCAGAAGTTGCCACCGACCTTGTTGAATGAGCTTTCATGGTAGTAGGCAACGAGATATTACGTTGTGTATAAATGAAGGTCACACAGTCCTTCAACCATCTAGCTAATGTGACCTTAGCACAGATCCTAATCTAGGTCCAGAAAAAAACAAAAATAACTGGTCAGATTTACGAAAGGACATAGTCCTGTTTAAGTAAAAACGGATTTGCCTGTGGATATCTAGGGTATGTAGACAATACTCTCCTCTGTTTGAATGATTGGGAAAGAAAACTGGCAATTCAATGGTTTGATTAATGGACATTTCAGAGATCACTTTTGGCAGAAATTATAGATTAGTTCTCAGAGACACTCTATCTCTATGAAAAATCAAGTATGGACTCTTGATACATAAAGCTTAGAGCACAGAGATACGCCTGGCAGAAGTAATGGCGACCAAAAACAAGGTTTTTCATGACTAATGCTTGAGGGCGCAAGAAGAGGCTGGTTCGAAAGGTGGCATTGTCAGAGCTTGTAGAACTAATGATAAATTCCATGGTTGAATAGGTTCTCTAAAAGGTGGCTTCAGATGATTCACACCTTTTATGAAGGTCTTGCACAATTTGTGGGACATAAGAGAGGAATCTTGGACACCCTCATGAAAATTAGAAATTGCAGCCAAATGAACATTAATGGTAGAGGCCAATAGACCCGATTGGAAAAGGTCGGCCACATAGTCTAGTATTATTGACACTGGTGCTGAGAAGGGATCTACTTGTTTATCTTTCAGCCAACAGGTAAATCTGTTCCACTTGTCAGATAAGTAATTCTAGTGGAAGACTTATGAGATGCAATGAGAATGTCACGTACTGGTAAAGAAAGATCATTCTGCCTGGCAATCAAGGGAACTGGAGTAGCCAAGCTGTGAGCTTCAGGCTGTTCAAGTTGGGATGAATCAAGTTCTGTGGATGTGAGATCAACTCCAGGGTTGGATGGAGAATCCATGGTCGATCTAGTAGGTGAGGCCAAAGGAAGGGGAACCAAATCTGTCGAGGCCAATATGGTGCTATGAGGATCACCTTGCTCTTCAACTGACAGGCTATCTTCAGAAACTGGGGAATGAGGAGAAAGGGTGGAAATGTGTAAAGAAGACACGAGGGCCAATCATGGACTAGAGCGTCCCTGGGTGACTGTCCCGGAGGGGGAATCAGGGCGAAGTAGTTGCTGCATTTGTAGTTGGTTGGGGATGCAAAGAGGTCGCAGCAAGGACAGGACGGCCCCAGCGGTGGAAGATCTCTGCCTCTATCAAGGGATTCAGGGACCACTCGTGAGGTTGAAGAAGGCACCTGCTGAGTCTGTCTGCTATCACGTTGGAACTCCTGGGAATGTGTGTTGCTAGAAGAAAACGGTTGGTAGCCATCGCCCATTGCCATATCCTCATGGCCTCTCAACAAAGGGGGTAGGATTTGGTTCCACCATGCTTGTTGATGTACCAGACCACTGCCATGTTGTCTGACTGGATTGCAATTGTCTCAGACAGCAGCAGGGGATGGAATGCTTGCAATGCCAGAAGCACCGCCCTCAGCTCTAGAACATATATATGGAGATGGGCCTCCAGTTCGGACCACGTGCCTTGGACTGTCGCCCCCCTCACCCCATCAGGGAGGCGTCCGTGGTCACTGTGGCCTTGGGTTGCTGGGGGGGAGAAGGGGCGAGACCATTGTGACAGACTGTGTGTTATCCACCGATTTAAATACTGCTTGCACCTGTGGGTTACTCGAATCATGGCTGAAAGAGGATGCTGAAAGGGATACCATTGGGTGAGCAGTAGCCATTGTAGAAGCCTCATGTGAAACCGGGCCAGGGGGACAATGGTGATGGAGGCTGCCATGGAACCCAACAGCTGTAGAACCGAGTGAGCCATGGATTTCTCCCTTGAAAGGATTGGAATTAGTTGTTGCTTTATCCTTAAAATTCTGTGCTCTGGAATGGCAGCTCTGCATTTCTTTGTGTCCAAGATAACCCCTATGAATTCTGTCAACTGAGATGGGGTGAGATTGGATTTTTGCCATTTTATGGTTATGCCTAGCCTTTGTACAGTGAGGAGAGAGTATGCCAGGGCTTCTTCCAGTAGATGTCTGGTGGGAGCGGGAATGAGCCAGTCATCTAGGTATGGAAACACCCGGAATCCTTGAAGTCACAAGTGAGCTGTGACAACTGCCAAGCACTTTGTGAACACTCTGGGGGCTGTAGAGACTCCGAAGGGCAGTACTCTGAACTGGTAGTGACTGGCTCCCACAAGGAAGCGCAGAAATCTTCTTGATGGCCTGTCCACTTTTATGTGGTAATACGCATCTTGAAGATCTATCGAGCACATCCAATCGTCTTTTTCCAAAAGCGGGAGGATAGACTGTATTGTGACCATCCGGAATTTTTGTACTCTCACAAACTTGTTCAATATACTGAGATCCAAAATTGGTCTACAGTCCCCAGTTTTCTTTGGCACCAAAAATAGTCTTGAGTAGAATCCGGATCCTATCTGGTCTGGAGGGACTATTTGGATGACTCTCTTTCTTAGCAGCTTTTCTATATCTAGTGCTGATTCTTCCCTTTGACTGGGTGGAACGTTGGGAAGGTTTTTTGAAGGGACAGGACAAAGATTGAAGAGGATATGATAACCTCTGGTTATAACCCTTTGTACCCAAGAATCGGTGGTGATGGTTAGCCAGGCAGAAGGGTACAAGGAGAAACGTCCCCCAACCACCTCCAGAGGAAAGGAGTTGGGCCGCTCTTCAGGAGCGCTGGTAGGATTGGCCAGGGAAAGAATCCCTGGAACCCTGGTTACACGGACCCCCTCTGCCATGAAAGGAGCGTCTTCCCTGTGAGTTTCCCACTCTGCCTCTAGGGGAGAACTCGGCCTGTGTGTCATGGAAAGGACCCTGAGATTTCTTGAACCATATCTTCCCACTCTTTTGGTTTTGGGAGAAAGCACGTTGAGGGGAAGAATAACAGACACCTATGACAGAAAGGGTCTTACTGTCCTGTTCACATCTGGCCAGTGTGCTTTTAACTTTGGGTCCAAACAACGAGGAGGCCTCAATGGGAGCATTAAGAAAGGAAGCCTTAAAGGGTTCTGAAAAATTGCACAAGCGCATCCAGGCGTGTCGTTTCAAGACTGCAGCTGAACCCGCTGCTCTAGCTGCTCCTTCTGATGTGTGAGATATCAGTTGCAAAGAGGAGTTAGATATTGACTCAATGGTGGCCAGCTGAGGGTCCACTTTGTCATGGACCTCATCAGACACGGCACCAGCCAAGGTTTCAGAAAGCTCAGAAATCAGATCCCTTTGAAGCCTGGTAAAGTGTGCCATATAATTCAGGGACCTGATAGTAACAGTCGCTGACGTAAAGGTGCGCTTCCCTATCCTGTCCAGGGCCAGGGACTCTTTGTTAGGCGGATGGATAGTCTGGCTTTTTTCTTCTGCCAGATCCTTTTTTGTTGCGGCTGCCACCACCAAAACATCCACACGAAGACCTTTTGACCAATGGGAATCCGTACCAGGAGGGGACAAAATCTTATCTGGCATCCGGGGAATAGCTTCGACGGTGTCAGGAGCCTTCCAAGCATGCTGCACGATACGCTAGACAAGTTCATCAGCAGGTGGAGTAACCCAGGAGGTAGGGGGCCAGGAGCGAAAGGCCTGCAGGAACACAGATTCCTCAGAGGTCGGATTAGAGGGCTGCCAGTCACCTCTCTGTTTCAGGATTTCGAGGCTATCACCAAAGGATACCTCTGACTGAGGGGATCCTTCCCCCTCATCAAAATCTGTGTCTTCAGTGACGGACTCCTCTGTGGAGTCCATGTGCTTCCTCTTACACGAAATTTTCCGGTGGACTTCCTCAGTGGGAGAAGCTGGGGAAGACATGGGAAAAGGGGTTTCCTGCGGGAATATGTCCTGAGGTCCTTGCACCCGGTGTCCGCTCAGTTCGACTTGTGAAACCAGTGTCCCAGAGGAGGGCGGAGAGGTAGACAGTACAGTATCGCCAGCAGCAGCAAAGGCCTTTTCCATCAGTTGGAAGGCTGGTCCACCTGAAGAGGAGTGAATGTCTAGGACAGGGGTCACCCCTCCCTTAAGTGACTCAGCCTGCCGGCCCAGAGTCCCTGGATGGCTGTGCAGCAGCAAACTATGAGTGTCACAACTGACATCCTGGGTCGTAGCAAAACTTTCCTGCCACAAAGGCAACTGCGGTTCCTTAGTGAGATACTTAAAGCAAACTGCAGAAGGAGAAGACTGTGCTATATTCATGGACTCCAAAGACAATGAAGGAGGAGAATAAGAAGGGGTCTTTGGAGATGGGTGATCACCTCCCAAGGAAGGACAGTTCCTGTGGGTTGGGATACCTCTGGCCAGGAGCACCTACTCCACACAACATCGTGTTCGGAAAGAGTACTAGTGGACCTCACGGAGACTGGGGGAGAAACAGGCCTGTCCACAGAAGAGGCAAACTCGGTGCCCATCTCACCAGTCTGCACTGAGAACAACGGTGCCGAGAGAGACTGGACTATGGGCATCTGCACCGAAGAAGTCATCAGTGCTGAGGTCATGGTCTGCACCGGCACAGGGATCGGTGCCGAAGTGGTTGTTGGTACCGAAACTGGAACCCACAAAACTGGTGTCAACAATAAAGGCGTCTGTTCCGAGTAAGATGTCAGAGCTGACGTGGTCAAGGTCTGCGCCGATTGAACGGTTGGTGCTGATACAGTGGTAATAGTCTGAACAGAGGAGCTCCTTGGTGCCGATATAGTGAAGGCTGCAGGAGAAGACAGAGCCGTGATCACTAATGGAGGCAAAGGCCTCAGTGCCGAAGGTCTAGGCACCGAAAGCAGTGGGGCTGACTGAGTGAGCTCCGGAGCCGAAACTTTAGCCTTTTTAGGTTTTGGTTGGCGGGAGTTCCCAGCCGAGGATGAAGGCAAAGATTTAGCCTTGGTAGGAACATCCAAGATTTTCTTATGGGCTCTAGGAGGGGTTGAGACCTCCGACCCAGAAACAGCCTCTGAAAAGGGAGATTTAAGAAGTCCCTTCAGTAACAGCTTGTTTTTCCTTTCCAACAAGGTTCTATTTGAAACATTCTCACAAATAATACAGGGCGGATCAACAGGCAAGTGAGATGCCCCCAAACAATAAACGCACAAAGAATGTGCATCAGAAGTAGGTAGTTTGTGTCCACAATCAGAACACCGTTTAAACCCCGAACTACCTTTCCTATCTGCCATAATAGCTAAATTAGAAAGCAGAAAAGGGTACCAACAATGGTAGAAAAGAATACCCAAAGGTATGAGAAAAAGGGAAGAATTACCAACGTTGGTAAGTGGAGAATACCTCGAGGTAAAAAGGTAGAAAAGAGAGAAGAAAAACCTGAAGAAAATATGATCGCTAGATGCAATAGGGTAAGAGACACCAAAATAGAAACATTTCTGACAGAAAGGTAATATAAATTGTTATTAAACAACAAATAACTGTACTTAGCTCAAGAGAAGCAGCTTGACATGACCGAATGGCAACTTGGCAAATGAAATCTGAGGTAACAGGGAGAGGGGGATTAGAAGTAAGAGTTTAGCTCGAGAGTTTGAAGCTGACGCGAGCTTGGAAAATGGCCGGCTCAGTTCCGAGGTCGGAACCGATACCCATGCGTAAGGAATGAACGAGGATTAACAATATCAGATACTATATTATAGTCCATGAAAAAAGGAATTTTTATTACCTGTTTTCCTAGGAGACTAGGATGGGGGTTGGTGGGAGGGTTGTGAAAATAAAGGCGGAGAAGGACAACACACATGGAATGTTATAGTAAGTACATAACTTCTTTATGTGATGTTGTCAATCTTGCCTTTATACTCACATATGGGACAGCATCCCTAGCAACCTGAATCCTGGGTGGCTCATGGAAGACTATTCCTCAGTACCATAGATCCAAAGGAAGCTCTACTCCTGGAGACCAAATCTAGTTTGTAATGAGTAATAAAGGTATGGGGGTTTGACCATGTCACTGCTGCACAAATATTATCCATACATACTCTATCTAGAATTGCTGAAGAAGTAGCAATAGCTCTAGTAGAATGGGTTCTCACAGGTTCATGTAGCTGTTTATTCTGCGAAGCATAAATAAAGGTAATACAATCAGAAAGCTATTTAGATAAGGTAACCTTGGATACCGGCAAACATTTTCTTGTTGCTGAAAAAGAAATAAATAATTGTTCTGACTTTCTAAAATCTTTAGTTTTGTGTGAATAGAAACATAATTGCCTGTGGACATCCAATAAATGTAACATATATTCTCCTTTATTTTGGAAATTGGGGAACAATACCGGCAGTTCAATTGATTGGTTTAGGTTATTACTACTTTAAGAATAAGAGGATTAGTACGAAGAGAAACTATATCTTTATGAAACACCAAATAGGGAGGATTAGCAGATACGGCCTGCAACTCAAATACTCTCCTTGCTGAAGTAATAGCCACCAGAAAAATTGTTTTCCATGACAAAAAAGTTTAGATCACAAGTGGCTGAAGGTTCAAAAGAGGAACGGATAATATGAAACAGTACAAAATTTAGATCCCAGTGAGGAGATGGGCTGTATAAGGAGGTCTTAACATCAAAGTTTCTTTCAAAAAGGTCTTACAAAGCTTGTGTGACATGATTGGAAAGCCATTTCCCCCTAGATGAAATTTGTAAATAGCAGCCAATTGAACCCTTATAGTTGCTGCTGCAGCACTTTCATTAAAGAACTTTGCCAAAAAGTCCAAAATAAAATGAAAGATGGGGGGCAGTAAAAGAATCAACATTATTCTCTGTAGCCTACACTACAAACCTTTCCCATTTGTTTCTATAAAGTTTATGTGTGGAAATTTTTATGAGAATAAAGTAAATATGTCTAGTTGGGTACAAAAGTGGAGGAAGTCTGGCTATCATTAGAACTGGAGCAGCCACACTGTCAGTTTGAGATTCTGTAAAGTGGGATGAACCATTTTCTGCAGATGTGAGAGGAGATGTGGAACTGGGTCCAGTATCCATGGTTCCTCCAGAAGATGAGGCCAAAGGAAAGGGAACCAAATCTGCAAGGGCCAGTAAAGGGCAATGAGGATGATGTTTATCTTCAAAATGCTTGTTTTCTGTAACAATTTGGGAATCAGGGGGTGTTGGGGGATAAGTATAAAGTAGTCACAGGGACCAATCGTGATCAAGTGCATCTCTCAGGGTCTCCCCCTGAGGGGGGATTAGGGAAAAGTAGCTGCTGTATTTGTTGTTTATTGGAGAAACAAAGAGGTCACAGCAAGGCTGGCCCCATTTCTGGAAAATTCTTCCAGCAATTTCTTGTCTGAGAGACCACTCATATGGAATCAAAATTGCCCTGCTCAGCTTGTCCGCTATGACGCTCGATTACCCGGAACGTGCAGTGATGTCAGAAAGCGGTTGGAAGATATCGCCCACTGCCAAACCTGGACGGCTTCCCAACAAAGGGGGTAAGATCTGGTTCCTCCTTGTTTGTTGATACACCAGACTACTGACATGTTGCCTAACTGGACTATTATTGTTCTCAGAGGAAGAGAAGAGAGTCTTGAAAGGCTTGCAACATTAGGAGCACTGCTCTCATCTCTAGAACATTTTTATGCAGATGGGCCTCGTAAGGGGACCAAGTGCCTTGGACTGTTCTTCCCAGATAATGCCCCCTCCACCCTATCTGGGAGGGATCTGTGGTCACTGTGGCTTGGGGCTGAATGGGTAGAAATTAATGACCTAGACTAATTTGATCTGAATGGATCAACCATTGAAGATCCTTCTTGCATGAATCTGTAATCAAGATCTTGTGAGACATTGGAAGTTCTAGAACGGACCACTGGGTCGACAATAACCACCGCAGTATTCGCATGTGTAGGTGGACTAATGGCACTAATATTACTGAAGCTGCCATTGTTCCCAAAACTTGCAGTACTAATTTTGCAGATCCTCTTTTCTTGCAAATCAGTACTTTCACCTGTGCAATGACATTATTCTGTCAGAGGGAAGATTTGCTATCATTTTTCTTGAATCTAGACGAGCTCCTAAGAAAACCAACTTTTGACAAGGTTCTAGAGCTGATTTTTTTGTAATTTATGGTGATTCCTAGGTGTGAGCATAGATGTAAGATAGTTTCTCTTGCCCTTTTGAGTTGATGGCTGGTCATGACGGTTAGGAGCCAGTCATCTAAGTGTGGAAACACTCGGAATCCTACATGCCTCATGTGGACGGCAACCACTGCCATGCATTTGGTGAACACTCTGGGGGCTGTAGTGAGATCAAAGGGCAGGGCTAAAAACTGATAATGACTGGCTCCTAGCAAGAAGAGCAGATGTCTTTGGGACCATCTGTCCATTTTTATATGGTAGCATGCATTCTGAAGATCTATCAAGCACATCCAATTGTCTTTCCCAGAAAGGGAAGAATAGACTGTAAAGTGACCATTCAAAACTTGCTCTTTTTCATCGACTTGTTTAGGGTTGCTGAGATCTAGAATGGGTCTCCAGTCTCCTGTTTTCTTTGGTACTAAAAAGAACCTTGAGTAAGTTCCAAATCCTTGTTGGTCTTTGGGGACTTCTTGGATGACTTTTTTTATTTAGCAAGTTTTGAATTCCTTTGATTGCTTGATCCCTTTGATTGGATGGCACATCTGGGATTTTTCTGTTTTGGGAAAGGGGATGGGCAGAGGGGACGAAATAACCTCTGGATATTATTTGCTGCACCCATTTGTCATTTGTAATCTCTTTCCAGGGCTGTGAGTTTAGAGACAACTGACCCCCAATTGTCTCCAGAGGAAGACAATTTTGCCTCTGTTCAGGAGCGCTGAAAGGGCTTGCCAAAGAAAGTGTCACTAGAGTCCTGGTTTTGCAGGCCTCCCCTGCAACAAGGGAGGCATCTTCCATTATTGTTCCCTCCTCTGCCTCTGGGCAAATTTTCATCATGTGTGTCCTGGAAAGACCTTTGAGATTTTTGGAACAAAGAGGTTATGTCTTACCATAACTTTTCATCTGTGTTGTAGATCTTTGTTCATTCATTACTATTAGGACCTCGGTTCCATCCTCGGAACCGATACGGCCATTTCCAAGCTCGCTCCAGCCAAAAACTCTCAGCGAAGACTTACCCATAATGCACCTCTCCTAGTTACTCCAGATCGAGTTTGCCCGCCTCTATATAATAGACGTAGTAATAGAAAAAATAGTAGAAGGCTCTGTCTGAGCAAATACCCTAACCAGGAGTTCCTAAAGTCCACCAGGAGTCCAGGCAGGGGGGAAGGAGGGTGGGAAGTAATGAATAAACAAAGATCTACAACACAGATGGAAAGTTATGGTAAGACATAACTTCTTTATCTGATGTTGTAAATCTTTGTTCATTAATTACTATTAGGTCCGAGTCCTCAGCTACTTCTTGGGTAGCCCTAAAGAAGGTTATTCCTGAGCACCATAGAACAAAAAGATGCTCGTCCCCTAAAGGCCAAATCCAATTTGTAATGAGAGATAAAGGTATAAGGTCTTGCCCAAGTGGATGCTGCACAGATATCATCCATAGAGGCTCTGGAATGAAATGCTACAGAAGTAGCCATAGATAAGGTAGAATGAGCCTTTATTCTGAAAGGTAAGGATAGCTTATTCTCTTGATAGATAAAGGTAATGATGTTTCTAAGCCAGGAGGATGAAGTCACTTTGGAAACAGGTTTACCCAATCTGGGTCCTGCAAAGGCCACAAACAATTGATCTGTTTCCATGAAAGATTTAGTCCTGTCCAAATAACAATGAAGCTGCCGATGCACATCAAGGGTGTGCAAAAGGTACTCCCCTCTATTAGAAAGCTGAGGGAAGAAAACCAGCAGGTCAATAGACTGGTTAATGGAAAAAACAGAAATGACCATGGGCAAGAAAGAAGGGCCAGTACAAAGGGACTTTGGAAACAGGTTTACCATGTGGAAGATCAAGTAAGGTCTCTTGACACTCGAGGCCTGCAGCTCAGATACTCTTCTCGCTGAGGTAAGTGCTACTAGAAGTAAGGTTTTCCATGACAAAAACTTTAAATCACATGAATCAAAGGGCTTAAAAGGAGGACCTGTGAGAGACTGAAGTACCAAAGTCAAGTCCCAGGGCTCTAAGGGAAGCTTGACCGGAGGTTTAACATGTAATAATCCTTTCAAAAAAGTCTTGCAGAGGCAGTGTGACATAACTGAAGAATATATCAAGTCCATTATGAAAATTGGCGATAGCTGCTAAATGTACAGAAACCGTCGATGCTGAGGCTCCTGCATGTAAATGAGTAGTTAGGTATTGTAGGATCTTTTGAACAGGCATAGAGAAAGGGTCTAAGTTCTGATCTTTGGCCCAAATAGAGAACCTAGTCCATTTACTAGAATAAACTTTCTTTGTGGAAGGTTTGTGTGAAGCCAGAAGAATTTCACGAACAGGAGATGGGATGTCAGGCAGCCTGGCAATCATTGAAAGTGGAGGAACCAAGCTGTGAGCTTGAGACTGTGGAGGTTTGGATGAATCAGTCCCTGAGGATGAGATAACAGGTCTTGGGAATGATCTAGGATCCATGGGCTGTGAATCAGATGAGGCCAGAGAAATGGGAACCAGACTTGACGGGGCCAGTGGGGGGTAATGAGGATCACTTTGCTTCTCAACCTCTGAGCTTTCTGGAGAAATTTTGGAATCAAGGGAAACAGGGAAAAGGCATACAGAAGACCCGGGGGCCAATCGTGCATTAGAGCATCCCTCGGTGGTTCCCCCTGAGGGGGATCAGGGCAAAGTAGCTTCTGCATTTGTAGTTTCGGGGATAAACAAACAGATTGCAGCAAGGCTTGCCCCAGCATTGGAAGATCCGATCTGCGGTTATAGGGTTGAGGGACCACTCGTGAGGCATCAGGATGTTCCTGCTCAGATTGTCCGCAATAAGGTTGGAACTCCCGGGAATGTGTGTTGCTATAAGAAAGTGGTTGGAAGCTATCACTCAGTGCCAAATCCTCATGGCTTCCCAACACAAGGGTTAAGACCTGGTTCTGTCTTGTTTGTTGATATACCAGACGACTGACATGTTGTCTGACTGAATTGCAATGGTCCCAAAGGGTAGGGCTGCATGGAATGCTTGCAACGCTAAGAGAACTGCCCTCAGTTCCAGGATATTTATGTGCAAATTGGCCTCCATGGGGGACCAGGTGCCTTGGACAGTCTTTTCCTGGAAATGCCTCCCAACCCTAACAGGGAAGTGTCTGTGGTCACCGTGGCCATGGGCTGAGGAAGACAGAACTGTCAGCACCAAAGATTCGTTTGTGGCTTCATCCACCATAACATTTCTTCCTTGCAATGGTTTGTAAGACGTATCATGTGTTCGAGTGGGTGAGTTAGCAACAACCATTGTGCAGAAAGGAGCCACTGCAGGATTCTCATGTGCAGTCTCACCAGTGGTACTAACGTAATGGCAGCTGCCATGGAGCCTAAGAGTTGCAGTACAAGACGTGTTGGTACATAGGTCTGAGGAAGAAGGTCTTGGATTTGGTGTCTTATTTTTGAAAGCCTGTGGGGGGGGGGGGGGGGAAGCTTGACAGGATGTTGTGTCGAAGACCGCTCCAATAAATTCCAGTGTCTTCTTTGAGGACATTTGAGATTTGTCCTTGATTGTATTCCCCAAATGGAGAGCGAGACCTTGAGTGTAAGAAAGGCTGCGGGCTAGGAGATTCCTGGTTGGAGTGGTAAGGAGCCAATAGTCTAGATAGGGAAACACCTGGAATCCTTTTAGTCGAAGATGAGCTACCACAACTGCCATACATTTGGTGAACACTCGGGGGGCTGTCGAGAGACCGAATGGCAGTGCCCTGAACTGGTAGTGATTGGCTCCCAGCCAGAAGCGGAGAAACCTCCAGGAGTGGAGATCCATCTTTATGTGGTAGTATTCATCCTGGAGGTCTATAGAGCACATCCAGTTGTCCCTCCCTAGGAAGGGAAGAATGGACTGTACTGTGACCATCCGGAATTTTTGTGGTTTGATAAATTTGTTCAATAGGCTGATATCCAGGATTGGTCTCCAGTCCCCTGTCTTTTTTGGCATTAAAAAGAACCTTGAGTAAAACCCGGATCCTGTCTGGTCTGGTAAGACTGGTTGGATGACTCCTTTTCTTAGCAGCAGTTCTTTTTCTAAGGCTGCTAATTCCCTCTGATTGGGTGGTACATCGGGGATTCATTTGACGGGTCTGGGAATTAAATCGAATGGTATTTGGTAGCCTCTGGATATTATTCTCTGCACCCAAACATCGTTAGTAATAAAATGCTAGGCTGGTAGGTGCAGAGGAAAAAACACTGCTTCCAGAGGAAAGCAATTGGGCCGCTGTTGAGGAGCGCTGATAGGGTCTGCCAGAGAAAGAATCTCTAGCGCCTTGGTTACATGGACCCTCTCTACCCCAAAAGGGGCATCTTCCATATGTGTTGCCCCCTCTTCCCCAGGGGGATTGTTCACCACGAGTGTCACGAAAAGATCCTTGGGATTTCTTGAACCACATTTTTCCTCCCTTCTGGTTCCTGGACTAGGACCCCTGGAGGAAGAAAAAACGTATGCCCACAGCAGACACGGTATTTCCGTCTTTCTCACTACGTGCAAATGTGTCTCGTACTTTGGGTCCAAAAAGTGCAAATTCGTCGACAGGTGCATTGACGAAGGAAGATTTAAAGGGGTCTGCGAAGTCACAAAACTGCATCCATGCATCACGTCTCATGACTATGCCTGATGCGGCAGCTCGAGCTGCCCCCTTGGTGGTGTGAGTTATCAAACGCATTGAGTAGTTTGAGATGGATTCATGGGTAGCTAGCTGCGAGGTGACAGTATCAAACATCCCATCAGGCAGTACCCCCACCAAAGAAGAAGACATTTCGGAAAGTAGGTCTCTTTGGAGGCGAGTAAAATGTGCCAGATAGTTCAGTGACCGAATGGCGAAGTTCGCTGAAGCATATGTCCGCTTCCCTAGTCTGTCCATGGTCCAGGACTCCCTGTTTGGAGGATGGACAGTGGGCACTACCATCTGCCAGTTCCCTCTTGGTGGTTGCTGCCACGATCACAGAATCAGCTGTCAACTGCTTGGACCAGTGGAGCTGGTCTTCAGGAGTAGCTAAAATGTTGTCTGGCCTCCGGGGGACAGATTCTATGTTGTCCGGGACCTTCCAGACACACTGCACAATGAGTTTAATAAGGTCATCTGCCAGTGGGGTCACCCAGGAAGTAGATGGCCAGGCACGGAAGGCCTGCAAGAACATCGATTCCTCAGAAGAAGGGTTAGAGGACTTCCAGTCTCCCCACTGCTTGAGGATTTCGAGAATGTCTCCAAATGAGCCGTCATCTGGGGTAGACCGTGGGGACCCTTCATCCTCATCACAATCAGTGTCTTCGGTGATAGATTCCTCCGGGGAATCAAGGTGCTTCCTCTTGCACCATTTCTTTTGGGGTGGCTCCCCAGTGGGAACTTCTGAGGAGGACTCTGGAGAAGGGGTTCCCTTCAAAGGGGTTCTTGTGACTCCCGTGCCCGAGGTCCTGAAATAAAGGGTTGGGAGAGGTGCATGTTGGGGGGGGGTTCTGATACTGATATCATTGGTGCTGACTGCGAACCTTCGCAGTGAAGGACCTTCTCCATCACCTGGACAGCAGGCCCGCCCGAGGAGGGCTGGGAGCCCAAAACCTGGAAGGACAACCTCGGAACCGGGGTCACACCCCGTCCTGAGAAGCCCATCTCCAGGTGAGGAGCTCCGAGAGGACTGGGAGCCATCGGAGCAGTGGACATAGATGACGCCAGCAAGAAAATAGGTGCCGGGCTAGGTACCAAGGTACGGACGGTCTAAGCACTGCTCCGAGAGAGCATCGGCTCCACTGGAGCCGATGCAGCAAGGGTGGTCAGTGCCGACAGGGGAAACACTGCTGTCGGAGCCAAGACAGTATGCACCGGAGTGGACATCGGTACTGAGATCTCCGGGATCTGGCTAGAGGCCAGAGGAGGATAAACAGGGGAAGATGTAGTAAAAGATTCTGAGACAAGAGGGACGGAAGGTCTAGCTGGAATGGGCAATCCCCTAGCTGCCAGAAGCTGGTCCACAACCCGCACTAGATCTAATTCAGGAAAACTCCTAGTGGATCTAAAGGAGACTGCTGAAGAATAATCAGGTCTTTCTAGAAAAGAGCTTAACCTTTGCCCCAAAAAAGGGTTGTAAGTTGGAGAGTATCTTGTCCTTGGCAGGTATTCGAGTTTTGGAGCCGATGGAGCCGACAAAACTGTCGGCACTGTGGTCGGGGATGGTGCTGAAGCAGGTACAGTCATCGGACCCAATGTCGGATCCAAGGATGGCACCAAAGTCAGTGGTGCCAAGGTTGGAACCAAAATAGGGGTGAATATCATAGACGGCACAGAGGGAGAAGATATAGAGCCTGGTGCTGAAGAGGTCTGTGCCGAGGGCGCCAGCGAAGCAGACTCTGTTCCGTAACTGATGGAGATGCAGGAACCGAGTGACTCCGTTTTTTCTTTTTTTTTTTTGGTCTTTGGAGGGGGTGAAACCTCAGACCCAGACCAGAGGCTCCGTAAAAGGTGTCTTGATTAAACCTTTTAAAATATGTTTATTTTTACATTCTGCTAGTGTACGATTACTAAAACTAGCACAAATGTCATAGTCAGCTTTATTATGATCCACGCCCAAACAGTGGACACAACGAGCATGTGTATCTGAGTTAGGCATCTTATGCCCACACTTGTCACACTGTTTAAATCCCAACTTAGCTTTGTCTGACATAGTAAGGCAACAAGGCTATCCTATAGAAAAAACAAAATAAGGGAGAGAGAAAAAAAGGTGACAGAATACCAGTGATGGTATTTAAAAAATGCCACAAGTGGTAAGGAAGGGCCTGTCAAAGGCAGGAGAGAGGGACAGTACCAATAATGGTAGAAATTAAATTTCCAAGTTAAAGGGTAGGGAATAGAATTAGGTCATAGGCGACAGTGAGAAAAGGCTAAATTGACTAAAAATAAGCAATTTTGAAGAGAAACTGTCTTAAAAATAACAATTTTCTACTTAGCTTTGAGAGAGATGGCTAGCACATCTGACTAGGAACGTGGCAAACGAGATCTGGAGTAACTAGGAGAGGGGCATTATGGGTAGGTCTTAGCTGAGAGCTTTTGGCTGGCGTGAGTTTGGAAATGGCCATACTGATTCTGAGGACAGAGCCGAGGTCCTAATAGTAATTAATGAACAAAGATTTACAACATCAGATTATGTTTCCGCTACCTTTCTGACCTTTAGGATAGGGTCTGGTCAGAGTAGAAACACAGACTGCTATGGCAGACAAGGTCTTGGCTTCTTGTTCACATCTGTTGAGCACTTCTTTCACTTTCAGCCCAAAAAGAGATGGGCCATCAAAGGGGGCATTCATAAAGGAAGACTTGAAAGGCTCCACGAAATTGAAAAGCCGCATTGAGGCCTGTCTCCTAATAGAGATACCTGAACCTGCGGCTCTACTCGCTCTATCTGCTGCATAAGAAATCAGTCTTGTGGAGGAATTAATAACAGAATTTAGGCTGGTGAGTTGTGAGGCTACTTTGTCTGTGAACTGCTCAGTTACAGCTCCTTGTAGGGTATCTGTCAACTCCTTTAGCAGATCCCTCTGAAATCTCATAAAGTGGGTAAAGTAATTCAGTGAATGAAGAGTAAAGCCTGCTGAAGAGAAGACATGTTTCCCATATCTATCCATCATCAGAGAATCCTTATTAGGAGGGTGGATAGTGGAACTGGTCTCATAAAGTTCCTTTTTGGTGGCTGCCACCATGACAATGGCATCCACAGCTACTCCTTTTGAAAGAAAATTCGGCTTCCTCGAGATCAGTATCCAAAGTGACAGACTCCTCCGGGGAATATAGATGTTTCCTCTTACAAGTCCTCTTTCAAGGGACTTCCTCAGTGGGATAATATGGGGAAGTTTCGGAAGAAGGGAGGTTCCCTGAGGAAGGTCCTGAGGCTTGGGGCCCCGCTGTCCCTGTGGATGAGGTAAAATAGAGGATGAAGGCACCAGCAAGGAAGGAGGAGGAAGATCCTGAGAGAACTGAGTCTGAGAAGCAGTCAAAGTTCTCCTCATAGTCTCAACGGCTCCCTGTCCCTGAACCAAGGAACTCCCCAGCACCGACAAAAATGTAGTCATCACCAGAGGACCCTCTGGACTCAAAGACAAGAAGTCCAAGGCCGAGGTAGGCCAAGCTCATCTGAACTGATGCTCCGAGCAGCAGGGTCTGATCTCAAGATAAAGTGGATGGATCCCTATCCTTGGGGCCAACCAGAGAGCTATGGCTCCTACAGTCCTCCCGCTCCGACAAAGCAGAAGAACTCGAAGCAGATGTCAGAGCAGATGGCAGTGGAGGTCTCTGATCTGACACAGACACAATCCAGACATCAGAATCTTCTGGCTCCAAACTCAAAGGTTGGGTCGGAGGAGGAAGAGAAGCTACCAGGTCGGACTTGGATGGCTTTGAAACTGTAGGGCTCTGATCCAATAACAGCTTGGCCAGTGCCGGTGCCTTGAGTAACCTCTGTATAAAGTTATCCACATCATCATCTGAGAGGGTCCTAGTAGATCGGGTAGATAGGGCTGGAGATGTGGATCTTGTCAAAATAGGGGAATGCAGTCTGGAAAAAACAGGTTCAATGGAAAGAGACTGTTCCCGGATCCGAGTCGGCATCGAAGCAGAGGTTGTTGGAGCGAGACTACTAAACACTCCGATGAATCTTCAGATCTGATACTCCTCTGCTCCGAAGCACTTAATGGAGCAGAGAGTTTTGTCTTTTTCTGAGCCTTCCCAATAAAACCTTCGGAGAAGATGGAGGAATCTTTTTTGGTCTATCAGAAGAAGCTGAAAAAGCAGACGAAGATTTAGCAGACTCATGGCCTGAAATGGCTTCAGAAAAAGGGCTTTTCAATAAACCCTTTAACATCACCTTATTCTTTCTCTCTAACAAAGCACACTGATTAAAGCCATGGCAAATTCTGCAAGATTCTTGCAGGTGTAAAGGGCAAAGACAATACACACAAAGAGTGTGAGTATCACTCAAAGGCATTTTACCTGACTCCTCACACTTCTTAAACCCTAACGGTTTGTCAGGTTTCTGAGACATTTTAATAACCAAAAAAACACAGAACAAGCAATGCAGAACTAGTAACACTACCACTATCACAAAAACTTCCACCGGAAAAAAACCCCAATAACAGCACTTAGTAATCCTAATATCAAAAACTATAAAGACAGTAAATATACCCACCTATATTACTATTTCTATTATTTCTTTTTTTTTTAAGGAAAAATGAAAGAATAAGTTTAGACTAAAAGGACAGGAAGGGGGGAGGGAACAGAGTTTTTTCTACTTACTAATAAAAATTCAGTACAGAGACCCAGAAAAAATAGTATAAGAATATACAAAGGAAAAGGAAACCAACGTTAAAGGTAATATAATATATGAAAGAAATAGACAAAATTTGAAACTTAGCCTGCAGCTCAGTGATCGACCACATCTTTCGAGAAGTAGCAAACGAGATCTGGGGTAATGGAGAGGTACATTCTGGGAAGGGAAGAGTGTCTGAGAGCTTGGTTGAAGGCCATGAGCTTTTGTATAAGGCCGAGATGGATGTGAGGGATCGGATCCGACCCATAAGTGAGAATAAAGACGAGACTGAAGCATTATCTCTGATGTGGTACTTAGAGATGGCTGCCAAAAGAACTTTGATGGTGGAGAAACGAACACCACTTTGAAAAAGTGAAGCAAGAAAATCTAAAACAACAGGGATTGGAGCATGAAAGGATACAACTCTCTGCTGTGCCCAAAAAAAAAATCTCTTCCAATTACTCTTATAAATCTTCCTTGCAGAGGGTTCCTTAGAAGAAAATTAAATTTGGTGAACAGGAGAGGAAAGCCTGGAATTTCTGGTCATCATTGGAACTGGAGAAACCGTGTGGTCAAAACTTGTAATGTTTAGATGAGTCATCCCTGACAGATGTGATTGTAGATCTCGAATGGGGTCCAGTGTCCAAGGGGGACATATTAGGTGAGATCACAGGAAGGAGAACCAAACTTGCTGAGGTCAGAACGGGGCAATGAGGATTACCTTGCTCTTCAACTGCAGTGCTTTCTGGAGAAATTTGGGGAATAAGGGAGGGAGGGTATGCATATATGAGACTGGAGGGCCAATCGTGGACTACAGCATCTCTTGGGGGGGATTAGGACAAAGAACCTGCTGCACTTGTTGAGGGGAGAGGCAAAGAGGTCATAGCAAGGTTGACCCCGTTTGTGGAAGATCATTTTTGCCACTGTCTAACTGATAGACCACTTCTGCGGCATCAGGATAGTCCTGCTGAGTTTGTTGGCTAGAATGCTGGATATTCCTGGTATATATGTTGCCTCAAGAAAGCAGATGGAGGAGATCGCCTACTGACAGACTCTCATTGCTTCTCGGCAAAGGGGGGTAAGGTCTGGTTCTCCCTTGTTTGTTGATGTACTATGCCACTGACGTATTGTCCGTTTGGATAGCAACTGCCTCAAGAGAAAGAGAGCTCTGAAAGGCCTGCAATGCTAACAGGACCACTCTCATCTCCAAGACATTTCTCTTTATTTATTTATATTTGTTTACCAGGAAAATCCAACTGGGCCAGAAGCCTATTTTCAGTGGAGGCCCACAGAGAAAAGCTCCACAGAAATATATGCAAAATACAGTAATTAGATAGTACAATAGTATACATATAGTAAGATGTAGATTACACATAATCTAGTTAGTCGATACAAAGTATTTAATACTGTTTTCTAGTAGATACAAGTTCAAAAAAGAAAATCACACAAGCATTTCAGTAAATATCACTGCAAGAATAATAAAATTAGTACTGTGTACATATTAAATAATAGCTATGAACAAATGAGGTTTCCTTTACATTTTTTTCTTTTTTATGAGTAGTAGTAACACAGAGGAGAGGGAGAAAATGAGGTAAGGAGTGGACAGCATAGTGAGAGAACTATAGCTATCTTGTCAGTCAGGTTTGGAGCAGGAGCAGTTTGGTCTCTTCTGCGGACCACGTGCCTTGAACAGTCCATCTCAAGAATTGCCCCCTCCCCACCCCAACTAAAAGGCGTCCGTGGTCAATATGGAATTTGGGGGGAAAAGGGTTGTCCTTGACAAATCTCATTGAAATGAATCCACCACAGTAGGGAGTCCTTGCAGAATTGAGATAGTTTTATAGGATGTTGCAAAGGTTGTTGAAGAATGGACCATTGTACTGCTAGAGTCCACTGGAGTATTCACACGTGAAAATGAGCAGTATTTCTCAAGGTAATCTCTGCAGCCATCACGCCTAAAGACTGGTGAATCATTTTTTTCTGGGACAGAGGAGTGGGAAAGAAGCTGTCTGACATGCTATCTCAATTAAGAATTCTGTTTTGTGGTAAAAAAGTGAAACGATTGACAGTATCTAGGCGAGTCCTTATAAACTCCAAGACTTGAAGTGGCTGAAGATGGGACTTGTGATCCCCAGGAACTAAGACAATTGGAGTAAGTAATCCCTGGCTTTTACTAGGAGATGCCTAGTTGGTGTGGAGAGCAGCCGGTTGTCTAGATAAGGAAACAGTCTAATTCCATGCAGTCTGAAGTACAATTTCTAGAATGTCTCCAAAGGAGACATCTTCTGGTGGTGATATTGGGAAACCTTCCCCTTCATCAAAATCAGTGTCTTTGGTTAAAGATTCCTAAGGGGAATTTAAGTGCCTCCTTTTGCACAACTTCTTCTGGAGGACCTCTTCTGTAAGTATCGGAAGAAGTAGGGAGTTCCCACTGGAACTGTTAAGAAAGCTCTTTCTTGACCTTTTTGTTCCTATGGAGTAAGATGAAGAGACTCAGAAACACGATCCTAAAGGGTAAAAGAAATATGATCTCAGGAAGTAAGGGTTGAAACAGTTCTTGGGTGGGAGAAAGTCCCCTCCACCACCTCGAAGGCAGAGGGACTAGGAGAAGCCAAGGTCAACCTCACCAGAGCTGAAACTGGACCTTTCCAGCCAGTTACCCTCGATGAAGCTGTTATGGAATTTAATAACATATTCCTTAACATACTCAACTCCCTGGCCCCAAAATGCAATGTCAGAATAAAATCAGCAGTATCCCCTTGGCTAACTCCCTCCATCCACTCCCTAATGGCTCAGAGGGACAAAACCTGGAAGCTCTGGACCAAACCCAAACTCCCTCTCCACCTACAACAATACAGACATCTTTGTAACCTTACTAAGAAAGCCGTTACCAATGACAACAGAAACTATTACTCAAATCCCCCCAAAACACACCTACATAACTCTAAGAATTTCTTGCATAAGATTAACCAAATCCTTCATCCTGGCAACCCCTCCACTCCCCAACCTAACCCCAAAAATACTCCCCTCCAAACTGCTACAGACTTTAACTCTTACTTTACAAACTCTATTAGTAAACTAACCAACCATCCTTACTCTAACACCATCCCACCCACCAACCCTCTTATACCCTCTAACACCTCCTCATCTTTCTGCTTACAAACTGTATCCACCAGATACATAAAATCCCTACTCTTTAAACTTAAATCTTGCTCTCCCTCAACAGATGGTCTCCTTCCACTCTTTCTCCAGCTAGCTGCCAACTCCTTAGCCATACCCATCTCTATTCTCATCAATCGATCCGTTACTGAAGCCAACGTCTCAGCCATATGGAAAAGGTTCTACACCGTACCCATCCATAAAGGAGGCAACTTTAGGCCCATAGCAATTCCATTATCCGTCTCTAAGATCTTGGAAAAATGTGTACACAAACAAATCCTACAATACCTCATACAAGGGAACATAATCACCCCCACCCAACATGGCTTTCGCCCAGATCATAGTACCTCTACTGCTCTCATCTCCTTCATAAACACCATTTCACAAGCCAGAGGCTAGAATAAAATAGTCTCTTGCCTCTTTCTTGACCTCTGAAAAGCATTTAACACCGTCTCCAACCCCCTCCTCTTAGATAAACACTCTGAACTAAACCTATCCCTCCTGCTATCTCCTGGTTCTGTAGTTACCTCAGCAATCATTTCCAATCTGTTAAATGGCTCTCTGCTATCTCCCCCGAACTCCCTATAAAGATGGGAGTACCCCAAGATTCAATTTTGGGACCAATACTGTTTAATATTTTTACTAATCGATTTTCTACCTCTACTCCACAGTCATCACTAGTAAAATATGCCGATGACTCCACAGTCATCACCATTGCTGATACCCTCCCCAAGCTCCATACTACAACACAGAACTCCTTCTTATCTACTGAAAACTGGCTCAACCAAAACCAAGTAATCTTAAACCCAAAGAAGACCAAACTCTTACTCTTCGTACCAAAAACAATGAATAATCTAAAACCGTCCTTCTCCATCAATTCCCATAATAACACACCCATCACAGTGGAAAACCACATCAAACTACTTGGAGTCATTATTCATGACCAGCTAAAATTTGACCTGTATGTACTAAGTAACATTAAGAAAACCCACCAAAAACTTGGACTGCTTTACAGAAACAAAAACTTTCTTTCCAGTAAAGCTAAGATAGTCCTATCACATGCTTACCTGTCATCAACCCTTCTCTATGGCTCTCAAATCCTAACCAACTTACAAACCTCACTTATTTCTAAACCTGAGCCTGTCTACAACAAGGTAGCTAAATTTGCTGCTGAACTACCATACTCCTCTGATCACTGCTTAGCACTCAGAAAACTGAACTGGTTAGAATTCCCCATAACCTTCTTCTCTCTCAGCTTCAGATAATTAATTCCATTATGTACCATCCCACTTTCTGCCCCAGCATCCTATCTATTAATCTCCTCCTACACCTCAGCAAGAACCCCTCGGAGCTCTGACAACATCTCCTATCCATACACAAACCTAAGATCAACATTGGTAAAAACTTTTACAGCTATCCCCCTGCTGAGAGATGGAATAAACTTCCACTTGACATTCGACACATTAGATCCAAACACCAATTCAGAAAACCTGCAAAAAATCACTTAAGAAATAATAAACTATGTCAGTGTTATCTCCCCCCTAACTGACTCATCTCCTTTCTGCTAACCAGCCTCTCTCCTTTCTCCCACACCTGTGTAATCTCAAATTTCTTCCTAATTTACTATATTTCAGTTTAGCACTCCTACATTCCTATCTCTCCACCTTATACCTACATTCTTGTGGAATCTTTCTTACCTGACCACTTCTCTCCCATTGCAGCTATTTTAAACTGCATTGATGTCTAAGGATGTAAACATATTAGTTTACCCTACTCTGCTGTGTACCTGCTGTACTCTGTCCTGTCTTGAACGTTAGTTTTTAATTACGCTACTTTTTGGATGACTAAGGATAGAAATTTTTACTTATTTACCCAATCTTCACTGTACCTACTGTACTTTACCTTGACTTAAATGTAAATTTTATCTGTTCTACTTTTTACTATGCACTGTACCTACTGTGCTTGCTGATTTGTAGAGTCTAATTGCTACTCATGTTAAACCCACTTTTTTATATATCACTACTGGAGACTTTGTATAATTAGCTATGTACTATTTCAGCTTAATTTTATGTATGAAGTGTGAAGCTTTTCTCCCCGTGTTTCCAATGAAAAATGGCACTGACCCAGCTAGAGCAACCTGGTCAACAAATGTCAAATAAATAAATGAGATAGTCAATAAAAAAGGAAGTTATGTACTTGCCATAACGTTCCATCTGTGTTGTCCATTTTCATTCTTCCTCAACTGTTGGGTTCGGATCTGACTTGGCTGTTACTAAAGCTCATGGTAACCAAAAAAGCTCTCAAGTTTCTCCCTTACCCATAACGCACCAACCTCCATCCTACCTCAGATCTTGTTTACTGATTTTACCAGAAATGGTACCTATTAACATGCATATATAAAAAGATACTTAAAAATGTATGTGTCCTACAGAGGAAACTATACCTGGAGCTCAGTCAAAAGGACAGTGGTGTCCTTATAATATCGCACGCTTCCAGAAGTTTGTAGAAACAAAGGATGGGGGTTGGTGGGCGGGAAGTTGAGGAAGAATAAAAATGGACAACACAGATGGAACGCTATGGTGAGTACATAACTTCTTTATCTGATGTCAATTTTCATTCTATCCTCAACTGTTGGGATAGAGTCCCAGCTTCCTACAACCCTGGAAACCTGGAATCTCTGGACTAAAACCAAACTCCCTCTCCACCTACAACAATACAGACATCTTTGTAACCTTACTAAGAAAGCCGTTACCAATGACAACAGAAACTATTACTCAAATCCCCCCAAAACACACCTACATAACTCTAAGAAATTCTTGCATAAGATTAATCAAATCCTTCATCCTGGCAACCCCTCCACTCCCCAACCTAGCCCCAAAAATACTCCCCTCCAAACTGCTACAGACTTTAACTCTTACTTTACAAACTCTATTAGTAAACTAACCAACCATCCTTACTCTAACACCATCCCACCCACCAACCCTCTTATACCCTCTAACACCTCCTCATCTTTCTGCTTACAAACTGTATCCACCAGATACATAAAATCCCTACTCTTTAAACTTAAATCTTGCTCTCCCTCAACAGATGGTCTCCTTCCACTCTTTCTCCAGCTAGCTGCCAACTCCTTAGCCATACCCATCTCTATTCTCATCAACCGATCCGTTACTGAAGCCAACGTCTCAGCCATATGGAAAAGGTTCTACACCGTACCCATCCATAAAGGAGGCAACTTTAGGCCCATAGCAATTCTATTATCCCTCTCTAAGATCTTGGAAAAATGTGTACACAAACAAATCCTACAATACCTCATACAAGGGAACATAATCACCCCCACCCAACATGGCTTTCGCCCAGATCATAGTACCTCTACTGCTCTCATCTCCTTCATAAACACCATTTCACAAGCCAGAGACTAGAATAAAATAGTCTCTTGCCTCTTTCTTGACCTCTGAAAAGCATTTAACACCGTCTCCAACCCCCTCCTCTTAGATAAACACTCTGAGCTAAACCTATCCCTCCTGCTATCTCCTGGTTCTGTAGTTACCTCAGCAATCATTTCCAATCTGTTAAATGGCTCTCTGCTATCTCCCCCAAACTCCCTATAAAGATGGGAGTACCCCAAGATTCAATTTTGGGACCAATACTGTTTAATATTTTTACTAATCGATTTTCTACCTCTACTCCACAGTCATCACTAGTAAAATATGCCGATGACTCCACAGTCATCACCATTGCTGATACCCTCCCCAAGCTCCATACTACAACACAGAACTCCTTCTTATCTACTGAAAACTGGCTCAACCAAAACCAAGTAATCTTAAACCCAAAGAAGACCAAACTCTTACTCTTCGTATCAAAAACAATGAATAATCTAAAACCGTCCTTCTCCATCAATTCCCATAATAACACGCCCATCACAGTGGAAAACCACATCAAACTACTTGGAGTCATTATTGATGACCAGCAAAAATTTGACCTGTATGTACTAAGTAACATTAAGAAAACCCACCAAAAACTTGGACTGCTTTACAGAAACAAAAACTTTCTTTCCAGTAAAGCTAAGATAGTCCTATCACATGCTTACCTGTCATCAACCCTTCTCTATGGCTCTCAAATCCTAACCAACTTACAAACCTCACTTATTTCTAAACCTGAGCCTGTTTACAACAAGGTAGCTAAATTTGCTGCTGAACTACCATACTCCTCTGATCACTGCTTAGCACTCAGAAAACTGAACTGGTTAGAATTCCCCATAACCTTCTTCTCTCTCAGCTTCAGATAATTAATTCCATTATGTACCATCCCACTTTCTGCCCCAGCATCCTATCTATTATCTCCTCCTACACCTCAGCAAGAACCCCTCGGAGCTCTGACAACATCTCCTATCCATACACAAACCTAAGATCAACATTGGTAAAAACTTTTACAGCTATCCCCCTGCTGAGAGATGGAATAAACTTCCACTTGACATTCGACACATTAGATCCAAACACCAATTCAGAAAACCTGTAAAAAATCACTTAAGAAATAATAAACTATGTCAGTGTTATCTCCCCCCTAACTGACTCATCTCCTTTCTGCTAACCAGCCTCTCTCCTTTCTCCCACACCTGTGTAATCTCAAATTTCTTCCTAATTTACTATATTTCAGTTTAGCACTCCTACATTCCTATCTCTCCACCTTATACCTACATTCTTGTGGAATCTTTCTTACCTAACCACTTCTCTCCCATTGCAGCTATTTTAAACTGCATTGATGTCTAAGGATGTAAACATATTAGTTTACCCTACTCTGCTGTGTACCTGCTGTACTCTGTCCTGTCTTGAACGTTAGTTTTTAATTACGCTACTTTTTGGATGACTAAGGATAGAAATTGTTACTTATTTACCCTATCTTCACTGTACCTACTGTACTTTACCTTGACTTAAATGTACATTTTATCTGTTCTACTTTTTACTATGCACTGTATCTACTGTGCTTGCTGATTTGTAGAGTCTAATTGCTACTCATGTTAAACCCACTTTTTTATATATCACTACTGGAGACGTTGTATAATTAGCTATGTACTATTTCAGCTTAATTTTATGTATGAAGTGTGAAGCTTTTCTCCCCGTGTTTCCAATGAAAAATGGCACTGACCCAGCTAGAGCAACCTGGTCAACAAATGTCAAATAAATAAATGAGATAGTCAATAAAAAAGGAAGTTATGTACTTGCCATAACGTTCCATCTGTGTTGTCCATTTTCATTCTTCCTCAACTGTTGGGTTCGGATCTGACTTGGCTGTTACTAAAGCTCATGGTAACCAAAAAAGCTCTCAAGTTTCTCCCTTACCCATAACGCACCAACCTCCATCCTACCTCAGATCTTGTTTACTGATTTTACCAGAAATGGTACCTATTAACATGCATATATAAAAAGATACTTAAAAATGTATGTGTCCTACAGAGGAAACTATACCTGGAGCTCAGTCAAAAGGACAGTGGTGTCCTTATAATATTGCACGCTTCCAGAAGTTTGTAGAAACAAAGGATGGGGGTTGGTGGGCAGGAAGTTGAGGAAGAATAAAAATGGACAACACAGATGGAACGCTATGGTGAGTACATAACTTCTTTATCTGATGTCAATTTTCATTCTATCCTCAACTGTTGGGATAGAGTCCCAGCTTCCTACAACCCTGGGTGGACATGAAGGAAGGATATTCTTGAGCACAGTTGAACCAAAAGATGCTCTACCCCTCAAGACCAGATCTAATTTGCAGAGATAAAGGTATGAGGACTTGCCCAAGTTGCTGCTGCACATATGAAGTCCATGGAAATCTTGGATAGAAAACTGAAGAAGTTGCCATGGATCTAGCTGAATTGGCTCTTACAGGTTTAGTTAAGGTAAGACTCAATTTGTTATAGATAATAGAAATACAGTCAGCCATCTGGCTAAAGTTACTTTTGCAAATGGTTTACCCAATATCAAATCTGCAAAGGAAACAAACAATTGGTATGTCTTTCTGATTTCTTTTGTCCTATGTAGATAAAAATGTAATTGTCTGTGAACATCCAATAATTGCAACATATATTCACCATTGTTTGCAACTTCAGGAAAGAATACTGGCAAATTAATGAACTGATTGATATTGGGTTCTGAAACCACCTTGGGAAGGAAGGATGTATTGGTTCGTAATGTCACCTTATCCTTATGAAAAATCAGGTAGGAAGGTTGGTTTAGAAGACCCGGATGAAACCACAAAAGGAGGGGGAGTTTTCATATTTATCAAGGATATCCACACCTCCAGGTTAGTGGCATTGCACGAAGTATCGGAGACCATCCATGTGCAACTGACAGTGGGCAAGACTGCTTTTCAGTTTATAGCATCCTACAGACCACCCTCTCAAAGTCAGGAATCCCACTCGGCTTTCCTGAAAACATTGGAGAACATGAAGATCTCTCCGAACACCATTATATTGGGCGACTTCAACTACCCAAACATAGACTGGGAGCATTACTCAAGCCCCAGCACCTTAGCCCAAAGGTTCCTGGAATTTATAAACTCAGATGCTATGGAACAACTAGTCACCACACCCACAAGAGGGGAAAACATACTAGACCTGATCATTACCAACATGGGGACTCTATACTCCATATCAGAAGTATATCCCTCATTGGTAAGATCAGACCATAAATTAATTTCACTGGATATCCACATCCCGACCCCATCCCCAGCCCAGAAAACCACAGTGAAAAACTTCTGAAAAGCGAACTTCACACTTCTCAAAACTGAAATGGAATCCTTCAAGGCCCCAGGGCCAGTGGAAACTACGGCCCAAACTGCCGAATCCTATATAAACGCATTCTACGGACATCTCCAGGAATGCATGGATCATGCTTTCCCAAACAAAATCAAGACCCAATCATCCAAAGGCAGGTGTCCAGTCTGGTGGACCCCAGCCATAAATAAACTGTACAACAGAAGGAGGAAGCTACTACATGATAGAGCAAAATCCCTAAAAGGGAAGGCATCTCTGATTAGTACTAGCAAAAAATTACGATCCCTCATAAAATCCTCCAAGGCCAGCTTCGAGAGAAAAATTGCACAAGACACTAAAGACAATCATAAGGCTTTTTTCAGTTATGTTAGGAACCTGGGATGCAACTCCCAGACTTGTTCTGAGTTGATTCTAAACGACAAAAAATACACTGAACCCACAGACATCGCCAATATCCTGGCAGACAGGTTCAGTGCAAACTTCTTCACCCCTTCCCCCCAAAACAGCAAGTATCTATCCCAGCAGAGTGCAGCCTCCCAAACATATCTGATGCTCAGGTGAAGGCCGCCCTCTCCAAAGCAAAAAACACTGCTTTCATGGGACCAGATGGCGTCCCGGGTTGCGTCCTACATGAACTCCAAGAAGAACTAATCCCTCAAGTAAAACTGCTGTACAATCTCAGCCTCACTACAGGATATGTGCCCAAAGAATGGCGTACAGCAACAGTGGTCCAACTCCACAAAAGTGGCACCTCTACGGACCCTGGAAACTATCGCCCAATAAGCCTGACTAGCCTAGTCTGCAAGGCTATGGAGAGGATCATCATGGAACTCATAAACAAAGACATTGGGGACCTACAGACACTAGATCCTACCCAATTTGGCTTCGTCAAGGGCAGATCCTGCCTTTTGAACCTGGTCAACTTCTTCTAAACAGTCACCAAGGCCATAGATAAAGGGAAGGTAGTCCACACAGCCTATCTTTATTTATTTTATTTTATTTTATTTTACATTTGTTTACCGGGCTAGTCTAACTGGATACATGTCCATTTTCAGTAGAGGCCCGGGGAGATAAGCTCCTAGGTAAGACAATGAATTTAACACAATTCTATCTACGGATATAGAAGACAAATAAATTCTATTTACAGTGCCAATTACAGGTTATCATAGTAAAAAAGTAACAGTGTAGAATACAGGCATAACAAAGGATGCAGTTAAAATCCCAAAATTTACAGTGTAGAATACAGTCATAGCAAATGAAAGTAATATAGATTAGGTGTTCTAGAGATAGTTAGTAGAACTAGTTTTATAAGGAAGAAGTTTCTTTAGATGAGTAGATGGGATGGGAAGATCAGAGTACTTAGTGACTCTTGAGCTAGTCAGGTTTAGAGCATGGGCATAACCAGTGAGTTTTGAGATGCACTTTCAGATTGTTTTTGAAACAGGAAAGTGAGGGAAGTGTGGAGAGTTCGTTTGGTAGGAGATTCCAAGCTTTTCCAACTATATTAGAAAAAAGTGAGTCACCAGCCTTGTTGTTTGTTTTAGTAGTATGTGCTAGAAGTTTCTAAGAAGACCTTAAGGAATCTAGGTTTTTATAGGGAGTGATTAGTGTGGAAAGAATAGGTGTTTTGGAAGGTGTGTAAAGGGTTTTGTGAGCTATAGTTAGTTGATGGTATTTAATTAGATTTTGTAGTTCAAGCCATCCTAGCTGTTTTAAATTAAGGCAGTGATGGGTTCTAAATGGGTTACCTGTTGCAAATCTGGCGATGTTATTGTAGGACATTTCCAGTTTGCTGAGATTATTTTTAGATAGTTTAGTAAAAATAGGTGATGCATATAGAAGAGGCGAGATTAGATGAGTGTGTGCTATTGTGGTTCGAGCTGAAGGTAGGAGAAATGATTGTATCCTATATAGAGAGCCTAGCTTTTTGTTGACAGTTTTTATAGTATTGTTTATATGGATATCAAAGTTTAGATTATTGTCATTGGTGACTCCTAATAATTTGGTGGTTGGTTCAGGGGATATAATAGTTTTATTGGTAGAGTTAACTGAGAAATCCAATGGGGGGGATTTTCTAGTAGGAGAGAAAAGGAGGAGTTTAGTCTTTTTGGGGTTTAAGAGAAGGCATCTATGTGTGAACCATTGCTCAACTGTGTTAAAGACTTGTTGGGTAAGGTAGAGAAGTTCAGAAGAGGAGGGGGCTGAGCATATCAGTGTAGAGTCATCTGCATATTGTATGCATGTGGCTTGGGGGATGGCAAGGTGAAGGTCATTGATGAAAATGGAAAAAAAGTAGAGGTCCAAGGATGGATCCTTGGGGGACACCAAGGTTGACTGGCAAGTGAGTAGACAGAGACTTGTGCCATAGTACGGCCTGTTGTCTTTTGTGAAGGTAAGACTGGAACCACTTTATGGAGGATGTATCAAGTGACAAGGATTTTAGTATTGTGATGAGAATTTGGTGATTTACCATGTCAAAAGCTTTAGACAGGTCAATAAATAGGGCAGAAGAGAGTTTGTTTAGATTGCGGTGTTTGTTGATACTATCTGTGAAGGAAAGAAGGGCAGTAGTGGTGCTATGTGAAGGTCTAAAACCATGCTGACAGTTGGCTAGTAAATTATTTTGTGTTAGATGGTGAAGTAGTTGTCTGTGAATGCATTTTTCCATGATCTTTGCCAGAGGTGAGAGGAGGGCAATGGCACGATAGTTGGAGAGTTCAGTGGATTGCCCACCTTTGTGGAGGGGGATAATACAGGACATTTTCCATAAAGCAGGGATATAACTTTCGGTAATAGTTCTATTGATCAGGATAGATATTGGATAGGCAATAGCTTTAGCGGCTAGTTGTAGGAATTCAGCAGGTAGTTGGTCTGCTGAGGGAGAGCATGGTTTCAATTTCTGAAGAAGGGTTAGTATATATGATGTTGGGATGGGTTGAAAGTGAAAAGAAGGGGGTGAGGTTGCTTTATTAGTAGGTAAAGTAAAGTTGTTAGGTGAGAGCTGACTAGCTAGTGTTTGTATAGTGTCAGTGAAAAAGGTATTAAAATCATTGGCTATATTTATTGGTGTTTTGTGTTCAGTATTTTGAGGGTTAGGAGTGGTGGATTGACCTGGATGAAGTAGTTGGTTGATACTAGACCAACATTTCTTTGGCTTGTTTTGACTGGCTTGTTGGGATAGGAGGTAGTAGTTTTTTTTGTCAGATATTATAGCTTTTTAGTTTGGTTTCTTAGTTGTCTAAAGGTTTGTTGGTGTATAGGGTTTTGCGTTTTTCTCCATTTTGCCCAATGTTTGTTTCTAGCATTGATTTTTTGTTTGGTTTCTTTAGAGAGCCATGGAGAATATTTATTTTTAGCTCTAATTTGTCTGGTAGGGGCATGGTGGTTCAGGATGGCAAGGAAGTTGGAGTTAAAGTAACTAACGGCTTCATCTAAAGGTAGGTTTTGTAAGGGTGACCAGTTACATGCTATTAGTTCCATCTGGAAAAGTTCAGGGTTAAAGTTCTTTTTAGATCTGATGTTTTTAATGGATGTTGGAGAGGGAAAGTTGGTTTTATGTCTGATGATATAGGTAAGAGAGTGGTCACTTAAAATCATCAGGGAGGGTTCCTGAGTCATAAGTATGAGGAAGATGGTTAATGAGAATCCAGTCTAATAAGCTTGATTTCCTGTTTGATTTATTTATCCTGGTAGGGGAGGTAATGGTTTGGGAATACCCATATAGGTTTATATGGCTTGAGGGGAGGTTGCTGCAGAAGCAGGTCCAGTCAATATTTGTGTCACCTAGAATGATGGTTTCTTGAGGCAGGTTTTGGGATAGCCAGCAAAGTATATTTTCCATGGTTGCTATGTTATTACCAGGAGGTAGATATATACAAACGATATAGATGGATTTGGCATTGCTAATAAGAAGTTTGGAGATAAGAATTTCTGCATTGGAGTCTAGAGGTGGTTTGCAGTTATGAGTGGTTAATTGTAAGCTAGGTTTATATAGGATAGCAACTCCTCCACCTTTTTGGAAGTTCGGTCTAGTCTTAGGATATTATATCCAGGTGGGATGATCTCATTGTCTTTGGTTGTAGGTTTTAACCAAGTTTCTGTTAAGCAGAGTATATCAAAGGAGTAGATTTCAGTTAGGGCTTGGAGTTGAGTTACTTTATTGTTTATACTGCGTATATTAAGATGAGCAATAAAAAGGGAGTTAGATTGTTTGAAAAAGGCTTGGGTAGGACATATTTTGGAGTTGAGGGGAGAAAAAGGAGTAGTTGGGGGCCCTGGGTTAGGGTGGATGTCACCATCCTTTAAAGAGAGTAGTAGGTTTAGATAGTATAGGTTATGGATTCTACTGTAATGAGATAGACATTTCCTGGGGTTTAGGTTGTTGTATTTCGTGTGTTGTGTTCTATGATATTTAGGAGGTATGTAGTTAGATGAGAATGTTATATTAGCATGTGTAAATTGTAGATGTGAGTTTGGAGAGATGGTTTCTTTCTTGGGATAGTTTTGGATTGGGTCTAGTGGGTTTTCAAAGAAGGTGAATAGATGGGTGAGGATTAAAGGAGGTAGTAGTGAGATTGTTAATAAGAGTGTGATAAAGGGTGGGATGTGTTGATTCTTCATTTTAAGAGTAGATACTGGCTATTTGATGGTAGAAGTTTGAAATGTATTGGGAGGAGATGGGAGAGTGGGTAGTGTATGTTGTGGATAGAAGGGAGAAGTGAAAGGGTAATATTAGTAGAATTAGGTAACAGGAGAGTGTGTAGGGTGAAAGGATAGACAGAAGAGTGTTTATGAAGAGGAAATGTAAGAACACGAGGTATGATAGGATTGAAGTGGGAAAGGAAGATATGTGGTTGTAGAGTGATGGGAGAGGTAGGGGTGTGGTTGGGGAGTAAGTGGAGGAAGAAGAGGTGTGGTTTAGGAAGTATAAAGGTAGGGCCTTTGGGGTGGGTGGGAATTGGGGGTAGGGGGAAGCAGAGTGAGCCCGTAGGGCGAACGGAGCGGGTAGAAACAGATACTGAAACAGTCAAAGAAAAACAATCAGCTAGGCTGAGTCTCGTGGTAGAATGGAGTAGAAATAGGGCTAAGGGAGTCTCTAGTCAGGAGGTTAGAGGTGGGAAGGAAAAACAAAGGAGAGAGAACTGGAGAGGTGTCAGTGGGCAGTAGAAATGAAGGAAGAAAAAATAAAGAGCTAAGTAGCACTTCGGGGACTGCTGAAGTTCAGAGCTGAGGATAGGAGGTAAAAAAGATAGAAAAAAGGGGGGGGAGTAGTAAAATATCTGGAGATAGGGCAACACCTAGTGGACGATTCTAGTATTGCAGGCTAGATTGGGAGTGAGTAAGAATGATAGCCTACAATAGTGAGTAAAAGCGATAAAACAGGAGGGTATCTATACAGGTAGGAGGGATACATAGAACAAGTAATGTATGGGGGAAAAGCAAAGGCTGCTGGCTATCCTAGCTCAGGCCTAGGTATACATATATTTTGGTACAGTCAAAAGTAAGTATTTATTGTAGGAATTATTCAGCAGACATACTTTACTGTTATCCTTGATAAGGGATTGTCGGCTTGATATGCAAGGAGGTGACCCGCTGATATGTGGAGAGGGTTCTTAGCTTCCTGCCGACTAGCACTAGAAGCCCTAGGTGGGTAGAGATACTTAGGAGGCAAGAGAGACAAGATAGAGGGTAAGAGACATATAAAAAAAGCAAGACAGAACTTCACATAATATTAGAATTCAAACCCTGCCACAATTCTTGCAGTATCTAATGTACATTACAAAAATCCATGATACATAGTGAGATTAACAGTCATACACAGGGACATAACAGCTGGTTAGCAGTAATACATAATTAAGACTTTGGTAGCAGCACTTAGATTATTTTTATATAAAAAATATTGATATAAACAGCAGTTAAAAAAAAATAAAAACAAAATCTGTTCCAATTATCAGCAGCAGCTAATCTAATTAAGTCAGACTAGGTAAATACAAGTAAGGACTTTGCAGACAGCAATAAACACATTATAGAGCTGTAGATAACAGCCAGTAAATATTGAAAACAGATTAAAGCAATTCTGTTCTATTCAGCAACAGCAGTGAATAGAAGTACATCAGAGAATGTAAATGAATTTCGAGCCTCGCCAGCAGCAATATAAGACAAGTTTAAAAAATAACAAATAAACAGCCCTTTTTATTAGTACTGTTGGAAGGGGTACATTTAGTCCTAGCCCTTTTACTTATCCTCTATGTGTATGTTTGTGTGATTAAAAACCTTTTACTGGCATTTAGGGGAGGAGGAGAATTTAAGAAAAATCCTCTTGGTAGTATTATGTACGTAGAGGCATTTCAGTAGCCTCGTAGCCTCCTTTGTCTTTATGGACCCCTGAGAGATTACTGGTGGAACTGGCTCTATTCAGATAACAATTAATTAGAAGCGCCGGTTAAGTAGTTTGTGGGCAACTATGTATCCGATGCCCAGCCACAAGTATACACTGCAAGTTAAAAGGCGCAAAATAGTCGCCTTAGCTGATAGTACCTGTAGCCTGAAATCCAGAGAGCTGTGGGCGTAATTCACTTACGATTCTCTAAGGCCATAAGCAATTGAATACTGCGCTTATCTGTTCAGATAAGAAATAAATTAGAAGCACAGGTTGAGTAGTATGTTGTCAACTATGTATCTGATACTCAGCCGCAGGAATATGTTATAGGTTAAAAAGGAGCAAAATAGTCGCCTTAGCTGAAAGTACCTGCAGCCTGAAATCCAAAAAACAGTGGGCGTGATCCACGTATAAATTCTCTAAGGCCAAATGCATTGAATAATGCACTTAAAAAACAGCCGCGAGTATAGCTCTAGTTAAATTTAACTTCAGTGGACGATTTTAGTAGCAGTATACTCTTGCGAGATACGTATAACTACAGGGCGTCTTTGAAAGGTGCGAAACTAATCCCAACAATTGTGACATACCTGTGTGCATGCTTACACTTAGGAGCACATTGTGAGCTGATTAGCAGCTTGATTAAAGATACACCATAGTAATATTCTACCTCAATCCGACCTCCAAAAATAACCCAGCTAGGAAGGTGCATTATATAATCAAAAATAAGGATATATATATAAAGGCTAAGTACAGTATATAACCAAAAATAAAGGCCTAGTATACAATCATGGCAGCATCAGAGCCAATGCAGTTAATTAGGTACATTAAACAGGTAAGAGAAAAATAAAACGATGAGAGCAGCAAAAATTCAGTGTTATGAGCAACAGGCAATTTAAAAAAGAAACAAGATTACATACCATAGAGGTCGACGCTGGGCAAGGAACAGACAGCAGCCAGAGCTATCCCAAGTTCTAAAGGAAGTGGCCCCACTAAACCCAGGGTATTTATGGGAGTTCAGAAGAGTAAGAAGGGAAAGGGAGGGCAAAGAAAAAAGGGGAGGAAATAGGTAGAGGTAGGAGGGGCAGAAGGCAGCCAACTGGAGAATAGGGCAGTGGTCAGATTCTAGTTTTAGTCAGGGTAGGAAAGATAGTATAGGGGTGAAAAATAGTATGGGAAATATGGCAGAGTGGTTAGAGGGTGTGGATTGGGACAGGTATAAGAGTAGAAGTTAGAGTGAAGTCAGGCAGTGGTGATTAGATAAAAAGTACAGATCTGCACAGGGAACAGATACTGAAACAGTCAAAGAAAAACAATCAGCTAGGCTGAGTCTCATGGTAGAATGGAGTAGAAATAGGGCTAAGGGAGTCTCTAGTCAGGAGGTTAGAGGTGGAAAGGAAAAACAAAGGAGAGAGAACTGGAGAGGTGTCAGTGGGCAGTAGAAATGAAGGAAGAAAAAAGTAACAGCTAAGTAGCACTTCGGTGACTGCTGAAGTTCAGAGCTGGGGATAGGAGGTAAAAAAGAGAGAAAAAAGGGGGGGGTAGTAAAATATCTGGAGATAAGGCAATACCTAGTGGAAGATTCTAGTATTGAAGGCTAGATTGGGAGTGAGTAAGAATGGTAGCCTACAATAGTGAGTAAAAGCGATAAAACAGGAGGGTATCTATACAGGTAGGAGGGATAGATAGAAAAGGTAATGTATGGGGGAAAAGCAAAGGCTGCTGGCTATCCTAGCTCAGGCCTAGGTATACATATATTTTGGTACAGTCAAAAGTAAGTATTTATTGTAGGAATTATTCAGCAGACATACTTTACTGTTATCCTTGATAAGGGATTGTCGGCTTGATATACAAGGAGGTGACCTGCTGATATGTGGAGAGGGTTCTTAGCTTCCTGCCGTCTAGCACTAGAAGCCCTAGGTGGGTAGAGTTACTTAGGAGGCAAGAGAGACAAGATAGGGGGTAAGAGACATATAAAAAAAAGCAAGATAGAACTTCACATAATATTAGAATTCAAACCCTGCCACAATTCTTGCAGTATCTAATGTACATTACATAAATCCATGATGCATAGTGAGATTAACAGTCATACACAGGGACATAACAGCAGGTTAGCAGTAATACATAATTAAGACTTTGGTAGCAGCACTAAGATTATTTTTATATCAAAAATATTGATATAAACAGCAGTTAAAAAAAATAAAAACAAAATCTGTTCCAATTATCAGCAGCAGCTAATCTAATGAAGTCAGACTAGGTAAATACAAGTAGGGACTTTGCAGACAGCAATAAACACATTATAGAGCTGTAGATAACTGCCAGTAAATATTGAAAACAGATTAAAGCAATTCTGTTCTATTCAGCAACAGCAGTGAATAGAAGTACATCAGAGAATGTAAGTGAATTTCGAGCCTTGCCAGCAGCAATATAAGACAAGTTTAAAAAATAACAAATAAACAGCCCTTTTTATTAGTACTGTTGGAAGGGGTACATTTAGTCCTAGCCCTTTTACTTATCCTCTATGTGTATGTTTGTGTGATTAAAAACCCTTTACTGGCATTTAGGGGAGGAGGAGAATTTAAGAAAAATCCTCTTGGTAGTATTATGTACGTAGAGGCATTTCAGTAGACTCGTAGCCTGCCTTGTCTTTGTGGACCCCTGAGAGATTACTGGTGGAACTGACTCTATTCAGATAACAATTAATTAGAAGCGCCAGTTAAGTAGTTTGTGGGCAACTATGTATCCGATGCCCAGCCACAAGTATACACTGTAAGTTAAAAGGCGCGAAATAGTCGCCTTAGCTGATAGTACCTGTAGCCTGAAATCTAGAGAGCTGTGGGCGTAATTCACTTACGATTCTCTAAGGCCATAAGCAATTGAATACTGCGCTTATCTGTTCAGATAAGAAATAAATTAGAAGCACATGTTGAGTAGTATGTTGGCAACTATGTATCTGATACTCAGCAGCAGGAATATGTTATAGGTTAAAAAGGCGGGAAATAGTCGTCTTAGCTGAAAGTACCTGCAGCCTGAAATCTAGAGAGCTGTGGGCGTAATTCACTTACGATTCTCTAAGGCCATAAGCAATTGAATACTGCGCTTATCTGTTCAGATAAGAAATAAATTAGAAGCACAGGTTGAGTAGTATGTTGGCAACTATGTATCTGATACTCAGCAGCAGGAATATGTTATAGGTTAAAAAGGCGGGAAATAGTCGTCTTAGCTGAAAGTACCTGCAGCCTGAAATCCAAAAAAACAGTGGGCGTGATCCACGTATAAATTCTCTAAGGCCAAATGCATTGAATAATGCATTTAAAAAACAGCCGCGAGTATAGCGCTAGTTAAATTTAACTTCAGTGGACGATTTTAGTAGCAGTATACTCTTGCGAGATACGTATAACTACAGGGCGTCTTTGAAAGGTGAGCAACTAATCCCAACAATTGTAACATACCTGTGTGCATGCTTACTCTTAGGAGCACATTGTGAGCTGATTAGCGGCTAGATTAAAGATACACCATAGTAATATTCTACCTCAATCCGACCTCCAAAAATAACCCAGCTAGGAAGGTGTACTATATAATCAAAAATAAGGATATATATAAAGGCTAAGTACAGTATATAACCAAAAATAAAGGCCTAGAATACAATCATGGCAGCATCAGAGCCAATGCAGTTAATTAGGTACATTAAACAGGTAAGAGAAAAATAAAACGATGAGAGCAGCAAAAATTCAGTGTTATGAGCAACAGACAATTTAAAAAAGAAACAAGATTACATACCATAGAGGTCGACGCTGGGCAAGGAACAGACAGCAGCCAGAGCTATCCCAAGTTCTAAAGGAAGTGGCCCCACTAAACCCAGGGTATTTATGGGAGTTCAGAAGAGTAAGAAGGGAAAGGGAGGGCAAAGAAAAAAAGGGAGGAAATAGGCAGAGGTAGGAGGGGCAGAAGGCAGCCAACTGCAGAATAGGGCAGTGGTCAGATTCTAGTTTTAGTCAGGGTAGGAAAGATAGTATAGGGGTGAAAAATAATATGGGGAATGTGGCAGAGTGGTTAGAGGGTGTGGATTGGGACAGGTATAAGAGTAGAAGTTAGAGTGAAGTCAGGCAGTGGTGATTATATAAAAAGTACGGATCTGCACAGGGAACAGATACTGAAACAGTCAAAGAAAAACAATCAGCTAGGCTGAGTCTCATGGTAGAATGGAGTAGAAATAGGGCTAAGGGAGTCTCTAGTCAGGAGGTTAGAGGTGGAAAGGAAAAACAAAGGAGAAAGAACTGGAGAGGTGTCAGTGGGCAGTAGAAATGAAGGAAGAAAAAAGTAACAGCTAAGTAGCACTTCGGGGACTGCTGAAGTTCAGAGCTGGGGATAGGAGGTAAAAAAGAGAGAAAAAAAGGGGGGGGGTAGTAAAATATCTGGAGATATGGCAACACCTAGTGGACGATTCTAGTATTGCAGGCTAGATTGGGAGTGAGTAAGAATGGTAGCCTACAATAGTGAGTAAAAGCGATAAAGCAGGAGGGTATCTATACAGGTAGGAGGGATAGATAGAAAAGGTAATGTATGGGGGAAAAGCAAAGGCTGCTGGCTATCCTAGCTCAGGCCTAGGTATACATATAGTTTGGTACAGTCAAAAGTAAGTATTTATTGTAGGAATTATTCAGCAGACATACTTTACTGTTATCCTTGATAAGGGATTGTCGGCTTGATATGCAAGGAGGTGACCCACTGATATGTGGAGAGGGTTCTTAGCTTCCTGCCGACTAGCACTAGAAGCCCTAGGTGGGTAGAGTTATTTACTGTTATCCTTGATAAGGGATTGTCGGCTTGATATGCAAGGAGGTGACCCGCTGATATGTGGAGAGGGTTCTTAGCTTCCTGCTGACTAGCACTAGAAGCCCTAGGTGGGTAGAGCTATTTACTGTTATCCTTGATAAGGGATTGTCGGCTTGATAAGCAAGGAGGTGGCCCACTGATATGTGGAGAGGGTTCTTAGCTTCCTGCCGACTAGCACTAGAAGCCCTAGGTGGGTAGAGTTACATAGAGGTCGACGCTGGGCAAGGAACAGACAGCAGCCAGAGCTATCCCAAGTTCTAAAGGACCTATCTGGACCTCGCAAAGGCATTTGACACAATACCCCACTTGGGCATCATAGATAAGCTATCCAGCCTAAATATAAACCCCTATGTCACAAGATGGGTCGCAAACTGGCTCAAAGACAGAACCCACAGAGTCAGAGTTGCTGGAGCCATGTCAGACTCAAAACCGGTCACAAGTGGCATCCCACAAGGTTCTGTCCTGGGACCTCTCTTGTTCGGCATTTACTTTTCTGAGGTACAGGCCAACGTGAGAGGACTATGGCTCACCAAGTTCGCAGATGACTGCAAACTGGGCGCCATAATCGACTCTCCAGCTGACACAAACATCCTTCAAAATGGTCTCGCATTGACGGATAACTGGTGCCAGAGCCATGGTCTAAAGCTAAATGCCAAAAAGTGTATAGTTATACCCTTTGGCAAAAACAATGTGCCCACAAATTACCACATAGGTGGTAACCCATTAAGTACAGAGAAAGTAATTAGGGATCTGGGGACCCAAGTTGATTGCAATCTCTCCTTTGACAACCACATTGCCAAAGTGGTTAGAAAGACCTTCTACATAGCACACCTCATCATGAAAGGATTCACATCTAGATCAAGAGAGGTAATCATGCCCCTTTATTCATCCCTCATCAGGCCTATCATAGAATACAATGCCCCCTTTGGGATGTACCTTACCCGACACCTGCAGCAATTAGGAAGACCCCAAAAGTACCTCACAAGGAGGACCGAGGGACTCAAACAGATGCCATATACTGCTCGGTTAAAAAAACTGCAGCTCTACTCAGTTGCATACCGCCTACTTCGAGGCGATCTATGCCTGACATATAAAGCTATGTCCAACCCAGAATTAATGGACATGCTCCACCTCAGTAAATCTAAATCCCTTAGAGCCACACGCTCGAGGGACTTGAACCTCAGCACAGAAATAAATAGAACATGCTGGAGGGACAAATTCATAACCCAGAGGCTCCCTTCGCTCTGGAATAGAATTCCAATTCATGTTAGGCAGAGCACCTCACTGACTCTCTTCAAGAAGAATCTTGATGAGTGGATGGGGGATCGTAGGTTTGTCCCGGGGATTACTTCCATGTCACTATTAGACAGAGGCACAGTAAACTAAACTTTAAAAAGGGCACAGTATACTCAAATCAGGGGGTGGCGTAAGCCAAACACAATCGGGCTAGGCTTATAAATGCCCCTGGGCAGGTAGCCTAGTATGAACCTATGAACCTAAAGACTTGAAGTTCGGAAATTCTTCCAGCTGAGGAATGGCTACTAAAAGACAGTTTTCCAAATGAAAAACTTAAGATCACATTTAGCTGCAAGTTCAAAGGGGAAATGCATTTGTGCTTGCAGGACCAAGTTCCAATCCCATGGTGGAGTAGGGTCTTTAAACGGTGGTCTCAAAAAAAGAAGAGTGCTTCTCAAGAATGCTTTTCAAAGTTTAGAACATGTCACAGAGGAACCTTCAAATCTAATATGAAAACTAGATATTGCTGCTAATTGAACCTTAATGGTAGAAGAGTTTGCCCCTTCTTTAAAGAGCAAAGAAAAAATTTGAGTATGGTATGTATCGGAGCTGAAAATGGATCAACATGATTTTCCTGTGCCCAGTAAACAAATCTTTTCCATTTACTTGTATAGAGTTTTCGCATGGAAGGTCTACGGGAAGACAAAAGGATATGGAGAACACAGGAAGACAGCACTGGTTGTCTGGAGAAACCAGGTTGTAAACTTGAGGTTTGAGATGTCTGGGTGAATCATGCCTGATGGGTGAGACAGGAAGTCTGGAACTGGATCCAGAATCCAAGGTTGGTAAAGTAGATGAGGCCATAGGAAGGGACACTAAGCATGTCCAGGCCAGTAAGGTGCAATGAAGATGACTTTACTCTTCAACCTGGCAGCTTTCTACAGAAATGTCAGAATTAATGGAATCGGCAACTAGGCATAAAGCAGACCAGGAGGCCAATCATGAAGTACAGTATCCCTTGGTGATTCTCCCTGTGAGGGGATTAGGGCAAAGTAGTTGCTTCATTTGTAGTTTAGGGGAGAAGCAAAAATATCACAGCAAGTCTGGCTTCATTGACAAATGATCATTTCTGTCATTTTCTTGTTGAGAGACCACTTGTGAGGTAGAAGAATGGACCTGCTCAATTTGCCTGCTATCACACTGGACATCCCCAAAATGTGCATTGCTATGAGAAAGCAGTTAGATGAGAACACCCATTGCCACATTCTGAGTGCTTCTCAACACAAGGGGTATGAATTGGTCTCTCCTTTTTGTTGATGTACCAAACTACTGACATACTCTCTGTTTGAAAAGCAATTGTCCCTGAAGGGAGAGCATTCTGGAGGGCCTGTAATGCTAAGAGCACTGCTCTCATCTCTAGGACATTTATATGCAAGTTGGCCTCTTTGGGCGACCAAGTGCCTTGGACTGTTTTTCTCCAGAAAGTGCCCCTGCAACTAGCAAGTATTCATGGTCACGATTGCCTTGGGCTAAGGGAGAATAACTGGACGGCCTTGAAGAACTTAATCTGATTGAGTTCACCACCTGAGATCTCTCTTGCATGCCTGAGTGATTCTTATTTGTGCTGACATGCAATGGTAAAGAATCGATCACTATGTTGTTAACATCCACTGAAGAATTTTCACATGAAATCTGGCTAGAGGTACTAAGGGTATTGCTGCTGACATTGATCCTAGATCTTGAAGGACCAAGCGAGCTGAAATCTTGTTACTACAAATTACTTTTCTGTCCTGTAATCTGATAGTCTGTACTCTTGAGGCAGGAAGAGAAGCTATCACTGACTCTGTTTTGAAGCCTGCTCCTATGAATTCCAAATTTTGAGTTGTATGTGAGACTTGTCGTAATTTATAGTTATCCCTAGATAAGAGCAAATCTGGAGTACCTGATTTCTTGCCTTTATTAACAGATGCCTAGTCAGTGTGGTAATCAGTCAGTTGTCTAGATATAGAATAACCCGAATCCCTGCAGTCTCAAATGAGCTTCTGCTACTTCCATACATTTGGCAAACACCCTGGGAACTGGAGTGAGGCCAAAGGGCAGCGCTCTGAACTAGTATTGACTGACTCCCAGCCGGAAACGTAAATACCTTCCGCATTGTCTGTTCATCTTTATGTGATGGTATGCATCCTGAAGGTCTATTCAGCACACCCAGTCATCCTTGCCCAGAAAAGGGAAAATGGACTGAACTGTGATCACCCGAAACTTTGTGTGTCAAATTGATTTGTTTAAGTTCAAGTTACTGAGATCCAAAATTGGGTTCCAGTCCCCTGTTTTCTTTGACACTAAAAAGAATCTTGAGTAAATTCTGGATTCTATCGGGTCTGGCGAGACCTCTTGGATGACTCTTTTTTTCGAGCAGCTTTTGTATTTGTATTGCTGCTTCTTTCCTCTGACTGGGTGGAACATCAGAATTTTTCGTAGAGTTGGGGGTGCAAAGGAAAAGGGTATTATATAACCTCTGGAAATAATCCTCTGTACCCAAGTATCTTTTGTTAAGTCTAGCCAGACTGATGCTGCGATAGTTGACTCCTGATTGCCTCCAGAGGTGGGCAATCAGGCCTCCTTTCAAGAGTGCTGGTAGGGTCTGGCAGAGAAAGAATCTCTGGACCCCTGGATTTGTGGGCCTCATCTGCCACAGGGGCATCTTCATCCATTAGAGTCCCCCCCCCCCCTGTCCCTAGGAGAACATTTTCCACATGTGTCCTGGAAAGCACCCTGGGACTTCCTGAACCACATCTTCCAATCACCTTATAATTCCAAGAAAAGGATCTTTAAGGGGTCAAAAATCATACACCCACTGCAGAGAAGGTCTTTCCATCCTTCTTACACATGGATAACGTGTCTATCACTTTGGGGCCAAACAAAGAAGTGCTGTCAAAAGGAGCACTGACAAACGAGGACTTGAAGGGCTCTGCAAAATCACATAAATGCATCCAGGCAAAATCATACACGAACTGCAGAGAAGGTCTTTCCATCCTTCTTACACATGGATAACGTGTCTATCACTTTGGGGCCAAACAAAGAAGTGCTGTCAAAAGGAGCACTGACAAACGAGGACTTGAAGGGCTCCGCAAAATCACATAAATGCATCCAGGCATGCCTCCTAATGAATATGCCTGAGCCCGCTGCCCTTGAGGAGCCTTTAGCTGCATGCAAAATAAGCCTCATGGATGAACTTGAGCTAGATTAGAGGCTAGCCAGCTGAGAAGCCACTGATGATTGGGCCTCAGCAGAAACGGTCCCTGAAAGGGAAGTTAAAACTTTTTTGATCAAATCCCTTTACAACCTAGTAAAATGTGCCAAATAGTTCAGCGATCTATGAGCAAAGGTCGATGAAGTGTAGACACGCTTCCCAAACATGTCCATTGCCCTAGACTCCTTGGTAGGGGGATGAACAAAGGAACTCTATTCAGAAAGTTCCTTCTTAGTGGCTGCCGACATGACCACGGCATCCACGGGCACCTCTTTAGCCAAAAATTCCTTCCCCGCAGGTGGAGCTAGAATCCTACATGGCCTTTTCAGTATTGGTTCAGTTGCATCAAGCTCCTTCCACGTCTGTTCAAACACCAAATCAATGAGCTCGTTGGCAGTCAGAGTAACCCAAGATGTAGATGGGCCAGCTCCAAAGGCCTCTAGAAATACTGACTTCTCAGGTGAAGGGTTACTAGGGGTTCAACCACCTCTCTGTTTCATGATCTCAAGGATGTCTCCAAATGAGACGTCTTTTGGAGGTGATCGTATGAAGCCTTCACACTCATTGAAGTCTGCATCCTCAGTGACTGACTTCTGTGGAGAGTCCAAGTGCCTCCTCTTGCACTTTTTCTTTCTAGGGACTTCCTCAGTGGGATGTTCTGGGCAAGTGTCAGAACAGACTAGGAAACCCTGCTGGGTAGACTGCAGGTCTTGAGCTGGCTGTCCTTGTGGAATTGAATGATGAGGCTCCAAGTGCAGAGACATCTGGGTGCTGCACTGAAGATCTGAGGGGTTTGGGTCTGTCAATCCTGTCAGAGCACAAAACATCCTCTTCACAACCTTGAAAGCAGACTGCCCCAGGGAAAAAGAAGACCATGGCACCAAGAAGGCAGGCTTTTGGACCACTGTCTCTTCCCACCCTGAAAGCAGTCTCCTCGAGGAGGAAGTTGGCACCAAGCTATCCAATGCCAAAGCACCAAGGAGCAGAGACAGCTCTGAAATCTTTGGAATCAATCCCAGTGCCTCGGGTCTGACAAGGAAGCTTGGGCTCCAAGAGTCCTCTGGATCCAAGAATGTCAGAACAGGGGCACTCAGAGTTATCCTCTGATCCAAAGATAGGGTTATCTTTGGACCCAAGTCACATGTACCTGAAAGGCTCTGATCCAGGGACCCTGAAGCAACAAAAGGTATCAGAGAAGGAGTCTGAGGTCATGGTGTGGTGTAAGGACAGACCTCCAGACCCTAAGTGGTAGGAGCCAGTAACACACCCATCTGGATCTGCACCGAGAGAAACTTCTTCATCGGCCTATCCACATCTTCTTCAGTCAAACTTCTGGTGCAAAGAGACGAGGTCAGGGAAGGTGAATTAGTATGGCACATTTCCATAAAGGGAGATGGGAGCCTGGAAGGAACTGGATCAACAGATGAAGAATAACGGGTCCTAGGCAGTACAATAGGATCTGACACAGTCGTCTCTGATTATTTTTTGGTTGGCTCCGAGGATGTTAGATCCTTAAACCGATTTTTCTTTGGATCTGGGGGCGGAGGGAATGGAGGTTGAGACCTCCTCAAATCCAACTTAGTCCTCTTCCTGGATAACTCTGAGAATGGAGTTGAGGAAACAGAAACAACAGGAGATTTCAACTCCTTGAACTTAAGCTTGGTGGACTGAGCCCCTGTAACAGCTTCTCTGAAAGACAAAGGTAACAAACCTTTCAGTAGTAATTTGTTCTTTCTGTCCACTAATGCACAGGCATTAAAATTATGGCAGATAGAATGGTCTTCTTGTAGGTGTTGCAGGCCTAAACAGTAAACGCAAAGATTGTGGGTGTCCAAAACAGGCAACTTGTACCCACACTTTAAACACTTTTTGAAGCCGGAAGGGCCCTTCTCAGACATTCTACAAACAAAAGAGAATAAAGCGGGTAGGAAAGTTTTTTTTTTTTTTAATTAGTACGGAACAAAAACAGGAAAAGGGGAAAAGTAATTGCCAACAATGGTAATTAAGAATACACTAACATGTATAAGAAAAGAAGGGATAGATACCAATGATGGTATTCAGAAATGCTGTAAGTACAAGGATAAGGGATTAATGGAAACTATGCAAATAAAGTAGAAAAGGCAGAATATAAAGTTTTGAAAAACAAATTATAACTTATCTGAAAATTAGTGATGAAGCTCAAGAGCTATGGCTGACTATGTCCTTTCATGAAAAGCTGTAAACGAGATCTGGGATATGTTAGAGGTTGGAGCATTATGAGTAAGGGAGAAGCTCAAGAGCTTTTTTGGCTACCACAAGCTTTAGTAACAGACAAGTTGGATCCAAACCCAACAGTTGAGGATGGAATGTTAACTGATAACATTACATTAAAAGTTATGTACTCACTATAACTATGCTCCATTTTTTCCTTCTTCCTCTATGCATGGGTTTCAGATCAGACCTTGGATCTGGCTGAATGCACGGGTTTCAGATCTGACCTCAGATCCTACTCGGATGCTTTTCTCTAGATTTTTGGATCTGACTCTCAAGCTCCATCCTTTAACCATAATGTCCCTAACCACTGTGAAATATAAATTGTAATAAGAAGGAAAACAGCACAGTTACAGAAGAGGGTCTCAAACAGGAACTATGTTTCCTAACAAAAAACTTCATCAGGTCACTCTAAAAGGCATGGATAGGGGGAAGGGGGAAGGGAAGTTGAGAAATAATGCAAATGGACAACACAGATGCATAGTTAATGGCGAGTACATAACTTTCATATCTGATGTTGTTATTTTCATGTATTCCTCAACACATTGGACAGAGTCACCAGCTACAATAACTTTGGGTGGCTCGTAAAGAATGTTCCAGAGAACAGCAGAACCAAATGCAGCCTTGTTTCTGGAGATGATATGCAACTTGCAATGTGCAATAAATGTATGAGCATTAGATCAAGTGGCAGTTGCACAAATATCATCAATGGAAGCTCTGGTCCAGAAGAAGATGATGTAGCCATAGATCTAGTTAAGTGTGCTTCTTGAGATTTTGGCAAGGTTAAATCTCTTAAAGAGTAAACATAGAAAATACAAGCCGTTATCCATTTGGCTAGGGTAACTTTGGATACTGGTTTTCCCAATTTGTTTACGGTAAAGGAAACAAACAATTGGTCAGTTTAATAAATTTCTTCGTCCTATGAAAATAAAAATGAAGTTGCCTATGTACATCTAAAAGATGAAGCACATACTTTCCTTTGCTGTCAAACTTTGGAAAGAAAACTGGCAAATGGATAACTGACTAATGTTTGTTTTAGTGGCAATTCTGGGTAGAAAGGAGAGGTTAGTATGTAAGGTAACTCTATCTTTATGGAAAATCAAATAAGGTGGTTTCAAAGAGAGTGCTTGGAGTTCAGATGCTCACCTCGCAGAAGTAATAGCCACAAGAAAAATTGTCTTCCAAGAAAGAAATTTGAGATCTGACTTAGGCAAGGGCTTAAAGAGAGATTGTACCAAGGTCTGTAACACAACAGTAAGATCCCAAGGTGGAGCAGGATAATTTATTATTTATTTACTTATTTATGTATTTGACTTTTGTTAACCGGGTTAGTCCACAAGGCTGGGGACCCATTTTCAGTGGAAACCCGAGGAGAAAAGGTCCACACTCATGTGATACAACAGGTAAATGCCAAAAAATACAATATACATAAGACACAACAAATCACTATTCACAATATACATATTTTACAATCAAAAGCAAGCTAAGTTGGGAGTCGAAAAAATGTACATATGCTACAAACAAAAACAAGCTATATTAGGAGTCTAAAAGCATAAGAAAAGATAAAAAAAAACATGGGCATAAATAACATTAATGTCTTGTATCAAAAGCAAAGACAAGTCTTGTGTTTATCAGCGGTCTAAGCAAAAAACGTTATGTACTCAACATAACGTTCCATCTAAGTAGTTGTTCTTCATTTGTTTTCAACCTGTGGGTTATGGATCCATATTGGATCCGACTTGGCTGCATATCCAGCATCTGATCCTAGCTCAAAGCTCCTCCCCTTACCCATAATGCCCCCATCTCCTTCCTCCCTTCAGATTGAGTTTGCTGCCCAATCAATTACTCATACCTGACCCAACAGGACCTTGTCACTACCAGAGAAAAATTTCTTAACAAAGGAAGGACAAAGGGCACTCCGAAGGCATCCACCTTCTATACTTATATACTCAACAATAGTTGAGACAAGGCCGGGGGAAGGGGGGGATGGTTGAAGACAAACGAACAACTACTCAGATGGAACATTATGGTGAGTACATAACTTCTTTATCTGAAGTAGTTGCCTTCATTTGATCTTCAACTTGTCGGACAGAGTCCCCAGCTACTAAACACCTGGAAGCCCCTCATGGAAGGATATTCCGGAGCATGGCAGAGCCAAAGGATGCCCTGTTCCTGGATACAAAATCCAACTTATAATGTGAAATGAAGGTTTGAGATGAGGACCAAGTAGCTGCAGAACAAATACCATCCAATGAAACTCTGGACCAAAAAGCCACAGAAGTGGCCATAGATCTGGCAGAATGTGCTTTCACCTGACCTGGCGGGGAAATCGCCCTGACAGAATACACCCAAATGATACACTGGAAAATCCAAAGGGCAACAGTAACTTTGGAGATTGGTTTCCCTAAAAAGGGTTTGGAGTAAAAAACGAAAACCTGGTCAGACTTACGAAATACTTTTGTCTTGTGTAAATAAAAACGCACCTGTCTATGTACATCCAGCAAGTGGAATTTATATTCTCCCTTATTTTGGAAATTTGGAAAGAAGACCGGGAGATTAATCATCTAATTAATGTTGGCCTCTGAAGCTACTTTGGGAAGAAAAGATGGGTTAGTGCGCAAAGACACCCTGTCCTTATGAAAAATCATATAAGGGACTTTGACCGATAGGTCTTGAAGTTCTGACACTCTCCTGGCAGAAGTAATGACAACTAAGAATCCAGTCTTCCAGGACAGAAACTGTAGATCCACTGAAGCTGCAGGTTCAAAGGGGGGTGACACTAAAGCCTGAAGCACTAATGTAAGAACCCACTGTGGTGTAGGGTCCTTCACCGGGGGGTCTCAGAAGAAATGTACCTTTAAGGAAAGTCTGGCAAAGCTACGAAGATGCCAGGGAAGCCATATTTTCCCCCACATGAAAGTTAGAAATTGCAGCCAGTTGAACTTTGACTGTTGAACTGGCTCCTTGTTGAAAAATCCCCGATAAGAATTCCAACACTGCAGAAACTGGAGAAGTAAAAGGATCCAATACATGCTGCAAAACCCATATAAAAAAATGTTTCCACTTGCTATAGTATGTCTTCCTGGTAGAAGAATTATGAGCTGCCACCAGAATTCATTTGACAGGAGACGATAAATTGGGAGTCCTGATAATCATGGGAGCTGGAGCAACCAAGCTGTGAGCTTTAGACTTTCTAGTTCTGGATGGGGAATCCCTGAGGGATGACAAATGAGATCCGGAACTGGATCCAACGTCCATGGTGGAGCCACCAGATGAGACCACAAAGAGGGAAACCAGACTTGGCGAGGCCAGAATGGAGCAATCAGAATCACGAAGCTCCCCAGCCTGCGAGCTTTCTGAAGAAATTTTGGTATCAAGGGTAGAGGAGGATAACCATAGAGAAGACCAGGAGGCCAAGCATAAGTCAGAACGTCTCTGGAGGCTTCCCCCTGAGGGAGATTCAAAGTGAAGAACTCGCAGCATTTCGCGTTGGAAGGAGAGGCGAATAGATCGTAGCAAGGCTGACTCCACTTGTGAAACATCTGTTCTGCTAATGAAGGATTCAGAGACCACTCATAAGGCATCAGGATAGATCTGCTGAACCTGTCTGCTAGAATGTTGGACTGTCCTGGAATGTGCGCTGCACCAGAAAACGGCTGGTGGAGATCGCCCATTCCCATGTTGTCATGGCTTTGCAACAAAGGGGGTAAGATCTGGTTCCCCCCTGTTTGCTGATGCACCAGACCACCAACATATCATCTGTCTGTATAGCAATCGTTCCTGAGGGAAAATGGGCATGGAGAGCCTGCAACGCGAGAAGCACCGCCCTCATCTCCAGGACGTTGCTATGTAAACTGGTCTCGTAGGGGGATCATGTGCCTTGAGCTGTCCTTCTCGAGCAATGCCCCCCTCCCCCAGCTGGGAGGCGTCCCTAATCACCATGGCCTTGTGAAATGATGGGAGAAAGGGACATCCCCGAACCAGATCCAGGGAAAGAATCCACCACCGAAGAGAGTCCCTGCATGCTCGAAAGATTCGAACTGGGTGAGACAATGGAAGATCTAACAGAGACTATTGTAAGGAAAAGGTAAACCTGAAGGATTCGCACGTGGATGCGTGCCAGGGGTAAAAGACTGATCGTGACCGCCATGGACCCCAATGCCCAAAGTACTACTTCTGCCGTCGGAGAGTGAGTTTGGAGTAGTTGAATAACATGTAACTTCAGACTGCATATCCTGTCTAGGGTAAGAAAAACTCTTGTCTGAATCGTGTCTAACTGAGCCCCAATGAAGTCTAATGTCTGAACTGGGGCCAGAGACGATTTGCTGACATTGATGGTGATGCCTAACTTCTGGGCTAGTAGTAGAAAGGAATCACTCGCTTGACAAAGTTGATACCTGGAAGGAGCAGCGAGAAGCCAATCATCCAGGTAGGGAAATACCTGAATGCCCCGGAGTCTCGGGTGAGCCGCTACTACTGACATCACTTTCATACACATCCTGGGGGCTATGTTGAGACCAAAGGGGAGTGCTCTGAACTGATGATTTGCTCCTAGCCAGAAGTGGAGGAACCTCCGAGACCATCTGTCCATCTCGATATGATAGTATGCGTCCTGGAGACTGGTCGAGCATATCCAATCATTCTCCTGCAGGAGTGGCAAGATAGACTGAAGAGTGACCATCCGGAATTTTGTCCTGGCCACTGACAGGTTCAAGGTGGATATACCCAGAACTGGTCTTAGGTTCCCCGTCTTCTTTGGTACTAAAAACAACCTGGAATAAATGCCTGATCTGGACTGGTCTGAGGGGACATGTTGGATGACTCATTTTTCTAGCAGCTTTGCTATTTTCAGTGCTGCATCCTCCCTGTGCATGGGTGGTATGTCTGGGAGGTGTTTCAGTGGTAGGGGTGGTTCAAGAAATGGGACTGAACAACCTCTGGATATAATCTGCAACAACCAATGATCTGTTTTGATAGACTCCCACTCAATTAGGTGTAGCTATAACTGGCCCCCGACTGCCTACTGAGATGAGTAGTCGGGCAACTCTTGAGGGCTGCTGTGCATGTCTGTCCGAGAAAGGTTCTCGAGACCTGTAATTTCTTGGACTCCCTCTGCCTCCAGGGCGATGTCTATCCTATCCTCCTCTGCCTCTGGGGGAAGTTGAGTCCTGAGTGTCTCGGGGAAAAGTCTGAGATTTCCAGAAAGATATCTTCTCAGTCACTCGCTGATTCCTAGAAAAGGATCATTGAGAGGCGGAGAAGCATATCCCGACAGCAGACAGAATCTTACCATCCTTCTCACTCTGAACTAACATATCTCGTACCGACTTTCCAAACAGGGAGGAACCATTGTACGGGGCATTGCTGAATGACGTTTTATATGGTTCAGAGAACTGACAGAGCCGAAGCCAGGTGAGTCACCTGATGTCAACTCCTGTACCAGCTACTCTAGAGGCTCCCTCAGTAGCATGGGAGAGGAGACGCATAGAAGTATTTGTGACTGACTTTAGAGTGGCAATACGAGTGGAAAACTTCTTGTCTTCCGCCGACATGGACTCAGGTGTCAACTCAGCGATCTCCTTCACTAGATCTCACTGCAGCTGAATCACATGTGCCCGTAATTCAACGGTCTTACCGAAAAAGTTGCTGAAGCGTACACCCGCTTCCCGAAGAGATCCATCGCCCTTGATTCTCAGTCAGGAGGATGAACCATAGAGCTCTCCTGAGCGAGCTCTTTCCTAGTGGCAGCTGCCACCACCATGGCATCAACCGGGGACCCCTTATTCCAGTGTGACCTATCTGACGGGGGGCTCCAAACTTTATCTGGGCTTTTGGGGATGGGCTCCACTGTGTCCGGTTCCTTCCACACCCAAGATGTCATCAGGTCCACCAAAGGATCTGCGGGAGGGGACACCCAGGAAGTAGAGAGTCCTGCGCCAAATGTCTCAAGGAACACCGATTCGTCTGAGGTTGGTTTCTGGGCAGACCAACCCCCTTGCTGATGGAGGAGTTCCATGATGTCTCCAAAGGAGACATCCTTGGGGGGGGGTGACTGGGGGGAACCTTCCCCTTCCTCCAAATTGGTGTATTTGGTGAGAGACTCCAGAGGGGTGTGTAAGTGTCTCCTTTTGCACTTATGTTTTCGAGGGGTCTCTTCAGTGGGGATCTCTGGGGAGGACTCGCCAACGTCTTGTTGCTCCCAAGTGGAAACTTCCTGAGGCAAAGTGGCGGCACCCTGTCCCTGAGATGGCTGGAACCGTATCCGAAACAGAGGGAGTTGAGGCGGAGTTACAGGATGAGATGGTCAAGGGTCTCGACGAAATCAAGAGAACCTTCTCCACCACATCAAAAGCCAAAGGGGAAAGGACATCCTGAGAAAAGCCAATAGGAGTCATCACCCCCTGACCCAATGGGGGTGCCAGAGCTGAGCCTCCAAGCGCCGAGATACCAAGAAGAAGGCTGTGCTCTGACACACTTGGAGCCGACACCAACCCCTCGGATCCGACTCCGAGGTTACGGCTCTGAGAGCTTGTCGGATCCGACCCAGTTGGATCCAACCTCTCATAGCCGGCGTAAAGGTAGAAGGTACCGTCGGCGCTGACCCCGAGAGTCCTCAGATCCAAAGGCTCTGAAACTGAAGGCTGGACTGGAGAAGGAGTAATCGAGGTGTAAAAGGTCTGCATGCTCCCTGCTCCAGAGGGAGAAGGGGCAGGCAAGACTCCCATCTGAATCTGGGTGCAGATAAATTTCCGCATCATCCTGTTCATCTCCCCTTCACTAAGGCTCCAAGTGGAGCGGGAGGAGGAGGCAAACGACACTGACCTGGAAGGGAGGTGAGGAGAAGCCTGCATTGGTAACTGGATTCGGAGCTCCTCCGGCTCCGGGGAGAATGGAGCTGGGGAGATTCTGGTCTGGGAGCCGACTTAGATTTAGTTGGAGGGCCGGTTGGAGCCGAGCGGTCCGGAGATTGTTTCCCTGACCTATCTTGGCTGACTTACCCCCTCCCTGTGTGTCTTAAAGGGAGTTTGAGTCCCTGAGGCAGGGAAGAAGGTAGAAGCAGAAGCTGGGGGCACGGGTACCTGAGACCAGGAAGAAGCCCCTTGAGTATTAATTTATCCCTCCTGTCCTTCAGTACCCAGGGATTAAACCTGGCACAGATGGAGCAGGAGGTCTGAAAGTAGGCCGCCCCCAGGCACACTACACACAGAGTGTGGCCATGGGCTGAAGAAAGCTTATGGCCACACTCTGTGCACTTTCTGAACCCTAGCTTGGGAGTGTCTGACATTCCCAAAGCAGGACCAGCACACACACACACACACACACACACACACACACACACACACACACACACAAGTACTTAAATACACATGCTACAGAAGAAAGAAACTGCAAGATTCTTCTTTTTTTATTTTTTTTACCGGCGACCATGAGAAAGGGGAGGTAGAAGAGAAGAGAGAGATATTAGCTAGGGAGACAGAGAATTAACCCCTAAAAACACACGTACCACATTGACAATAGCAGAGAGCTCAGACCACGATGCAGACTTTACAGGTGGCAAATGAGATCTGAAGGTAGGAAGGATACAGAGGCATTATGGGTAAGGGGAGGAGCTTTGAGCTTGGATCAGATGCTGGATATGCAGCCGAGTAGGATCCAATATGGATCCATAACCCACATATTGAAGATCAATTGAAGACAACTACTTCAGATACTACCTTTAAGGAATGTTTTACGTGACTTGGATGACGCCAACATTATCTCTTACATGGTGGTTAGAGATGGCTGCCAGCCGACCTTTGATGGTGGAGAAACTAGCACCACTTTGAAAAATCAAAGCAAGAAAAGCTAAAACAGCAAGGACTGAAGCAGTGAATGGATCCAACTCTCTGCTGTGCCCAAAAGGAAAAACTTTTCCATTTATTCTTATAAATTTTCCTCATAGATGGTTTCTGGGATGAGAATAAAATTTGGCGAACACGAAAGGAAAGCCAAGAATGTCTATCCATCACTGAAATTGGAGAAACCATGCGGTCAGTCTCAGGAATGTAATGTCCATATGAGTCATTCCTGACAGATGTTACAGTAGATCTGGAATGGGATTCAGCATCCAAGGGGGACACAGAAGGTGAGACCAAAGGAAAGGGAACAAACCTGCCGAGGCCAGAATGGAGCAATGAGGATTACCTTGTTTTTCAACCAGACTGCTTTCTGAAGAAATTTGAAGATGAGGGATAATGTAGGGAAAAGGTAAACATATAGGAAACCAGAGAGCCAAGCATGGACTGGTACATCTCTCGATCACTCCCTGATGGGGATTTAGGGCAAAATCCTGCTGCACTTGTTGTTGAGGGGAGAGGCAAATAGGTCACAGCAAGGCTGACCCCATTTGCAAAAGATAATTTTTGCCACTGTATGATTGACAGACCACTTGTGAGGCATCGGTACAGCTCTGCTGAGCTTGTCAGCTAGAATGTTGGATTTCCCCTGGTATTTGCATTGCTATAAGGAAGCAGTTTGAGGAGATTGCCCAATGACAGGCTCACTGCTTCTCAGCAAAAGGGGTAAGATATGGTTACCCCATTTTTGTTGATGTACCATACCATTGACATATCGTCTGTTTTGATAGCAATTGTCCCACGAGGAAGAGAGTTCTGAAAGGCCTACAATGTTAAGAGGACCGCTCTCATCTCTTAGACATTTATATGCAATTTGGTCTCTTCTGGGGGCTACGTGCCTGGAACAGTCTGCTCTAAATGCCCCAGCCACCCCAATTAGGAGGCGTCCGGGGTCAACGTGGCCTTTGGCTGGAATGAATCCACCATAGAAGGGAGTCTCTGCAGACTTGAGATAGCTTTATAGGATGTTGCAAAGGTTGTCAAAGAATGGACTACTGTTCTGTTAGAGTCCAATGGAGAATTTGCATGTGAAGATGAACAGTGGGTATTAAGGTAATTGGTGCAGCTATCGAACCAAGGCTTGAAGAACCATTTTTGCTGGAGGAGAGGGGTGAGAGAGACTCTAGCTCACATGCAATTTCTTCGTATGACTCTTGCTTTGAGATAAAAGAGCCAGACAACTGACTGTATCTAGGCAACCCTTATAAACTCCAAGATTTGAACTGGTTGAAGACGGGACTTGGTAAGACTGACTGTGATCCCTAGGAGTTGAGACAATTGGAGTAAGTAGGTTTTTCTAGGAGATGTCTGGTTGGTGTGGTGAGAAGCCAGTCATCCAAATAAGGAAACATTATGAATCCATGCAGTTTCAGATGAACTGCTAACACTGCCATGCATTAGGTGAACACCCTGGGGGGTGTGGTGAGACTAAAGGGAAGGGCTCTGAACTGGTAATGACTAGCTCCCAACTGAAAGCGCAAGTATCTTTAAGACTGCCTGTTCATTTTGATGTGATATTACGTGTCTTGAAGATCTATAGAGCACATCCAGTTGTTCTTCTGTAGAAAAGGCAGAATGGACTGAACCATGACCATTTGGAGCTTGGAGCTCTTTACAAACTGATTTAGATAACTGAGATCCAACACAGGTCTCAGGTCACCTGTTTTCTTTGGCACTAAAAAAAACCTTGAGCAAATTCTGGATCCTCTTTGCTCTGGTGTGACCTCTTGGATGACCCTTTTGTCAACCAGCGTTTGAACCTCTAGTGTTGCTAACTCCCACTGACTAGGTGGAACCTTGGGGAGATGATTTCTTTTTTGTGAGGCTGTTTCTAAAAAGGAAATGAAATATCCTCTGGATATGATCTTTTGCACCCATGAGTCTCTTGTGATGGCTGTCCAGGCATCTGGGAGAAACGATAAGCACCCCCCCCCGACTACTCCAGAGAAAAACAGTTGGGCAACCTTTGAGGAGCACTGAAAGGGTCTAGCCGAGAAACAGACTCAGAGCCCTTGTTTTTGCAGACCTCCTCTGCCATATGGGCGGCATCTTCCATTGTTATTTCCCCCTCTGTCACTGGGAGACAATTCTCCATGTGAATCTTGAAAAAGTCCTTGAGATTTCTGGAACAATATCTTCTTACCACCGAGTTGATTCCTGGAATAAAGGTCTCTGTGGGGTAGTAAAACAGAGTCGCACGGCAGACAAGGTCTTTCCATCTTGCTCACTGGAAGTGTCTCTTTAACAGTAGACCCAAACAGGGAAGGATTCACCAAAAACAGCACTAATAAATTACACCTTAAAGAGTTCTGCAAAACCCCACAATTACATCTACGCACGCCTTCTGTTGGCTATGCCTGAACCTGCAGCCCATAAGGAACCTTCAGCTGAATGAGAGATTAGCTTCATGGATGCATTTGATATAGATTGTAGGGTAACCATTTGGAAGGAATAAGCCTTCTCTTCCTCTGCTAACATGGAACCAGGGGTAGACTTAAAGAGTTCCTTAATCAAGTCCCTCTGTAATCTAGTAAAGTGTGCCAAATAGTTAAGCAACCACAAGGCAAAGGTTTCTGAAGCACAGATGTGCTTCTCATGTCTGCCTAGTGCCCTAGATTCTCTGTTAGGGGGATGGACATAGGAGCTCTGTTCATTTTGGTGGCTAGCAGGTAAGGAGAGACAAGGTTATTGAAAAGTTGAATAAAGATGATGAAAAATTAAATTCTGAAGTTATTACAAACTTGAAAGAAATTATTTCTCTGAGCTTGAGAGAAAGCAGTCTCAACCAAATCATTAGAGCAGCAAATGAGATCTGAGGTAATGCAGTGGTCGGGGGCATTATGGGTAAGGAAGGAGCTTGACAGGCAGATCCAAGAATCTATTGAAAAGTGGCTGAGTCAGATTCAAGGTTAGATCCGACACCCATGCATTGAGGAATGAATGAAAATGACAGCTTCAGATCTACTTTTCTGTAACTTAACAGCAGTTATTTTTTTTTTTTACAAAAACTTAGTTTAAACATCTTAAAAAGTAACGTGGGAGATTTTTGTCCAAAAGGAACTTATCTGCCAAGCAATGGAACAACATTAGCCAACCATTAACCCTTGAAAGCCCGTTGAGGTGCACTCTTCTCATTATCAGGAAATGTGTAAAGGGCTTGGCACAAAAACCCTCTCTTCTGAGTAAGCTCAGCTTGAGCTGACTAACATTTTAGGTGTGAAGAAGGCACCACGAAACTTTGGAAGTTGGGCAACTGTTATATCCTATGCAGGACATAACCCATATAGCTTAGACTGCTGCAGCAGTAATCAATATGAAGAACGTGCACTTTTGCCTGGGTCAAAAGGGAATCACCACAATCATTTTTGGATAGTCCTTCTTAATATTCTGAATTACCTTAAATATCAGTGGAAAATGCATAAAGGAACACTTCTGTCCAAGGGAATGAAAATGCATCTATTTTCCAGGCTTGGCTGCAAACAGTCCTGGTGCAGAATTTGCTTAGTTCCCTGTTTTCAAAGGAGACTAGCAGATCTATCTGAGGTGTTCGCCACAACTGGATCAGTTGCTGAAAAACATTTCTCATTCAGTTTCCATTCATGAGGGTCTGTCTTGGTACTGTTCAGCTCGTCTGTTACATGTTTTGTTCTTACGAAATGTAAGTTGCTGGAGGGTCAAGGAATGGTGCAAAGCTACCTTCAAAGCCATCAAAGTCAGCTTACATCGGGGGCACTACCTTGTACCGTCCTGCTTGTTTACTTGTTTACATACCACTTGAGTATGGTATATTGTCTATAATCACTTGAAGTCCTAATGACAACAGATGATGGAGAGATTTCAATGCAAAGATCACAACTAACATCTCCCCTATACTAATGTGCTTTGGGTTTTCTGAATGACTCCACGGGCCTTGTACCTCTACTCCCATGGAAACTGCTCCTCAGGCAAAATTTGAAGCATCTGGGATGAGAGATTGGGTTGGCGTCAGAGGAGAGAAAGGAAAACCTGGGTTCAGCTAAATTTCTTGCTCCACCAATGCAGTTAATTTTTTGGAAATCCCAAAACTGAAATTTGATGCTCCAGAGGATTTAAATGTTGGATATATCAGCAACAAAAATAAAAAAATAAGCACAAATCCAAATAATACGACCAAAGGAAGGATCCAACACTGCTTTATTCACAAGTCCCTAGTGCCTCGGCTCACGCCTTCAAGGAGAATAAATACAAAGCCATTCACTCAGATATTTATATCATTCACAAATAGTCAATTAAACAATTATACATGATAATTAATTAACATCTCATAAAAACACTTTCCGATTGCAATCTATATTTATACCACTAGGTGTCATTGTCCCATACTTTAATATAAAAACAGTTTCTTTATATAAAAGTTTACATTTAATTACTTCATCATTACTACCTATCTCTATATGTTCTAAAATAGTTGCCAACAAACCATCTGGTTCACTATTGTGATATTCTTTAAAGTGCATTGCAAGGGGACTTTCTTTCTTCTTATTCTTTATGTCCCTTATATGTTCTTGAAGTCTAACTTTAAAAGCACGCTTACTTTCCCCAATGTAAAAAAGTCCACATGGACATTTTAGCGCATATATCACAACTTCTGTGTTACAAAAATACCTTCCATTTGGTTTAAAATATTTTCCATTTATATATTCAAATGTTTGACTAACATATTTACAAGAAATACATTTACCACATTTATATGTTCCCAATAATTCTATTTTTGTTTTTAAATTAATATGTGGCCTATAATATCTAGCATGCACTAACATATCTTTTAAATTTCTACCTCTATTATAAGAGAATATTATATTTTCAGGAAGTATTTCTGATAAATCTTTATATTTAAATAAAAAAGGCCAATACTTTTGTATGGCCTGTTTTACTTGTTCTGCTATTAAATCATACATTAGAACCATATATATTTTTTCTGGCTTTTTTAATTTTTGCTTAGAACACAAATATTGTCTTCCTTTTCTTTCTTTTCTCTGTCTAGCTTTTTGTAAAAACAATTTCACTTCTTCTATTTCATAGCCTCTATTAATAAATAGCTGAAAAGTTTTTTCTAGTTCTATTTCCACATCTCTATTATTATTACATAGTCTCATCACCCTTGTAAATTCACCGTATGGTAGAGATTTAATAAGATGTGATGGGTGATAACTATGTCCATCAAGGAAATGTAAATCATTTTCAAATTTTCGATATATTTTGGTAACAATTTTACCATTACCTTTCCCTTCCAAAGTTAGATCTAAAAAATTCACTGTATCCCCTACCTGAAAATCATCAAATTTCAAACCAAATTGATTTTTCTGCAAATGCTCCTTAAATTCATGTATTTCTGATCTTCCCCATTTACATATAAAAATTAAATCATCAATATAACGAAAATACTTTATTACATAATTTTTAAAAAAGACCTTATGATATAAAAACTCTAACTCAAATGAATTCATCAAAACATTAGCATACATAGGGGCAAAACTTGCCCCCATAGCTGTACCCTTCAATTGATGGAACAACTGGTTATCGAAATAGAAGTAATTATTCTTTAAACAAAATTCCATTAATTCCATAATATAGAAGGACTCTGGACTATCCCCTAATAATTTATTCAAAGCCCTTAGGCCATATTCATGTTTAATACTTGTATATAGGCTTTTCACATCAGCTGTGAACCAGTACATATCTTGAGTCCATACAATCGATGATATTTTTTCCAAAAATTCAAAACTATCTTTTATATAAGATTTTTGCTTTATAACATAAGGGTATAGGTAGCTATGAAGAAAAATACCCATATTGTGTAGGAAATAATTACAAGCTGATACAATAGGACGTCCCGGAGGGTGGGCAGCATTTTTATGTATTTTTGGTAGTCAGTAAAATAATGCCACTTCACATTTAGACATTTTAAACTTCTTAGTAACATCATCCTTTGTGAAATAGCCCAATCGTAACCCTTTTTGTAGTATATCATCAAACCATTTTACTGCTTGTTCATACATTTTTATATTACATTTACTATAAGTTTCAGTGTCATTAAGATGTTCTAAACACATTTGAACATATTGAGTATAGTGCATAAGAACTACCTTGTTGCCCTCCTCAGGCAAAATTTGAAGCATCTGGGATGAGAGATTGGGTTGGCGTCAGAGGAGAGAAAGGAAAACCTGGGTTCAGCTAAATTTCTTGCTCCACCAATGCAGTTAATTTTTTGGAAATCCCAAAACTGAAATTTGATGCTCCAGAGGATTTAAATGTTGGACCCATGTTTTTTTGTTAGGAAAAAAAAAAAAGTTATGCACTCACTATAAAGTATCATCTGTGTTGTCCACTTTAATTTCCATCTCACTGATGGGTTTGGATCCAATTCTTCCGATCCGGCTCCGCTGCTATACAAGCTTGTGGCAATCTTGAACTCTCGAGCTTCATCTTTACCCAGAATGCACCACCCCTCATTACCTCAGTTCATGTTTACAGCCCATAGAAAGAAACAGCTTATGTAATTTTGTGGAAAGCTTAAGCAGTAGTATAATAGTAGAAGGAAGGACAAAGCCATATCTGGACCCATTAATATAAGATGAATACCTCACAGAAGAGTTGATCTATCTACCCTTTGATCCAGAATATAATGGAAGGGGGTTGGTGGGAGGGAAAGTGAGACGGAAATTTTCATTTCAGCCTCACTGATGAGACAGAGTCCCCAGCTACCAAATCCCCGGGCGGCCTCAGGGAGGAATATTCCTGAGAACCATTGAACCAAATGAAGCCCCACCCCTAGAGACTAAGTCCAGTTTGTAATCTCTTGTCTCTTCTCTATGCCTCCCCTCTACTCACTAATTTCAATAAATCTGCTCTTAGCAAACTCTCCAGCTGTTATAACCATATTGCTAGATTTGCAACAGGCGCGGCCTATAGGACGCACCACTGTCACAACCTAAATCTTCTGGGGTGGCTAGAATGGCCTAGCCTACTTTTGTACAACCAGCTTATAATTGCTCATAAAGTTCTCAACCACCCTGATAATATGCCTGCACTTAAAAATATCATCAACCCTTATAGCAACCTGAGGTCACTTCGCTCTTCTAATAAACTACCGGTGCAAACATCCAAAATCAACAACTCTGCTGGGGACTCTCTGCTAACTCTGTTGGCAAAACCTGGAACTCTCTTCCTGCTGATCTTACTCTTGAACCCTCTGTTACTCAGTTCAAAAAAAGCCTCAAGCTATACTTTAAAACTCACTGGCTATGTGCCTGTTCAAAACCCGACTAGATCCTCCTGTGTAGTCTGTAATCATGTTACATTGTCTAGTCAATTTGTCAACACTGTTTTAAAAATGTATGATTATATTACCTGCTTGCTCAAATGGAGCCTGTAAACTGTGTGTAACTTGTAATCATTTTGTGATTTTTAATGTATGTTCTACTTTGGAGCTTTTCTCCCCAGGCCTCCGCTGAAAATGGACATGTATCCAGTCGGACAATCCCGGTCAACAAATGTAAAATAAATAAATAAAAATAAAAAATAATGAGATATGAAGGCATGAGGAGAAGCCCAAATTGCTGCCGCATAAATGTCATCCAAGGAGGCCCTTGAATGAAAATCTGAGGAAGTTGCTAATGATCTTGTAGAGAGGGCATGTACTCATTTTGTGAGAGGTAAGTTTAATTTATTATAAATGAAAGAAATACAGTTAGTTAGCCATCTGGATAGAGAAACTTTAGACACTGATTTACCTTTCTTTCAGCAAAACAGACAAATAACTGGTAAAAACGTAACTGTCTGTGAACATCTAGTGAATGTAACAATTATTCTCCTTTATTGGTATAATTAGGGAAGAAAACTGGTAGGTTGAGACATTGGTTAATGTTGGATTCTGAAACCACTTTGGGCAAAAAAAGATGCATTGGTTTGCAATGTAACTCTATCTTTGTGAAAATTAAGTATGGAGGTTTCACCGATAAGGCCTGAATTTCTGAAATTCTTCTGGCAGAGGTAATGGCCACCAAAAATAGTGTCTTCCAACAAAGGAACTTCAGATCGCAAGTATTTGCAGGTTCAAAGGTAGTAAGGACTAAGGCTTGCAGTACTAGATTTAAATCCCATGGTGGAGTAGGATCTCTAACTGGGGGGGTCTCAAAAGAAGAGTTTCTCACAGAAATGTCTTATAAAGTTTATGTGATGCAAGTGAAGAACCATCCAGGCCAATGTGATAGTTGGAAATTGCCGCTAGTTGAACTTTGATTGTGGGTGAGCTGGCCCCTTGACTAAAGAGCAGTGCCAAGAATTCCAATATAGAATGAACTGAAGCCACAAAGGGGTCTACATTATTCTGAAGAGCCCAGTGGACAAATATTTTCCATTTGCTATGATAAATTTGTCTTATGGATGGTTTGAGGGAAGACAACAGAATATAGCGAACAGGAGTAGAGAGCATAAGTTGTCTCGCTACTACTGGAAATGAAGATGCCAAGCTGTCAGCTTGAGCTTTGGAATGTCTGGATGGGTTGTTTCTGTTGGGTGAGACAGCAGGTGCAGAGCTGGGTCCAGAATCCAGGATTGATGGATCAGATGAGGCAAAAAGAAGGGGAACCAAATCTGTCAAGGCAAAAAGGGGGCAATGAGAATCATCTTGCTCTTCAATCTGGCAGCTTTCTGTTGGAATTTTTGTATTAGTGTAATCAGGGGGTATGCAAACAGTAACCGTAGGGGGGGGGCAATACTGAATAACAGCATCCCTTGGTGACTCCCCCTGTGGGGGAATTATGGCAAAGTGGCTGCTGCACTTATTTATGAGAGAGGCAAAATGGTCGCTGCAAGGCTGCCCCATGTGAAGAAAATCTCTTCTGTTACTTTCTGGTTGAGGGACCACTCGTGAGACAATAGAATGCATTTGCTCAGTTTGTCTGCTACCACACTGGATTCCCCCAGGATGTGTGGTGCTAAAAGAAAACAGATGAAAGTGACTGCCCATTGCCAGACCCTTAATACTTCTCAACAAAGAGGGTATGACTTGGTTCCTCCTTGTTTGTTGATGTACTAAACCAGTGACATATTGTCTGTGCGTATTGCAGTTGTTGGACTTCCCCGGAATGTGTGCTGCTATCAGAAAGCGATTGGAGGCTTTCGGCCACTGCCATACTCTGTGGACTTCTCGACATAGAGGGTAAGACCTGGTTCCTCCTTGCTTGTTGATATACCAAATGACCAAAGTGCTGTCTGTTTGGATTGCAATCATTCCCAGAGCGAGGGAGCCCTGGAATGGTCACAACGCTAACAGCACTGCTCTCATCTCCAGGAAGTTTATATGCAAATTGGCCTCTTCGGGGGACCAAGTGCCTTGAACTGTCTTTCCCAGATAATGCCCTCTCACCCTATCTGGGCTGCGTCTGTGGCCACTACAGCATTGGGATAAGGAACAATGAATGGGTAACCTTGCTGGGCTTGATCTGACTGAATCCACCATTTGACATAGTTTTCGGAAGCTTCAGTTATCCTTATCATTGCTGACATGGGGTGGGTGAAGAAGGACCATTGAGCTTGCAGCATCCACTGTAGAACTCTCATATGGTATCTCGCCAAAGGAACTAGAGTAATGGCTGACGCAATCGAACCCAGAGCTTGTAACACTTTCCTGACTAAAAATTTTTGAACTGCAAATTATCTTCCTAGTTTGGTTTCTGATGCTGAGAAGACGAGGCTAGAGAATGGAGGCAACCATAGATGATGTGTCAAATAGTGCTCCAATGAACTCTAGTCTTTGGGTACATTGCAGATGAGACTTTGCATGATTTATTGTGATTCCCAGCGTTGAACAAGTCTGTAATACCTGATCTGTCACCTGTGCCAATTGATGCATGGTTGGGGCGGTGATGAGCCAGTCTTCCAAATAAGGAAACACACAGATTTCTTGCAGTCTCAAGTAAGCTGCTACTACCACCATACATTTGGTAAACACTCTATGGGCCATAATGAGTCCAAAGGTCAGAGCTCTGAACTGGAAAGGACTGGCTCCTTCTTAGAAGAGAAGGTGCCACCTGGATCATTTGTTCATTTTTATATGGTAGTATGCATCCTGGAGGTCTGTCTAGCACATCCACTTGTTCTTGCCCAAAAAGGGTAGAAATGAAGGTACCGTGACTATCGGGAACTTTGTATGAGTGACTGACTTGTTTAACATGCTGAGATTCAAAACTGGTCTCCACTCCCCTGTTTTCTTTAGAACTAAAAAGAACCTTGAGTAAGTCCTGGATTCTTTCTGGTCTGGTGGGACCTCTTGGATCACTGTTTTCTAGCAACTGTAAGACCTGTTGAGTTGCTGTTGCCTGCTGACTGGGTGAAACATCTGGAAGTTTGTTTGTCATCAGAGGAGGAAGGGAAAACAGTATGGAATAACCTCTGGTAATAATTCTCTGCACCCAAGTATTGTTTGTTAAACCTACCAGGTTGATCGGTGCGTAGAAAAATGTCCCCTGACTGCTTCCAGAGGATGATAATCGGGCCTCCATTCAAGAGCGCTGATAGGACGGTCAAAGAATGTTTCTCTGGGACCATTATTTTGCAGGCCTCCTCTGCCTCTTGGGCATCTTATATTATTCCCATTTCCCCCTCTGCCTCTGGGAGAACTGGTCTGAAGTGTGTCAGAGAATGGACCTTGAGATTTCCTGAAACACATTTTATGACCAAGATTCCTTGATGACCTGATTCCTAGAAAAGGATCATTGGAGGTGTTGAAAAACATACTCCAATGACAGAAAGCATCCTCCCATCCTTCTCACACCTGGAAAACATTTCTTTCACTGTAGGATGAAAGAGTGATGATCTGTCAAATGGTGCATTGATGAATAAAGACTTAAAAGTCTCCACAAAGTCACACAAGCACATCCAGGCCTGTCTCCTCATAGTTAAGCCTGAACCTGCCACTCGTGAAGTACCCTCTGAAGCACTGGATAACAATGGCATGGATGAATTAATCACAGAAACTGAGGAGCAACAGAAGTTTGAACCTCCTCAGTCACACCCTTTGCCAACAAGCTGGAAAGTTCCTTGATTAAGTCCCTTTGTGGAATCATAAAATGGGCTAAATAATTCGGCAATCAGATAGCAAAAGCTGCTGAAGCGCAAACCTGCTTCCCCAGTCTGTCCACTGACCTAGACTTCCTGTTAGGAGAGTGGACAGTTGAACTCTACTCTGTGAGTTCTTTCTTTGTGGCTGCCACCATAACCATGCCGTCAACCGGTACTCCCTTACTTCAATACTGCCATTCTACTGGGGGTGCCATGATCCTATCAGGTCTGTTTGGTATTGGCTCAACCGAATCTGTCTCCTTCCATGCCTTCTGACAAGACAAATCCACTAATTCATCGTGAGGATGGGCAACCCAGGAGGAAAATGGGCCAGCACCAAAGGCCTCCAAGTATACCGATTCCTCAGAGGAAGGGGTGTGGGCAGACCAACCACCCTTCTATTTTAGGAGTTCAAGGATGTCTCCAAAGGAATCGTCTTCGGGTTGTGGGTTGGGAAACCTTCCCCTTTGTCAAAATCAGTATCTGGGGTAAGAGACTCCTCTAGTGAGTCAAGGTGCTTCCTCTTACACCTTCTATTCTGAGGGACTTCTTCGGTGGGATGATCCTGAGAAGTATCAGAAGAGCTAGGGATCCCACATTGCGTAGACTGGAGGCCCTGGGCTGACTGTCCCTGTGGTGTGGAATGATGGGGATTACGCGAAAGAACCAGATGGGTAGCCAGGGTTGGGTCCAATGGGAGAGGACCAGTCTGCTCTAAAGATTCAGAGAAGACCTTCCGAACCACCTTGAAGGCTGATCTTCCTGGGGAGGAGGAAACCAACAGACCAGATGATAAGGGTCTGTGGTCCACTGATCCCCTCCCACTCTCAAAGGACGACCATCCGAGAAGGAAGCCGGAGCTGAGCTGAGGCTCTAAGACGGACCTGATGTGGAGGCTTCGATTCTGGGAGCCCTTCAGATCTGAACACACTGGTCCGGAGAAGCTCAAGGTTATAGTTGGAGCTGATAAAACCAATTTCCTTGGATCTGACCCGGACAGACCCAGGATGCTTGTACCCAAGAACTCTGAAAACAATGGGTCAGTCAGAGGAGGAGTGGCAGATGAAAGACGTCCTAGATCCGATGGGGTTGGAACTAACAAGGTACCCTTCTGGATCTACTCGATGACCAGCTCCTTTACCATTCTTGCCACATCTGCTTTGGTGAGATTTTGGGTCAAATGACAGGACACAACAGAAGCAGGCCTGGAATGTCTCCTCAAAAAGGGAGAAGGGAGGCAAGATGGAGCCAGGTCTATAAAAGGAGAATAAGTATGTCAAGACAAGGCTTTCAGATCTGAAGACTTTGAATCCAAAACTATCTTCTTCTTTGGCTCCAAAGACAAAGAGGCCTTCTTCGGATCCCAGAACTTACATACAGCTGGAGAAGTCGGATCTGATTTCGACAACTTTTTTGCTGGCTTCGAGGAGGCTGGAATCTCAGCTGACCTATGCCATTTTCCACGCTTGTGAGAAGAAGTCAAGGGCTGATCTCTCGGTAAGGGGATAGAAAATGTGAAGGGCAGCACGCCTTTTAAAATCAACTTATTTTTTCTCTCAGTAATGGCTCTGGGGTTAAAAGCCCAACATATCTCACAATCTAGGTCCAAGTGCTTAGGACCTAGACTATATAAATAAAGAGAATGTTCGATGGAAATGGGCATCTTATGCCCACAACAGTTACACTTTTTAAACCCCTTCTCAGACATAAAGACAAGGGAGACAAGAAGGAAATCAAGGAAGAAATAGAAAATACTAGGTAGGGGTTAAAGGACAGTAAGGAAGACGCTTTTTTTTTCTTTCTTTTTAAGAAAATGGCAACAAAGGGAGATGAGAATCAAAGAGAGATACAGCCTGACAGAAAAGATAGGTAGAATATGTCAAGAAATTAAGGAAATATCACCTAAACAACTACTAAACTTGAGAGCTGTCAGTAACCACATCTGGTTGTGAAAGCAGCAAACAAGATCTGAGATGACAGGGTGGCAGTGCATTGTGGGCAGGGAAGATCTCAAGAGCTTGAATGTTTCCATGAACGGTAGTAACCACTGAGTCGGATCCAACCTCAGATCCAGAACCCATTCGTGAGGATGAATGAAAATTGACATCAGATCCCATTTTTTTCTGTTTCGGATCTGAGGTTGAGGTCTGATGCGATAATTTAAACTTTTTTCTATTAGGATCTGATGGGAAGGTTGGATTGGATTGAAGTATTTTTATTGACTGCTGTGAAGCCTTGGAGGAAGAAGTAGAAGGACTTGATAGAGACTTAGACTTCTTAGATTTTGTTGGGGATTTAGCTCCAGATCAAGTCTCTCTGAAAGAGGAAGGAAGCAACCCTTTTAGAATTAATTTATTTTTTTCTTTCAGTCAGAGCTCTGGGATTAAACCCATGACAAATATCATAGTCCTCTTGTAGATGAAAAGGACCAAGGCAGAATACACATAAAGTGTGGGCATCAGAAAATGGAATTTTGTGCCCATACTCGAGAGATTTTTTGAACTCAGCTAGGCCTTTCTTTTTCTCTATCTATATATCTATACCTATATATATATATATATATATATATATATATATATATATATATATATATATTTACACATATATAAAAAAAAGAGAAAAAAATTATAGAAATTACCAGCAATGGTAATAAAATAGACCACACAATGTGCAGAAGTGAGAAAAAGAATACTAACAATAATATTCAAGAGTACAGGCTGTATGGTGAAGAAAAGTGATAGAAAAGTTATTTTAACTAATAAAATGGATAAAATGTGAAGCGATAAGATAGGTATAAAGAAAACCTAAGAATTTTAAATATTAGTTAAGAAAGGAGATAAACTCACAACTTAAGCACCTATCTGCGCGAGAGTTAATAGTCACCACATCTTTTATGTAACGCTCCAAACACGATCTGAGGTACTTGGGAATGGTGCATTATGAGTAAGGGAGAAGCTCAAGAGTTTTTGGTTGCTATGAGGTTTAGTAACGGCCGAGTCGGATCTGTGGGATCAGATCCAAACCCATAAGTTGAAGACAGAATGAAAACTTACAACAGCAGATAAATAATTATGTACTTAGCATAACATGGCATCTGTGTTATCCTATGTTAGTATTTCTCACAGAAGTGTCTTGGATCTGACATCGGATCCGAGCCGGCAACTTAGCACAGACAGATCCAAGGCTCAAGCTCCTCCCTCTCCCATAATCCCCTGATGTCCTCTAGTCCTCAGATCAAGTTTGCTAACAAAGCTAGAAAGCCACTCACCAAATAAAGAAAGGAGAACCAAGTCCAGACCACAAAACTTCAACTTCCTCAGAAAATCAAACAAGGAAGGGGATGGCAGGAGAGAAATGTGAGGAATAATGACATAGGATAACACAGATGCCAAGTTATGGTAAGTACTTAACTCTTTATCTGATGTTATCCGTGTCATTGTTCCTCACAGAAGGGTCAGAGTCACCAGCTACCAAACATCCTGAGAGGCGTCGAGGAAGGGCATACACTGTGGAACCAAAGGAAGCCCTGTTCCTGGAAACCAAATCCAGCTTGTAATGAGATATAAAGATATGAGGATTAGACCAAGTGGCAGCAGCAAAAAATGTCATCAATAGAGAGTTTGGCCATGAACACTGAGGAAGTAGCCATGGACCTAGTAGAATGAGCACTAATTCTTCCTGGAACCTCAAGATGCCTGTTGTCATATACTGTAGAAATGCAACTAGAAATCCATTTAGAAATAGTCACCTTAGAAACCAGGAAGCCACATCTGTTAGGGGAAAGGCCACAATAAGCTGATCTGATTTGTGAAAATGGCCCTGTGTACATAAAATCGTAACTGCCTGTGTACATCCAAAGTATGTAGACTGTATTCTCCTTTGTTGGGATAATTAGAAAAAAACACTAGCAATTGAATATATTGGTTTAGATTGGATTCAGAGGCAACCTTGGGCAAAAAGGAGGGATTTGTCCTGAGAGATACTCTGTCCTTATGAAAGATCATATATGGAAGAGCAATGGAAAGAGCTTGCAATTTGGAAACCCTCCTAGCCGAAGCTATGGCAACCAGGAAGGCGGTTTTCCATGACAAGACTTTGAAATTGCACGAACTGGCAGGTTCAAAGGGACTCTTAATCAGAGATTGCAGCAATAAAGTTAAGTTCCAAGGAGATGAAGGATCCATAGCAGGTGGTCTTAGAAGGAAAACACCTTTCAAGAATGCTTTGCAAAGTCTGGAAGAGAAAGTAGGCTCACTGTTCTCATGGAAGTTAAAAATCGCCGCCAACTGGAACTTAATAGCAGAGAACTTGCCCTTGCCTGGAAAAGTGAGGAAAGAAACAAAAGGATATCTGAAACAGAAGCAGAAAAAGGATCCAGATTCCTGCTCTTAGCCCAGATAGAAAACCTTTTCTATTTACTACTATAAACCTTTCTGGCGGAAAGTTTCTGGAAGGCTAGGATAATATGTCTGATGGCAAAAGCCAGCCTAGACTGTTTCAAGATCATTGGAACTGGAGAAACCATGTGGTTAGATGAACGGTCCGAAGATCTGGAAGAGGAAGCCCCAAAGGGTGGGAGATCAAACCCTGAAGAGGATCTGGTACCCAGGAAAGATACTTTAGATGAGACCTGATGAAGGGGAACCATGTTTGACAAGGCCAGAAAATGGCAATGAGAATCACGGATGTCCTCAGGCGTCACACTTTCTGCAAAACCTTGGGAATAAAAGGAACAGGAGGATAAGCGTAAAGGAGACCAAGAGGCCAATCGTGGACTAGAGCATCCCTCGGTGACTCCCTGGACAAGGGAATCAGGGTGACGTACATGCTGCATTTGTGGCTGGCTGGGGAGGCAAACAGGTCACAGCATGGCTGATCTGCTTCTCCACCGTGGGATTGAGGGACTACTCATGAGGGCTCAAGATGGAGTTGCTGAGTTTGTCAGCCAACAAGCTGGAGTCCCTGGGTACATGCGTTGCAAAAAGAAAGCACCTGGAGAATATCGCCCATTCCCACACTCTCATGGCCTCTCTGCACAGTGGGTATCGTCCTCAGGGGGAGACAATCCTGAAAGGCTTGCAATGTTAGTAGGACTGCTCTCATCTCTAGGACATTTATGTGCAATTTGGTCTCTACAGGGGACCATGTGCCTTGGACAGTGCCCCCCCAACCCCAACAGGGAAGCGTCCATGGTCACCATGACCTTGGGTGGGTGGGGTGGGGGGGGGCTGCCTAGGATAAGATACTGAGTTTGAAGTCACAATGCCATCTGCACACAGACATCAGTTTTATTGATATGGACATGTGTTTAGACAGAGTCGTCCTTGAGTAAGAGAGGCAGAATGGACTGAACAGTAACCATCCAGAACTTGGACTTTTTGACTAACAGATTCAGCTCGCTGAGGTCCAAACTAAGACGCAGGTCCCCAGTCTTTTTAAGCACTAAACAGAAGTGAGAGTAAGTTCAAGATCCTCTTTATCCTGCTGGGACCCCTTGGATGGCTCTTTTTTGAAGAAGTTATTGAACTTGCTTGAAGGCCATCTCTCTCTGACTGGGTGGAACTTTGGGGAGGTATCTTCATACAGGAGAGGGGTTCGAAAAGGGAATGAAATAAACCCTGGCAACGATGTTTAACACCCACTGATTGGAGGTAAGTTTTATCCAGGCTAGTGGGTGAAGGGAAATATGACCCCCAACTGCCTCCAGGGCAGAGCAGTTGGGCAACACCTTAGGAGAGCTGAAAGGGCTGCTCAGAGAAAGGTTCCCCAGAGCCCTGATTCTGCGTTCCCTCCCTGCCTCTAGGGTGGCATCTGCCATTGAATCCTCTCCCCCTGCCTCTGGAAGAGGAATCATCAGGAGCATCCTGGAAGGAAGACTGTGACTTCTGGAACCCCATCTTCCTAGTTCCTCATTGGATGTTGGAGAAAGACCTCTAGAAAGCTTGATCCCGACTGTGGACAAAGTCTTCCCCTCCTGTCACTATGGGTCAAAGTGTCCTTCACGGTAGGTCCAAAGAGGGTGGAACCATCAATCGAGGCACTGGTAAAAGATGCTTTGAAGGGTTCCACAAACCTGCATAATCGTAACTAAGCATGTCACCTTATAACTATGCCAGTACCTGCCACTCGAGAGATAGCTTTCGCAGCACTGGAAATTTACCTCACTGAAGAGTTAGTGAGGGACTTCAGAGAAGAAAGCCTGGGAGACACATTCTTGAAGTCCTCCACCAGCAATAACTCTGCAAGGGAAGTGGTGAGTTCTTTGACCAAGACCCTTTGGAGGTGGGTAAAGTGTGCCAAGTAATTACTGTCCTCAGTCCAAAGGTAGCTGAGGCATACACACGCTTCCCATGTCTATCGCCCAGGACTCCCTGTTCGGGGGGATGGACCGTGGAGCTCTACTCTGCCAGCTCTTTCTTGATGGCAGCAGCAATCGCGATGGCATTGACCAGAACTCCTTTGCTCCAGAAGGTGCGGTCCACAGGGGGTCTGAGGAAATTATTGGCATGCTTGTGAACTGGCTCCACAGTGTCAGGCTCCTTCCAGGTCCTGCTGGCGATAAGATCTACCAACACTTTGGCAGGGGGGACACCCAGGACATAGATGGGTACATCTCAAATGCCTTCAGAAACACAAACTCCTCCGAAGACGCGAGTTGGAGAGACCACCTGGCCTTCTGCTTCAAGATCTCAAGGATGTTCCCAAAGGAGACATTGCTGGGTGGAATTTTGGGGGACCCATCTCCTTCATTGAGGTCCATGTCCTCAATGAGGGACTCCGAGGGTAAGTCCAAGTGCCTTCCCTTGCACTTTCTCTTATGATATACCACTTCCATGGGGGGCTTTGTGGAGGACTCGAAAGATGCGGGGACCCCATGTGGGGAAGACACCCCCTGAAGACTGAAACGGGAGGGCTGATCATGGATAGGATAGGAGGTCTCGCCACCCAAGGCAGAGAGGGGCAGGGATGGACCCAGAGGGGCGGGAAATGTATCTTCAGTCCTAGAGAAGGTCCTCTCTACCACCCAGAAGGCCGACGGACTGGAAGCAGTCTCGTTCCCAACCCCAGATGGCAAAGTCCCTCAGAGAGGAGGGGCAGCAACATGCCCCCAGATGATACTGGTCCGGAGCTATCAAGGGCCAAAGCTCCCAGGAGAAGAGATCGGTCGGAAAAAAACAGACCTGACCCCATCCCTATGGAGCCAACGCTGATTACTTCGGCAGAGGGCCCACTCTGATCTGAGGGCAGGGGAACAGAGCAGACCAGGGACCCTGATGGGGTCTAGAAAAAGGAATACTAGTCCCCATTGTGGGTATATAGGTCCCAAGATTCAGAAGTCCCATGGGTTAGAAGAGGAGAACAAAGAGTTGGAACTGGAGAGGCTCCCCTAGCTGGATGGGCTGTAGACGTCAGAAGCCCCAGCTCTAGCTGGGCTTTGAGAAAGCTCCTCATCATCCTATCCATATTGGAAGGTAACAGACTCCTGGACGATCTGGAGGAAGTGGAGGAGTGGGTTGACTTGGCTAAAGACCCCAAGGATCTACATCGGGGATGCTGGGTTTGGCTCTGGGGCCTAGGAGCTGACTGGAACAACTGCCTGGAAGACCTAGGCGAGGTTACATCTTCTATAACTATGGGTGGGTCCGACAGACATGTTGGAACCGACAGCCTAGCAAAAGGAACAATTGGATCTGACGAATCAGTTGGATCTAAAGCTGGCCGAGCCTTGACCAGATCTGAGGGCTTCTGATCCGAGGAGGCCTTGGAACTGGCAGAAGAATCCACAGAGCTCAGATCCAAAGATCTTCGATCCGAGGTAGCCTGGGCTGGAGTTGGATCTGGGGATCTAAAATCCAACAGCCTCGGCTGTTAAGAAGCCACTGGAGGCATGGAAAGGGTCTTCCTCTTGGGGTCAGAAGAGGAAGCTTTATGGAGAAACAAAAGGACCCACCTGCACCATACCCTTTAACCGAAACTTGTTGCGGTGCTCGGCCAAAGCCCTTTAGGTTGAATGCGGTACAAATGTCACATTCAACCTCCAGGTGAGGGGCTCCTAAACAATACAAGCACTCCTCATGTGAGTCAGAATTAGGCATCTTTCGACCCCATGAGGAGCACTTTTTAAAACTCTGAGAGCTTTTCACATATGATTTAAAACACAACAAAGCCCTAACTCTAATAGGGGCACTAATGACAAAAAAGGGTGCCAAAAACGGTAACGGACAAATGGGGGACATTACACTACTCAAAAACTAGCAACTCCAAAGGAGGGAAGGTCTACTAGCCGTAAATATATTACAGAAACTAAACCTAAGAAGACTACCTAAGCTAATATAACAAATTCAAGATAAAGTAGTTAAAGTACTTAGCTGAAACAAGAGCCACAGAATCACATCCATAGCAAACTTGTGGCAAATGAGATCTGAATGTTAGAGGGCAGCAGGGGATTATGGGAGAGGGAGGAGCTTGAGTTTTGGAGCTGTCTGTGCTAACTTGCTGGCTAGTAGCCGCAGTGGTGCAGCAGTTAGCGTTTTCACCTCACAGCAAGAGGTTCTCCTGTTCAATTCTCGGCTGGAGCGCCTTCTGTGTGGAGTCTGCATGTCCTCCCCGCGGTCGAGTGACGTCTAAAGACATATATGTAGGTGCGTGCATAAATGGGTGTGCCTTATTTGAAGGTTGGGCGTCAGGCTGGCAACTCGGCACTGTATAAATCCACTGCCAATAATTAGCGGACCGGAGTTCCACTGTGGCGACCCCTAACCGAACTGAAAGACTTACTTCTGTGCTAAGTTGCTGGCTCAGATCTGATGTCAGATCCAAGATCCTTCTGTGAGGAATAATGATAGGGATAACATCAGATGCAATGGTTCTAAATGTCTGCGACTGTACAGGGCAGTACAAATGTGCCAAATTTATACTAGCACTGGAATACAGAAAATTGACTACTGAGTCCCCTAGCTAATAAAATGACTACAATTGGAGCCCTTTTGTGTGCTTCCCAACTCAGACAGACTATGTAAACAACTAATATCACTAGGTGAATAATCCCAGTCCTCTGAATGAAAATGCACAGTAAAAGTGTCCAGAGTGAAATGCTACCACAAACAAACTTAAACTAAAGTAAAAGCAATAAATTATTTGAGATAACAGCAGTGTATTTGAAACAGATTATAAAAGTGTGATTATTCAAAAGTACTTAGCTTTCTAGAAATCAGCCAACAGCCATTCAATTGTGCAGAATTTATAAAGGCACAAAAAACAAGGTAAGCTGATTAACAAGCTCTCTGATCAATAAAACAACTACATGCAGGATCTCTAGTGTGTTTTCCAAACCCTCGCAAGCTACCACTAATGCCATTAGATGGAAAGTTTTCTGTCCTTTTTTTTTTTTTCCAAGATAAGCAAAAAGAAAGGCAAATAAATAATTAAAGATATCAACAGTAGTGTAGAAAGGCAGGAGCTTATAAGGCTGAATTTATAGTAAGGGCGTGCAGCTTAAAAATCACAAAATTTAAAAAGCAAATCAAGGAACAGGTGGATGGGTGGGAAAAATAACCAACAGGGCGTTACCAACAGTGCTTTCAGGTTTTTTTGCAGGCGTTGAGTCTTTTCAGAAAACACAAGGCCACAGATATACTCTGTGTATTTAGGTATCACTCAAGACAAAAAAATTAACCAATGAAAAAAGCATGTGAAATATGCAGCCTGGGTAATTTTAAGTGTCTATCTGCCACATAGAACAAAAACATCAGGCCAAGCAGATTCACAAAGCAAAATAAAAAAGAACAGGTGAAACAGAAAACTGCTTTATTAGTTTAAGCAACTCACAGACAAAAAAAGAGATCACTTTCCCCACAACCAGGGAGTCACCAACAGTGTTTGTAGTTTTTCAGGCCCTGAGTCTTAGCAGAAAAGACAAGGCCACAGATATACTCTGTGTATTTAAGTATCACTCAAGAAACAAATTAACCAATGAAAAAAGCACATGAAATGTGCAGCCTTTGTTATTTAAGTGTCTATCTGCCACATAGAACAAAAACACCAGGCCAATCAGATTTCTCAAAACAGAATGGAACAAGTAAAGCAGAAAGCATCTCTATCACAGTGAAAGAAACAAATTAACCAATGAAAAAACGGCATGTGAATGTGCAGCCTGGGTAATTTAAGTGTCTATCTGCCACAGAACAAAAATAGCAGGCTAAGCAGATTTCTCAAAACAGAAAACAAAATGGAACAGGTAAAACAGAAAGCAACTCTCTATCAGTTTAAGCTACTAACAGACAAAAAAAAGATTACTTTTCTCACCAGTAAGGAGTCAACAACAGTGCTTGTAGTTTTTGCAGGCCTTGAGTCTTATCACAAAAGACAAAGTCGCAGATATACTCTCAGTATTTAAGTATCACTCAAGAAAAAAATTAACCAATGAAAATAAAACATGTGAAATGTGTAGCCTGGGTAATTATTTCACCCCCCCCCCCAAGAAGACCCTCCTGGGGTGTCTCCAGCACCTAAAATGGATGGTTTTCTCATGCCCAAACCAGACACTGGAAAAGCTGAAGATGACATGTCTGACCCCATTCCATAATGGCTGTCAGGACTACAAAGTATATGGCCTCAGGAACCAGATACGGGTACTGCAGAGTCACCTATCAATGGCTGAGGCACTGACTGAGTCCCTGCTACTGGGCTTTAACTGCTTTTTCTATGACTTTTGGAACAGCAGGACAGGGGTACGTATTCATGCTGCAGCCACAATCCTTCACTAAACTCTCAAACGCTGACAAAAAGTTACAAAAAAAGAACAACAAATTCTGTCAAAAAGCAGAGTAAAGACAGCCCCTAAACTGTTAGAAATTACAGTTAGAAACAAATAGGCAGTCACAAAGTGTGCACAAGCACCTTTAAGTATCATTTTCAAAATTCAAATATTAAACTATTAAATATTAGCTTAAATATCCATGTAAACATGCTTGTATAGCTTAAACCTACAATGGATACCTAGAAAACAACTCCTAAACTAAAATAACTAACTGAGGAAGTCTATTGACATTCCTGAAAAGAGGGTTTTCTTAAAGTGATAAACTGCAGTTCTGACAAGAAAGATATACAGCAAACAAATACACATAAATTCAATAAAAATAGTGTGGAAGGGTTCCTCAAAGGGGTTAAGCTGTCAGACAAGAAGTTGATGGCTGACTGCTGTCCCAGTAGAGCCTCAGAAATGCATCTGCACAAGACAGCAAGAAAGTACTTAAGATTTTTAGTCACATGGGAGTTCAATGTATAGGTCTCAACCTGCTAAGAGGCCAGTGTGCAAGACAGACCACAGCAATGTGTGACAAACAGTCAAAATGTGGAACACCCTATTTTCGCACTGTGAGAAAAGCATACCTTGACCATGGCCGTGGACTTTCAACCAAAAAATATGCACACACACATACACACACACACACACACACACACACACACACACACACACACACACACACACACACACACACACACATAGCAGTAACTTCACTGTTGGTATAATTTATGTATTTCTTTATTCATTCAGAATATAACATCCAAGGATACTCTGTCAATTAAGTTACTATAACTGCCAGATACAAATTGTCAGAGATAAAGATGCAAAGGCACAGATATGCAGGTGACCCACCACATACCGAGTCACAGAAAAGTATCCAGCAATTCGTGCCACTTTACTGACCTAGTACTTCTCAGATGTTTCATTTTGATTCACTGAAGGAAGAAATACGTACATTGCACTAACAGTGAAGTCACTGCTGTTAGACACATACAGTCCAAAGCATTACATCTCCATCACCCCCTCCTCACACATAGACATACAATGTTTTCAGTTGTCCTTCACTTTGCTAAATGTCCCCAATTTTTTTCTCATATTTCTGTCTGTTCTTCAGACATTTTTTACATAGTGAGGACTGCAGTCCCAGAGTACAGATTAACAGTTTGAGTTTTAGACTTCATAAAATTCAGGCTAAGGCAAAGTGTGTTATTTTATCAAATTTCAAAGTATATAACAATATTTAATATCTGTCTAATCTGGGAACTTTGTCTCCAGTTTTTTATTTCTTCATCCCTGATTCCTGAGCCAAGACATTGTCAGATGCTGATATAAACACCATACCTATCAACTGTTCAGACTTTTGCCTCATATTTTTGGTCTTTTCCTCATAAAATCTGTTTTCTGTCAGACCACTGAAGGCTGAATCTCTACATAATTACATACATTTGAGTTTGAAACATTATATCCTTCAGAAAATGCATGGTAACATGGATCCTGTTATTCTAGCAACTTTCTAAGTTTATAAGAACAATATTTAAAATTGGTTCCTTTTTTCAGCCTTTGTCCACCCATAAATTAAGGCTATGTCTAGATTTCTTATGTTAAGAGGCTGAGAGCTATGGCAGTCACATCTACACACACACACACACACACACACACACACACACACACACACACACACACTTGTCATACCTCTCAACTGCCCAGAATTTTGCAGAATGCCCACATTTTCCCTCATATTTTTGGTCTGTTTCTCATAAAATATGTAGTTTTTGGCAAATCACAGAGGAATAAAATAATAACATAATGACAGAAATTTGAGTTTCAGACATCATATCCTTCAGAACATGTATGGTAACACAAAACCTGTTATTCTAGCAACTTTCTAAGTTTAGAAGAGCAATATCTAAAAATTGTCCCTATTTTGTGGCTTTATCACCACATTTTGTTTGTCTATTGGCTTTGTCCAGATTTCTTACTCTAGGAAGTTAAGAGGTATGTGTTTAAAGAGAGGGAAAAATAAAATAGAAGCAAAACAGTGCCAAAGTAAATAACTGCAATACCAGCAGTTAAATTGTACTGTTTTGATTCTATTTTATTTTTTCTCCCTCTCTTTAAACACAGTTTTCCCCAACCATTCCTAGTATGTGAATGATCACATATTTCAGAGCTCTCATTGGCTTCCATCCTCAGGAACAGTTACTTGAGTGGTTCATATACAGCAATGGCGATTGGCTGTAATTGCAGAATACGAGCCAATCAAAAACTGTGTAGCACAGCCAATGCTGTTCAACACGAAATAGCTATTTGATTGGTTTCTATACTGCAATGCCAATTGGCAGTAATTGCGTTATACAAACCAATCAAAAGCCGTGTAGTGGAGCCAAAGCTGTTCAATATGGAACAGCAGAACAGTGGGTTAATTTATGGTTAAACGTGAAGCATTCCACATAATCCGGAGCACTTGGCTGCTCAGGTCCAATGCATAATAAAAATGAAAGGAACTCCTTATCAGAATTATATAGCTTTGCCAAAAGAGAGATTACTGAGAAAAAAATACATACAACAAAAATACTGAAGAATAACTGTAGAAAACAAATAAATGTTTATTAACCATAGTAATTATTTTGTCTTGTAAAAGCCTTTATCAGAACAGTCCAAGATATTGCTGACTAGTAACTAAGTAAAATTAGGCCTAAAGGGTGTCTGACTGTGAGAGGAAGAGAGTTTTGTTCTTTTTTGCTGCTCCAAGCAAAATGACGGATGAATTTGCTGGACTGACAGTCAATGTATTAGTGACCAGCCAATTCCAGATCGCTGTGAAGGTTTTCTGCATGCTCATGTTACAAAATAAGGAATAAAAGACATGAGTGACTGAGGTAAGTACAATGTGTGCATGATGTATGTGGTAAGTCACAAGGAAATCTATTAACATACAATGAACACAACAGCAGATGACATACATAGCCATGTGGGGCACCATTTAATAAAGCATCAGTAAGATTTATTTTATTAAACATGGTGATGGTTCACTTCTGGGGATATTACTTGAAGCCACACTTTCTATGTATGAGAAGGAGCAATGAGTGATCACTGGTTGCAAAGGTGCATCATAGTTCTAAACAATTCACACCTCTTAAAAGAGTATTGTCCATCTTGTTATAGATAGAATTGGTAAGGTGATAAGTGGCTGTTAATGTTCTGTATTTTGACTTGAAGCCATACTGTTTATCTGTCAGGATGTCATACTCAAGATTACATTCCAATATCTGATCACAAGTATATTTAAGATTTTAGCAAGCTGGCAAATATTTGCTATGGACCTATAGTCTTTGGCTTCAGTGGGTGATAAGACGTTGGGCAGAGAAATGAAGACAGCATGTCTGAAGTTGACGCATGCTATTCTACTTGTAAACTGAAAATATGTGTCGCAGGTTTAGAGACGATTGAGTTACATACCTGTAGCAATTTGGGGTGAGGTATGTGCAGTTCCAAGTAAAGTTGAGTTTGTCTAAGAGACTTTAAATAATTTGTTACTTCTGACTTTAAAATAGAATGTGAAGAACTATAGTAAGGTATAACGTTGGGTGCAGGAGTGGATAAGCCAGTGTGTGGAAACTGCTGTGAAGCTGGGGTGAATATAAAAAGAAGTTATGTACTCACCATAACATTCCATCTGAGTAGTTATACTTCATTTGCCTTCAACCTGTGGATCTTCGGATCCGCATCAGATCTGACAAGGCTGCATTTTCCAGCTATGGCTCTGAGCTCCATGCTCCTCCCCTTACCCATAATGCCCCCTGTCTCCCTTCTCCCCTCAGATCGAATTTGTTGCCTAACATGTATCAGACACTCGACCCAATGACACCTTATCACCAGGATAACCAATAGGAAACACCCTTAGCCTGGACAGAACCAAGGATCCCAACAATAACCATCTGATAAGAAAAAAATATATCATCTGAATGATAAGGTTAGGGGGAAGGAGGGGGGGCACAGTTAAAGACAAATGAAGTATAACTACTCAGATGGAACGTTATGGTGAGTACATAACTTCTTTATTTGAAGTAGTTTATTTTGTTTGATCTTCAACCTGTCGGACAGAGTCCCGAGCTACCAAACTCATGGGAGACCCTCATGGAAGGATGTTCCGGACCACTGCAGAGCCAAAGGATGCTCTACTCCTAGAGACAATGTCTAATTTATAATGTGAAATAAAGGTATGAGATGAGGCCCAAGTGGCAGCCGGACAAATATCATCCAAGGATACCCTGGACCAAAAAGCCGCTGACGTAGCCATAGATCATGTCGAATGAGCTTTCACTTTCTCTAGCAGAGACAGACCTCTCTCCAAATAGGTTCGGCCAATGCACTGTGAGATCCAGTGAGCAATTGTAACTTTCAAAACTGGTTTACCCAAGACGGGCTTGGCATAAGACACAAAAACTTGATCAGATTTGCAGAAGGGTTTAGTCCTGTGTAGGTAAAACCTCAATTGTCTATGCACATCCAATAAATGTAACCTATATTCCCCTTTGTTCTGATATTTAGGAAAAAAGACTGGCAAGTTAATGGTCTGATTAATATTGGCTTCCGAAGCTACCTTAGGGGGGAAAGACTGGTTGGTGCGTAGCGACACCTTATCTTTATGAAAGATCATGTAGGGCATTTTGATTGAAAGAGCCTGAAGCTCTGACACCCTTCTGGTGGAAGTGATGGCGACCAAGACGGCAGTTTTCAAAGTCAGAAATTGCAAATCCACTGAAGCCGCAGGCTCAAAGGGGGGAGAAACCAATGCCTGCAACAGTAAAGTAAGGTCCCACCAGAAAACGGCTGGTGGAGATCACCCATTCCCACACTGCCTTCTCGACACAGGGGATAAGATCTGGTTCCTCCATGTTTGTTGATATACCAGAGCACTGACATATTGTCCGTCTGAACTGCAATTGTTCCTAGAGGCAGATGAGCATGAACAGCCTGCAACACAAGGAGAACCGCTTTCATCTCTTGAACACTGATGTGCAGAAAGGTCTCAGAAGGGGACCACGTGCCTTGGACTGTCCTTCCTGAGCAAAGTCCCCCCACCCTAATAGGGAGGTGTCTGTGGTCACTGTGGTCTTGGGAAAGGCAGGTTGGAACGGGTGTCCCTTGAAGGGGTCTGGAGACTGACTCCACCACCAAAGGGAGTCCCTGCACGCTCTTGAGATTCTCACTGTAAAGGACAAGGGGAGATCTAACAGGGACCACTGAACCGCAAGCATCCACTGCAACACTCTCATATGAAAGCGTGCCATTGGAAGAATATTGATTGTGGCCGCCATAGACCCCAGTGCTCTTAACACTGCCTCGGCTGTTGGTAAATGGGTCTGAAGAATGTGTAAGACATGTAACCTCAGACTGTGTATCCTGTTTATTGTAAGGAACACCCTCATTTCTACTGTGTCCAGCCGTGACCCGATGAAATCCAAAACTTTAACCGGGAGTTGAGCAGATTTGTTCATGTAGATTGTGATGCCCAACTTGTTGGCTAGCCGAAGGAAGGAGTCCCTGGCCTGACAAAGTAGATGCTCTGAAAGGGCAGTAAAAAGCCAATTGTCCAGGTATGGGAAGACCGGAATACCCTGAAGCTTCAGGTGAGCCTCTACTACCACCATTACCTTGGTGAACACCCAAGAGGTAGACGGGCCCATGTCGAATGCCTCCAGAAACACGGACTCGTCCGATGCTGGCTTTGGGGTGGACCAACCCCCCTCTGGCAGAGGAGCTCCATGATGTCCCCAAAGGAGACATCCTTGGGGACTGACCTGGGGGATCCTTCCCCTTCATCGGACTCTGGTGGAGAGTCCAACTGCCTTCTTTTGCATGTGTTTGCAGGGGGCCTCTTAAGGGGGACTGTCTGGGGAGGCCTTGGAACCGGGCTGTTCTGAAGGCGGAAATACCTGGGGCATTATGGGCACAGGCTGTCCCTGAGATGGCAAGATGGCTGGAACCACACTCAGAGCTAGGGGGGTCTAGACAGATTCAGAGGAGGAAATAGTCTGAGGTCTCGACCCAGCGAGAGCCCGCTCCAACACGTCGAAAGCAGAGGGGGAACGTGCCTTCTGGGAAGAAAAGGTGGAAGCCACTCCCCCTTGCCCCAACAGGGAAGTAGGAGCCGAGCCTGCTGGAGCCAAGACGTCAAGAAGGATGCTCCTCTCCGACAGGCTCAGAGCAGAAAACACCCCCTCGGATCTGACCCTGAGGCTGCGGCTCTGAGAGCTCGGATCTGATCCGTCGAACAAACTCAAGGCACCAGCCAGCGTCGAGGTACAGGGTACCATCGTCGCTGACCACTCGACTCTGATCGTCCTTGGATCCAACGACTCCAAAACTGCTGGTCGGATCGGAGAAGGAGTAATTGAATGGAACAAGGGTTGAAGGGACCCGCTCTGGAGGGAGAAGGCCCCAGCAAGACCCCCATCTGCATCTGAGTGTGGATAAAGCTCCATATCATCTAGTCCATCTCCGCTTCAGAGAGGCTCCAAGTAGAGCAGGAGCACGCTGTCGAAATCAGATGGGAGTACTGGTGGGGGGGGGGGGCCTGACCAGAGACCGGCTTTGTTGTTCCTCGTGCTGAGGTGAAAACCTATGGTACCTGAGCCTAGGAGTCACAGGCCTGGATACAGGCTTCACTTTTGGCGGTGGGCTGGCCTGCGACAAGCAGTCGGGGGATCACTTGTGAGGCCGGACCTTCTTAACCTGATCCCCTTCCCAGGACCTCTTGGCAGGAGTGTGAGTCCCAGAGGCCGGGGAAGAAGAAGACAGAGCAGCAGACACTGCTTTCACCACAGGGAAAGAGGGGACCGCAGTCCCAGAAGAAGAGGGCAACAGGCCCTTAAGGATCAATTTGGCCTGTCTGTCCTTAAATGTCCTGGGGTTAAACCCAGTGCAAATAGGACAGGGGGACTGGAGGTGTTCAGCCCCCAAGCAGTCCACACAAGGAGTGTGGCTATCCACCAGGGAAAGCTTATGGCCACACCCTGTGCACTTTCTGAAACTGGGCTTTGGGGAAACCGCCATCCCTTCAGCTGGCCCAGACACACACACACACATACTCACGAGAGAAAGAGAAGGAGAATGGGAAAGGAAAGCCTACTCTTTTTTTTTTTTTTTTTTTTTTTTTTTACTAACTAAACGAAGAACCCCGGGAGGTACAGGAAAGTTCAAGAGAAAGGAAAAGTCAAGACGAAGCTAAATTAGAAAAAAAAGAAGTTATGTCATACCATAACGTTCCATCTGTGTTGTTGATCTTCGTTCATTCATTACTGATGAGTTATCGGTTCTGTCCTTCTGGCCAGTATCAAGCTCGCGTCAGCCAAAAACTCTTGAGCCAATGTCCTACCCAGAATGCTCTGCTCCCTGTTACCTCATATTGCATTTGCAAGTCGATAGATAAAATTAGAGGCTATCTCTGGTCATAACAGACCTAAAATAAAGGAGTATATGAGATCAACCAGGAACCTCCGGATGGGGAACGGAAGGTGGGAAGTAATGAATGAATGAAGATCAACAACACAGATGGAACCTTATGGTAAGACATAACTTCTTTATCTGATGTTGTTAATCTTCGTTCATTCCTTACTGATGGGACAGAGTCCCCAGCTATCTGTAGCCCTGGATGGCCCTCATGGAAGGACATTCCTGAGCACCATGGAGCCAAAGGAAGCTCTACCTCTGGAGGCCAAGTCCAATTTGTAATGAAGAATAAAGGTACAAGGTTTGGCCCAAGTTGCAGCTGAGCACATATCATTGAGGGAAGCCTTAGCATGGAAAGCTGCTGAAGTTGCCATAGCTCTTGTAGAATGTGCTTTCACTCTATGAGACAAGATATGATTGTTTTTTGTAGATAAAGGTAATACAATTTCTCAACCATGAAGCCAATGTAACTTTTGATACAGGATGACCTCGTCTAGGTCCAGAAAAAGCCAGAAACAGTTGATCTGATTTACGGGTAGATTTTGTTCTGTCCACATAAAATCGTATTTGCCTATGAACATCCAAGGAGTGCAGGCAATACTCTACCTTGTTAGAATGGTTAGGAAAGAACACTAAAAGATCAACAGATAAGTTGATAGACCACCCTGACACCACTTTTGGTAAAAGGAAGAATTAGTTCTCGGTGATACCCTATCCTTATGGAAGATAAGATAGGGAGGTTTGATGCATAAGGCTTGAAGTTCTGACAAGCATCTGGCCGATGTGATTGCAATCAGAAACAAAGTTTTCCAAGAGAAATGTTTTATATCACATGAAGAGACAGGTTCAAAGGGGGGAGCTGTTAGAGCTTGCAGAACCGATGCCAAATCCCAAGGATGTATTGGTTCTCTAAAGGGAGGTTTTAGGTGGATAACCCCTTTGAACAAAGTTTTACAGAGTCTGTGTGACATAAGTGAAGAATCCTGAAAATCAATGTGGAAATTTGAGATGGCAGCTAAATGCACATGAATAGTAGAGGCAGACACCCCAGAGTGAAAAAGATGTGATAAGTAATCCAGAACCACCAAAACTGGGGCTGACAAGGGGTCTAATTGTCTATTCGCTGCCCATAGAGAGAACCTGGGTTACTATCGCATGACTGAAAATTATAAACGGCAAACATGTATTCAGCGAACTTGATTGGTCGAAACGTCGAAATGTTGTGCGCGTAACACGGAAATCGCCGTAGGGAATATTTTCCCTTTACTTCAATGCAGTGTGATCTCAGAATAGGAATATTTACGTAGCGGGGGTGTGGTGGGCACAGCCCCCCACATGGGCGGGGTGCAAGGGCGTTTGCCCCCCTGCCTACAGCTTTTGGTAAAGTATACTTTTTAATTTTTTTATTATATTTTTGAAATTTCAAACATCGCTCATATGGTGTTGACCATATGGTGTTCAATGTTTGAAACTTTCGAAAATATAATATAGACCCAGAGAACCTTTTTCATTTGTTAAGATAGATTAGTCTGGTGGACAATTTATGAGATGCAATAAGAATATTGTGCATGGGGACGAGAGGTTTTCATGCCTGGCAATCATTGGAAGTGGAGAAACCAAGCTGTCAGTTTCAGGGCTGTTAGACTGGGGTGAATCAGACCCTGTGGATGGGAGATCAGCATTGGGAATGGATTGAGGATCCACGGTTGATCTAGCAGGTGAGGCCAGAGGAAGGGAAACCAGACCTGTTGAGGCCAACATGGAGCAATGAGGATCACTTTGCTCTTCAACTGTCGTGCTTTCTTCAGAAATTGGGAGATGAGGGGAAATGGAGGATAAGCATAAAGTAGACCCGAGGGCCAAGCATGGACTAGAGTGTCTCTTGGTGACTGTCCACGAGGCGGGATTAGGGCAAAGTAGTTGCTGCACTTGTAGTTGGGTGGGGAGGCAAATAGGTCACAGCAAGGCTGGACCCAACGGTTGAAGATTTTTGCCGCTATCATAGGATTGATGGACCACTCGTGAGGTTGCAGAGTGCACCTGTGCAATTTGTCTGCTATCATGTTGGAGCTCCCGGGAATGTGCATTGCAATTAGAAAGCAGTTGGAAGCTATCGTCCATTGCTATATTCTCAAGGCCTCTAGGCATAACGGGCAAGATCTGGTGCCCCCTTGTTTGTTGATGTACCACACCACTAACATGTTGTCTGATTGGATCTCAATAGTCCCTGACGGAAGGATGGAATGAAATGCATGCAACACTAGTAGCACCGCCCTCAGTTCCAAGACAATGATATGCAAAAGGGCCTCTGTCTCCAACCTGGTGCCTTGGATGGAGTTTCCCTGACATAGCCCCCCCATCCCATCAGTGAGGTATCTGTGGTCACCGTGGCCATCAGTTGATGGGGGTTGAAGGGGCGAGACCATTGTTGGGGATTTCGAGATGTCCACCAGAGTAAATCTTGCTTGCATCTCTGAGTTACACTTATCTGAAAAGACAAACGATGTTGTAAAGGGTACCACTGAGTGAGAAGTAGCCACTGAAAGAGACTCATGCGGAATTGGGCTAGAGGTACAATGGCGATCAAGGCTGCCATTGACCCCAAGAGTTGGAGTGTAGATTGAGCGGGAGATTTGTAGTGACAGAGCAGCGGTTAAACCTGTTGCCTTATTCTCTGAAGCCTGTGGTCCGGAAGGGATGCTGTGCAATTTTTCGTGTCCAACAGTACCCCTATAAATTCCAAAGACTGAACTGGGGTCGTGTTGGATTTCTCCCAGTTTACAGTGATTCCCAGGCTTTGAGCTGTTAGGAGAGTGTAGTGCAGGGCTTCTTCCAGTAGATGCCTGGTGGGGGCAGTGAGGAGCCAGTCGTCTAGATATGGAAATGCCTGTAATCCTTGAAGTCGCAAGTGAGCGATAACGACTGCCATGCATTTGGTGATCACTCTGGGGGCTGTAGAGATACCGAAGGGCAGAGCTCAAAATTGGTAGTGACTGGCTCCTATGCAGAAGCAGAGGTATCTTCTTGAGCGTTTGTCCATTTTTATGTGGTAATACGCATCTTGAAGATCTACAGAGCACTTCCAATTGTCTTCTTCCAGAAGAGGAAGGATGGACTGAACCGTGACCATCTGAAATTTCTCTGTTTTTAAAAATTTGTTCAGTGTGCTGAGATCCATAATTGGTCTCCAGTCCCCTGTCTTTTTTGGCACTAAAAAGAACCTTGAGTAAAAACCGGATCCTATCTGGTCTGGGGGGACCGTCTGGATGACTCTTTTTTTGTAGCAGCTTTTGGATTTCATGTGCTGCTGCTTCCCTTTGACTGGGTGGAACATCAGATAATACTCTGGATGAGATTGGACAAAGATGGAAGGGGATGCTACAGCCTCTGGATATTATCCATTGTACCCAAGAGTCGGTGGTTATAGTTTGCCAGGTAGTGTGGTACAAGGAAAAACAGCTCCCGATCGCTTCCAGAAGTGAGCAGTCAGGCAATGCTTCAGGAGCCCTGATAGGGTTGGCCAGAGAAGGAATCTCTGGAACATCGGTTTCGTGGACCTGCTCTGCCCTGAAAGGGCATCTTCCATTGTTGTTTCCAACTGTGCCTCTAGGGGAGAACTCAGCACGTGCATCCCGGAAAGAACCCTGTTTTTTTCCTGTGCCACATCTTCCCGCTCCTCTGATTTCTGGAGTAGAATCGCTGGGGAGTGGAGTGTCTGACACCAATGGCAGACAGGGTCTTGCCATCTTGTTCGCACCTTGCCAGCATATCTTTCACTTTAGGGCCAAACAAAAAAGCGGCCTCTATGGGGGCGTTCATGAAGGAAGCCTTAAAGGAGTCCACAAAGTCGCAAAGGTGCATCCAAGCATGTCGTCTGCTGACTATACCCGTGCCTGCCACTCTAGACGCCCCATCCGCTGCGTGAGAAATAAGACGCATGGATGAGAAGGAAATGGACTCTAGGGTGGCTATCTGAGAAGCCACGTTGTCACAGACCTCGTCAGAATCAGCTCCTGCCAAGGTTTCAGAGAGCTGGTTGATAAGATCCCTCTGAAGCCTGGTAAAGTGTGCCAAATAGTTCAAAGACCTTACAGTGAAGGTTGATGAAACAGACATACACTTCCTTAATCTGTCAATCGCCCGGGACTCCTTGTTGGGCAGATGGACAGTTTGGCTCTCTTCTGTCAAATCCTTCTTAGTTGCAGCCACCACCACCATAGCATCTACTGGAAGACCTCATGACCAATGTGGGTGCTCAGCTGGGGGCGATAATATTTTATCCGGTCTCCTTGGTATCGCTTCCAGGGTGTCAAGAGACTTCCATGCGTGCTGGACAATGAGCTGGATGGCAGGCTGGGTGAACCAGGAGGTAGGGGACTGGGCATGAAAAGCCTGCAGGAATACGGATTCCTCAGAGGAAGGATTAGAGGACTTCCAGTCACCCCTCAATCTAAAGATCTCGAGGATGTCCTCAGAGGATGACCGTGGGGACCCTTTCCCATCATCAAAATCCATATCTTCAGTCAATGACTCCTCAGTGGAGTCCATGTGCTTCCTCTTGCATGGCGCTTTGTGGGGTACTTCCTCAGTGGGAGGTTCTGGGGAAGATTGCAAAGAGGGGGTCTCCTGAGGAGGAGAAACCTGAGGCCCTTTTGCCTGGTGTCCTGTGGTTTTGGCTTGTGACAGCTGCGGCACAGAGGGGGGGAGTAAACTCCAACATGTGGGATTTGCCAGTGGAGGCAAGCACCCTCTCCATGGTCTGGAAGGCCGGCCCACCCAAGGAGGGATGGGAGCCTGGAACTCAGCATGACAACCTCGGAACAGGGGTCACACCCTACCCCGACAAGCCCACCCCCAGACCAGAAGTCTCAAGAGGATCGTGAACCATGAGAGAGAGAGGGAGAGAGAGGGAGAGAGACAGAGACAGAGAGAGAGACAGAGAGAGAGAGAGAGAGAGAGAGAGAGAGAGAGAGACAGAGAGAGAGAGACAGAGAGAGGAGATCCCTGGAGGGTGCAACAGAAAAAATCGGCGTGGAATCAGGAATGCCCTCCCCCACGGCACAGCCACTGGCCTGAGAAGAGCCCGATGCCCAGTGCACCAAGGGCCACAGGGACGACTCTGGTTCCAAAGTGAGATCCACTACGGGAGTCAGAGGAAGGGAAGCTGCTGTCGGAGTAATAGGCTTCGAAACTTGGGTAGAAGTCGAAGGAGGAGTGTATGTTGGAGTTTGAGGAGATATACGTTCACCTAAAGGAGGGAACGTGGACTTCGACGGGTGAGAGAGACCTCTGGCCACAAGCAACTGGTCAACAAGCCGCAACACATCTTGCTCAGAGGGACTCTTGGTTAACCTCATGGAGAAAGCTGATGGAGATTCTGGCCTTTCTAGAAAAGGACTATTTTGACTGCCAGCAAATGGATCCAAGAAAGAAGAAAACTTGGTCCTTGCTAATTCAACAGGTGCAGAGCCCGGAACTGCGAACGTCTGCACTGAAGAAAATGGGGTGGATGTAGTCTGCGCCGAGCCACAGCACCTGAAGGTGTCTGCACCGTAAAGGCAAAAGTCTGCCCCGATGGGTATTGTGCTGTCGAGGAAAAGTGTCTGCACCGGTAATAAGGACGGTGCCAAGAAGGACTACACTGAAGAACATGTTGGTACTGAAAATATCTGCGCAGTAGAGTACAGAAAAGTCATACTCGGAGCCGAAGGGGATTGTACCAATGGTGCCGAAAGGGACTGTACCTGCATGGATGGTGCCAGTAAAGGCTGCGATGGAACTGTTGGAGCCGTAGCTGTCTGCACTGGGAACTCTAGTGCCGGTGTGGATAAGGAAGACATGGCTGGAGCCAGAATCATTTGGGGTGGTGTCAATCCTGGAGCCAACAGGGTCACAGGTGGCAGCTCCAAAGTAGTAATCAATTTCACCTTCTTATGCGTTGACTCCCTACGATCTCCAGAGGGAAAAGAGGGGAGTGACTTCGATGATGAAGTGGAAGAACGCCTCTTGGGTTTAACAGGAGGGTTGAGCTCTCCGACCAAGAAATAGTCTCAGAGAAAGGAGATTTTAGAAGATCTTTCAATATTAATTTATTCTTCCTCTCGTTAAGAGTCCTGGTTGAAAAATTTTTACAAATCCCACACATGGGATCTACAGTAAGGTGGGAGATATTCAGACAATAGGCACATAATTCATGGCCATCGGAAAGCGGTAACTTATGGCTGCAATCCTTACACTGCTACTTTTCTTATCCAACATAATGATGTGGAGAAGAAGGACAGTACCAAAAGAAAGAGGAAAGGCTACCCAAAAGGGTAAGAAGAGAAAAGGAAGGATTACCAACGATGGTAATGAAGAATTACCTCAAGGTAAGAAAAAGGGTAATAAAGGGGAAAAAGCTAAAGAGAGAGAGTCTAAAGTATATGATAGGGTAGGAAAATATTAGTAGAAACGATTTGAAAATATTTAGTAAGAACAATGTATAAAATGTTCAAAAAATTAGACACTTAGCTGAGAGAGTGGCTTGACACGGCTGTACAGCAATGTGGCAAACGAGATCTGAGGTAACATGGAGCAGAGCACTCTGGGTAGGACCTTGGCTCGAGGGTTTTTGGCTGTCGCGAGCATGATATTGGCCGGCTCGATTCCATGGACGGAACCGATAACCCATCAGTAAGGAATGAACGAAGATTAACAACATCAGATTATAAGCTTACAAACACCGAAATAACACACTGGAGCTCAGATCATGCTTGTTCACTCTCAGGCGACAAACGAGATCTGAGGGGAGAAGGGAGACAGGGGGCATTATGGGTAAGGGGAGGGGCATGGAGCTCGGAGCCATAGCTGGAAAATGTGGCTGTGTCGGATCAGATGCGGATCCGAAGACCCACAGGCTGAAGATCAAATGAAGTAAACTACTTCAGATCTGATATGAAGCTGTGTATTAAAATAGGATTCATTGGCTCAAACTGAGTTTCTTTACGGAAAACTTTGAAAGTCATTATTGTTCTGATGGCTTGCCAGAATGTTTTTGGTGTCTCAAGAAATGAGTTTGCGCATTTCTATAATATAGGGCATTGGCTGTATATCTCTTAATTCCAATGTCTTTTTTTAGGTGCAGGTATGCTTCCTTTTTGGATAAGTTAGTAGCACCTTTTTTTTCAAATATTGCCATGTCTGATTTTTTTTGCTGAACTTTTTCCTGATTTTGGTGGAAAGCCAGGGGGTTGCTGATTGCCTTTCGTGAATCTATCCCTGAGTGGACACAGTTTGTCCTGAACAGGTACAAACAGCTTGTAAAGCTATGAGAGGGCAGACGTAAATTCAGAGCAACTGAAGACAGGGGCCCTCCTCTAACAGAGATGCATTGACTGTCTGAGATATTGGTCTAGTTACTACAGTCTGAGGAAGGTCTACTGACTAAACAAGTGCACCTGTATAATACTCTAGTTAGGTATGGAATCCGAGAAATGACTACTTCTGGTAAACTAGTTAGTGGTGAAGCTGCACTGATTTATGAACTAGTGTTAGTAGACCCCCCTCCCCAACTCTAGAGTCTGGTCTATGATCCAAAAATAAGACTTATTTGTGGCAGATATTTGGGGCAATCCACAGATTATCGTTCAGCTGTGAGTCACCTAACAAAAGAACAAGGCTTCATAAAAACCCAAAAATATAACTGAATGATGGTGGATGATGTGCTATCATCATTCCTCTGCCCTAAGTCTTTATCATCCACTGAAGCCACAGTGTTTTCCCACTTACTAAAAATCCAGGAAAAACGTACCTAGAGATAAAAGTAATATTCAGGTCAAAATGTCTTACAATCAAATACAAATACCATTTCAGGATACAGAATTGTAGAATTCCAGAAAAAAACAGAATCAAACTTTTCAGAGTTCCAGCATAAATCAAAAATATCAAAACCTTTAGTTATGTACTTACCATAATGATAGATGTATGTGATCCATCTCGCCTACATTCATTACTGACGGGCTCGGAGCTGAGAGTCGGCTCCAACTCAGCCACTATAACTAGCACCAAGTCTCTCATTGGCTGGGCTAACCATGCATCCCAGGATGCATCACGCCCAAACCCCCAGATCTTGTTTGCCCCAATACTATATTCCCACATACACCACACCACAAGGATATATATGTAAGAGGAGAGAAAAAATAATATCCTCAGAGGAATCAGAATACAAGTTTCCTCCAAGTCCAACAGGTATGGGAAAGGAGGGCGGGTACATAAGAATGTAGGTGAGATGGAACACATACATCTATTGTTATGGTAAGTACATAACTAAAAGATGTAATGTGATCCTATCTCGCCTACATTCATTACTGATAGGACAGCATCCCTAGCATCTAAATCCCGGGAGGCTCACTGAAAAACACTCCTGAGCACTGTGGAACCAAAGGAAGCCCCACCTCTAGAGGTCACGTCCAGTTTGTAATGGGAAATAATGGTATGTGGAGAAGTCCAACTAGCCACTGCACATATCTCATCTATGGATAGTCTAGCATGAAAGGCCACTGAAGTTGACATAGCCCTGGTAGAATGCGCCTAAACTGGAAAGGGAAGATCCTTACCCACTAATGCATAAATAAATGAGATGCAGTCTCTAATCCACTTAGCTATGGTGCCCTTAGTTACAGATCTGCCAATTCTATTGTCCGAAAAGGACACAAACAACTGATCTGATTTCCTCTCCTGTTGTGTCCTATTTAAATAAAACCTCAGTTGTCTATGCACATCCAACTGGTGAAATTTGTATTCCGCTTTGTTGGAAAACCGTGGAAAAAAGACCGGAAGCTCAATAGACTGGTGGAGACAAAGGGCAGAAGAGACCTTAGGGAGAAAAGAAGGATTAAGTCTCAGAGATACTCTGTCCTTATGAAAAATTAAATAAGGAGGTTTAACAGAAAGGGCTTGAAGCTCCGATACCCTTCTGGCTGAAGTTATGGTTACCAAAAAGGCAGTCTTCCATGACAAAAATTTCAATTCGCAAGAGGCTGCCGGCTCAAAGGGAGAAGACGTTAAAGCTCTGAGCACCACATCTAAATCCCATGGCAAAATGGGTTGCGAAACTAGAGGGCGAAGCAACCAGGCTCCTTTCAGAAAGGCTTTACACAGCTTATGACCCATGAGGGAAGGCTCATATGCAACATGATAATTGGAGATTGCTGCCAACTGAACCTTTATAGTGGAGGCAGCCGAACCCTGTCTAAAAAGTGTTGCTAAGAAATCTAACACCGCTGACACAGAGGCTGTAAGAGGATCAAGATCATGTTGCTGAGCCCAAAATGCAAACCTCTTCCATTTACTAGAGTATATTTTCCTAGTAGAAGACTTGTGGGAGGAAGACAGAATATGTACTACTTCCGGGGTAAAGATATGCTGTCTGACTAAGGTCAGAAGTGGAGAAGCCAGGCAGCGAGCTTGAGAGTTCGTAGGGATGGATGGAGCTGTCCTGACTGATAAGTCAATAGGAGCTGGGTCCAGAATCCAAGGACCCTCCACCGCATACTTCCGAAGGAAGGGGAACCAAACTTGACGGGGCCAGTGTGGTGCGATCAAAATTATCTTGCTTCCCAAGCAGGTAGCCTTCTGAATCAGTCTTGGTAGAAGAGGGACCGGCGGGAAGGCGTAGAGCAGACCGGACGGCCAATTGTGGACTAGAGCATCCCTGGGAGACTCCCCCTGTGGGGGGATCAGAGTGAAAAAATTGCTGCACTTCGCATTCAGGGGGCTGGCAAAGAGGTCGCAGCAGGGAAGGCCCCACCTGGAGAAGATCTGAGCAGCCACTCGATCGTTCAGGGACCACTCGTGAGGCATCAGAATAGCTCTGCTCAGCCTGTCTGCTATCACATTGGACTTCCCCAGAATGTGCGTTGCCACTAGAAAGCGCTGGGAAGTGATCGCCCAATTCCACACTCTCATGGACTCCCTGCAAAGGGGGTAGGACTTGGTTCCTCCCTGCTTGTTCAGATACCAGACAACCGACATATTGTCGGAAAGAATCGCAATAGTTCCCTTGGGAAGAGAGCTGTGAAGTGCCTGCAATGCTAGAAGCACCGCTCTCATCTCCAGAACATTGATATGCAAGTGAACCTCGTGGTCTTGCCATGTACCTTGGACCGTCTCGCCCAGATAATGCCCCCCCACCCTATCTGGGAGGCGTCCGTGGTTACTGTGGTAATAGGGGATGGGGGGCTCAAGGGTCTCCCTTGATTCAGGTTGGACGAGAGAAGCCACCAACGCAGATCCTGCCGGCATCTCTCCATGATGAGAATCGGATGGGACAAGGGATGTTCCTGATATGACCACTGGGTCGAAAGGAGCCACTGAAGTATTTGCATGTGTAACCTGGCTAGCGGAACTAGAAGAATGGCAGCCGCCATTGATCCCAACAACTGAAGAACCATCCTGGCTTGGGCTTTTTCCTGGGGTAGTAAAGCCAGGACTTGGGCCTGTAACACTTTTATTCTCTCTGCCGGTAGGAAAGCTTGCATTTCTACAGAGTCTAGCTCTGCGCCGATAAAGGCAACACGCTGTGATGGCAGCAATACAGATTTTGCCCAGTTGAATGAAATCCCTAGAAGATGGCCCAATTTGACAGTAGCTCTCGTGGCTTGAACAAGTAGATGCCTGGTGGGGGCGGTGAGGAGCCAGTCGTCTAGATAAGGAAACACCTGGAATCCTAGATGTCTCAGGTGAGCTGTCACCACTGCCAGACACTTGGTGAACACCCTGGGGGCTGTGGTGAGACCAAAGGGCAGGGCCCGGAATTGAAAATGACTGGCTCCCATCCGGAAGCGTAAATGATTCCTGGAAGCCTTGTTTATCTTGATGTGATAATAGGCATCCTTGAGATCGATGGAGCACATCCATACTCCTTTTTCCAGCGATGGGAAAATGGATTGCAAAGTGACCATTCGGAACTTGGACTTCTTTACAAAGCGGTTTAAACGGCTGAGATCCAAAATGGGTCTCAAGTCCCCTGTTCTTTTTGGCACCAAAAATAACCTTGAGTAAGTTCCTAATCCGATCTGGTCTGCGGGGACTGGTTGGATGACTCCTTTTTCTAGCAGCTTTGAGATCTCTATTGCTGCTTGATCCCGTTGACTGGGTGGAATGTCCGGGATTTTCCTTGATGGCAGGGGGGGGGGGACGAATAAAGGGAATGGTGTAACCTCCGGTGATGATACGAAGCACCCATCGATCCTGAGTGATGGACTCCCGGGCCTGAAGATGCTCCGAAAAACGACCCCCAACTGGCTCCGGAGATGCACAGTCGGGTAATCCCTCAGGGACGTTGGTAGGAGGAACCACGAAAGGATTCGCGGTCTCCTGTATTGCGGGGGCCTCCACCGCCTCTAGGGCGACGCCTTCCATTAAAATTCCCCCTCCTCTACCCTTGGAGGGGGGGGGGGTCACTTTGATGGGCAGGGGAAGACTTTTGAGACTTTCTGAACCACATTTTCCCTCCCCTCTGAGCCCTGGGATAAGGTCTAGTGGGAAGCGAAAAACGGGCCCCAACGGCAGACAAAGTCTTACCCTCCTGCTCACATCTAGTGAGGGTGTCTTTCACTTTGGGTCCAAAAAGGGAGGACCTGTTGAATGGGGCATCCATGAAAGAAGATTTGAAAGCCTCCGCAAAATGACACAAGCACATCCAAGCTTGCCTCCTGAGGGCTACGCCCGAACTCGCTGCTCTACCCTCCCCCTCAGCTGCATAAGATATGAGCCTCATGGACAAGGTGACGATGGAAGAAAGGGTAGACAGCTGGACGTTAACAGACTAGGCCAACGCCTCAGGCAAGTTACCCGACAGGGTATCTCCCAACTCCTTTATGAGATCCCTTTGGAGCCGCGTAAAACGACACAAGGTCGCTGAAGATAGGGTACGCTTCCCATACCTATCCATACTCCTAGACTCCTTATTAGGAGGATGGATTGAAGTAGAAGCCTCTGCCACGTCCTGCAGTGTGGCAGACCCCACCACCATAACATCCACAGGTACTCCCTTGGTCAAAACTTCTTTTCCAGGAGGTGCAGATAAGAACTTATTGGGGCGACAAGGAACTGGCTCCACAGAGTCAGGGTGTTCCCACACCCTTCGACAAATAAGATCCAATAATTCATCGAAGGCTGGGCTCCGAAGGCCTTGAGCAAGACAAACTCCTCCTCAGAAGGGTTTTTGGATGGGCAGTCGCCCCACTGTCTCAAGATCTCCAGGATATCGGAGAACGAGACATCATCAGAGGATGACTTCGGGGACCCTTCTGCATCATCGAGGTCGGTGTCCAAGGTGACAGACTCATCTGGGGAGTCTACGTGCTTCCTCTTACACAACGTCTTCCTGGGAGGGTCCTCAAGCATGGACTCTGAAGGGCCCTCATAAAGCAGGGGACCACACATGGAGGTATCCTCAGGCCTAGGAGCCCTGCTGTCCAGAGATAGGGGGGGCACCAGAAGCTCTAGTCGCAGCATCTGGGACAGGAGTTGCCAATTCAGGTGAAGTCACTATGGACTTGGCCAGCGCGCTCCTCATAGCCTCGAAGGCAGGTCCACCAGAATCGGATGAAAAACCCGCCTCCGAGACCATGACCGGAGTCGGGGTACCCCTAGCCGAAGCACCAAGGGGGAGACTCGGAGCCGAAGCCTGAAGCCCTGATGTATCCCCCTCGGGTTCGACTGAGGACATCCTAGTACCGAAACCTGTAGAAGGGATGGAAAAGGTTGGAGCCGAGGTCGGATCTGAAAGACTAGCAGGAGGTTTCGGAGCCGACCCAAGGACTTCACTCGATTCGGCAGACTCCGGCTCAGACGACACCGAGGTTGTCGGAGGAGGAAGAAACGGAACCGATATAGTGGCTGGCTCCGGAGCCGACTGGGCTGAAGCCGAAAATAATTTAGTTAACAATGGCGACTGGAGGAGCCTCTGGACCACTCTATCCACATCCGAATCTGACAGCCTGGAGGACTTGGAGGAGACAGAAGGGGGTCGAGAAACCTTCTCTGTCGGAACCGAGACAAGACTGGGGGAACTGCTCCGAATCAGCTCCAAAAGAATCGGAGCCGAAGCAGGCTTGAGAACCACCGCAACCTCCTTCGGCGCCGACAGCCGTGGAGTCGAAGAAACTGACCCCGAAACAGACAGGACTTCCTGCGGCTCCGAGACCAGTGGAGCCAAGGAAGAAGACATAGCCTTGGACAGTACCTCCTGCGGCTCCAAGACCAGTGGAGCCAAGGAAGGAGATATACCTTTTAACATTTTCTCTGGAGGCTCCGAAGAACTAGCCGGAGCTGGAGACTTCATTTTTGTCTTGGACCTGGATTTCTCTGAGGGGGGAGAAGATGATAAAGTTTCCTCAAAGGAGGGTTTAATCAAACCCTTAAGTATAAGTTTATTTTTTCTTTCCTGTAAAATCCTGGAAGAGAAGGCATGACAAACACTGCAGGATTCCTGCAAGTGTATGGCACCAAGACAATAAACACAGATGGCGTGGCCATCAGTCAACGACATTTTGTATGCACATTTGGCGCATTTTTTAAAGCCAGATGGCTTATGTTCTTTTTGTTCCTTACCAGACATAAGGAAAAAACAACCACACACTCAGCAACACAAGGAGGGAGGGTGGAAAGGGCTCTAACGTAAACGCCCGAACACTAAGACACAAAAACGCCTGACACTAAGACACAAGGTAGGGCAAAGGCCCTCTAACTCAAATGGACCTAGCCCGCCAAACAGAAGGATTACCACACAACCACCAACAAAAAGGGCGCAATTAGTCACAAAAATGGAAACAACAGACAACATAGCTATTAAAATAGCTTTTTGGTATAATAACTCGAACAAACAGCTATAAGTTCAAAAAAGAGAGGGTACTTAGCCACAGCCAAGTCGAGACCACGTCGTTACTCTAGGAGCGGCAAACGAGATCTGGGGGTTTGGGCGTGGTGCATCCTGGGATACAGGGTTAGCCCAGCCAATGAGAGACTTCGTGCTAGTTATAGTGGCCGAGTCAGAGCTGACTCTCGGCTCCGAGCCCGTCAGTAATGAATGTAGGCGAGATAGGATCACATTACATTATGCATTACTGCAATGAAAATATTATTTACTGATATTAAAACTAACCAAAACATTCCATCCATGTTGTCCATTTTCATTCTTCCTCAACAGCTGGGTTCAGATCTGATCCTTGGATCTAATTCATCCGCTTCTTCCAGATTGTTGAATACCTGAACTCTCAAGCTCTTCCCTTTACCCATAATGCCCCACCCAATCTAACATACCTCAGATCTAGTTTGCTGCCTATATGGTAGACAGAGTAGTGTAGAGTTACAAAGGAATAGAAACTGGTGCTCAAACAAGGAACAAGGTTCCTAAAAATCACTTTGATATCTCCAGTAGTAGAAGAAGGAGGGGGTAGTTGGGTGGGGAGTTGATGAAGAATGAAAACAGACAACACAGATGGAACATTATGGTGGTACATAACTTTTTTATCTGATGTCATTTTCTTTCATTCCTCAACAGTTGGGACAGAGTCCCCAGCTACCTAAATCCTGGGAGGACTCTAAGGAAGGATATTCTGGAGCACTGTCGAGCCGAAGGCTTCTCTTCTCCTAGAGACTAGATCCAGTTTATAATGAGCAATAAAGGTATGAGGATTAGGCCAAGTTGCAGCTGTACAAACATCATCTAAGGAAGTTCTATATATGAAGGCTGACAAAGTTGCCACAGACTTTGTGGAATGGGCTCTTGGAGGTTTTGGTAAAGGCAAACCCACTTTCTCATAATTAAAGGTAATACAATCAGTTAACCATTTGGCCAAGAGCTTAGTTTTGAATCAGAAGAGGAAACAAACAATTGCTCAGGTTTTATTAAAGCTTTAGCTCTGTGAAAGTAGAAATGCAACTGTCTGTAGATATCCAAAAGAATTGTTTGAAAAGTTAGGAACGAAGATTGGAAGATTGATGACTTGATTAATAGTAGATTTTGAAACCACCTTAGGCACAAAGGAAGGACTGGTCCATAAGGAAACCCTATCTTTATGAAAAATTAAATAATGAGGTTTAAAAGACAATGCTTGAAGTTCAGACACTCTTCTGGCAGAAGTGATAGCATTAAAAAAGAAATTATGTACTCACCATAACATTCCATCTGTATTGTTGCTTTTTCATCTCTCCTCAGATATGGGGGTCTGGATCCAATTCATCGGATCCATCTCGGCCATGAACAAGCTCATGGCAACCATAAAGCTCTTGGATACCTCCCCTTACCCACAATGAATCTCTCCTCACTACCTCCGATCTTGTTTGATATAATTATATCTACAGAAAAAAAGGAATTTTAGTGTTTAACACCCAAATGAATGTTACAGGAGACCATATCTGGAGTATAAGGAAAACCAACCTAATCCTTCAGAATCTCTTCCCGTTCAACCAGGAACCCCGAGAAAAGGAGTGGAGGAAGAGGATGTGAAGAGAGATGAAAATTCAACCATACAAATGGAATGCTATGGTGAGTACATAATGTCTTTATCTGATATTGCCAATTTTTCATCTCATCGCATATGGGACTGAGTCCCTAGCTACCTTTACCCCAGGTGGACACATGGGAGAATATTCCCCAGAACCATCACACCAAATAAGGCCCTTCCCCTGGAAACCAAATCTAACCTGTAATGAGTGATAAAAGTATGATGGTTTGCCCATGTAGTTGCTGCACAAGTATCATCTAAGGAAGCATTTGTCTGGAAGAATGCAGATGTGGCCATCACCCTGGTAGAATGAGCCTGAATGGACTTGTCAGGTTTCACTCCTTTTGAGGTGTAAATAAAGGAAATACAATTAGAAAGCCATTTTGATAAAGTAACTTTGGAAACTGGTAGGCCTTTCCTAGGGCCTGCAAAATGCAGTAAAAAAGAAGTTATGTACTTACCGTAACATTCCATGTGTTGCCCAGCTCAACCTTTATTCTCACTGATGGGTCGGATCTGATCCATTGGATTCATTTCGGCCATTTCCAAAGTTCAAGGCCATCAGCAAAGCTTGTGGGCATTTTTCCTTACCCATAATGCAAATCCTTAACTTCCTCAGATCTTGTTTGACCCTGACAGCTCATATAGAGGTGAATGCTTTAATAGGTAACCCAAAACATTATTTCTGAGGCTATAGAGTCCTATAACACCCAATTAGTACTACTCAGTCTCCCAGGAGTATAGGCAGGGGGTATGGAGGGTGGGTTGTGAGAATAAATGTCAAGATGGACAACACATATGGAATGTTATGGTAAGTACATAACTTCTTCATGTGATGTTGTCAATCTTGCCTTTATTCTCACTGATGGGACCGTGTCCCAAGCAATCTCATGGGAGAATATTCCTCAGAGTCACAGAAACAAAAGATGCACTACTCCTAGAGGCGAAATACACTTTGTAATGGGTAATAAAGGTATGAGATATGAGTTTGTGCTGCTGCTGCAGCACAGATATTATCCAAAGGTAACCTAGTTTGAAAGGCTGCAGAAATAGCTATCGACCTGGTGGAATGAGCTTTAACAGGGGTAGCGAGAGTTTTGTTCTTAGAGCTGTAAATGAGGGTTATACATTGTGAAAGCCATTTGGACAAGGTAACTTTGGACACTGGCAGGCCTTTTCTAACATCAGAGTAAGAAATAAAGGGTCTATATTACAACATCGAAATGTTGTAATATCGAACACCAAATGAGTGACACGTATTCATCGAAATGCATTTAAGTGATTCAATGAATACTTTACAGAGGAAAGATGTAGTTGGCCAACTACACAGTGTTGCCCTTTTCTCCACTATAGTGCAATCTCGGAGTTGGTTTATTTAGTTAGGTGGGGGTTGGCGGCACAGCCCCCCCATGTGGGGGGGTTGTAAGTGTGCGTTTGTGCAAACAAATTCTTTCCCTGGGAAAGAATTCGCTGTTTTAACTGTTTGCGCTTTAGTGTGTTCAGTCTTTACGTGTTGACGAAGAAGCGTTCGCTTAAACGCCTCTTTGATGTTCTAATACAGACCCAAAAATAAATAGCTGATCTGATTGTCTGAATTCCAAAGTTCTGTTTAAGTAAAAACGTAATTGTCTATGAATGCCCAGAAGATGCAATTAATATTTTCCTTTATTTTGGAAGATTGGGAAGAAAACCAGTAGCTCAATAGATTGATTGAAGCTACTTTCCGACACAACTTTGGGTAGGAATGAGGGGGTTGGTGCCTAAAGAAACTCTGTCCTTATGAAAAATCTAGATAAGGTGGCTTGGCAGATAAAGCTTGTAATTCTGAAACTCTCCTTGCTGAAGTAAAAGCCACTAAGAAGAGTGTTTTCCAGGAAAGCTACTTCAATTCACAGGTAGCAGATGGTTGAAAAGGAGGATAAATAATATTCAACAACACAAAATTCAGATCCCAAGGTGGTAACAGGTTTTGTATGTGGGTCTTATCACTGCAGTTCCTTTTAAGAATGCTTTACAAAGTCTGTTTGACATGATACCAGATCAATTTTCCCATATATGAAAATCATTGAAAAGTTTCACTAAAAATTCTAGAACAGAATGTATGGGCGCAGTAAAGGGATCTATCTGATTAATGCTAGTCCATGAAAAAAGAAGTTATGTACTCACCATAACATTCCATCTGTGTTGTCCATCTCACCTTCATTTTTATCAGGTTGGGTTCGGATCCGATCCACGGATCTGACTTGGCCTTATACGCAAGCTCGAGGTCTTCCACTAGCTCATGACTAAAAACCCTAACCCATGATGCACTAGGAGAGCTCATCAGATCTTGTTTGCAGTTAAAACGAGAATATTAAATAATAATTGCTGAGACCTCACAGAGGAAACAAGAAGGTCAGAGAGCATTAATAGCCAATTATATCAACTTGGTCTTCTAGGAGCAGAAGGCTGGGAGAAAGGAGGGTGGGATGTAAGAATGAAGGCGAGATGGACAACACACATGGAACGTTATGGTGAGTACATAATTTCTTTATGTGATGTTGTTCTGTCTCGCCTTCATTCTTAGCAGGTTGGGACAGTGTCCTTAGCACCATCTTTCTTGGGTGGCTCACAGGAGTATATTCTTCAGAACAGTGGACCCAAGGGAAACCCTGTTCCTGGAGGCCAAATCCACTTTGTAATGACTGATACAGGTATGTGGTCTTGCCCATGTAGCTGTAGCACAAATAGTATCAATTGTCAGTCTAGACCAAAAACCAGAAGAAGTTGCTACGGCTCTTGTAGAGTGACATTTCACTTTATGGATGACCTCAATGCAATCTGATAGCCATTTTGAAAGTGTGACTTTAGATACAGGAGCACCTTTCTTCGAGTCTGAGAATGATACAAATAATTGATCAGACTTCCTGGTCCTTTGTTCTGTATAGGAAAAAGCGTAATTGTCTATGTACATCCAGTTGGTGCAACATGTATTCTGTCTTATTCGCATAGTTAGGGAAAAAAAAAAGAAGTTATGCACTCACCATAATGTTCCATGTTTGTTGTCCATCTCACCTTCATTCTCTGCTGGTTGGCTTGGAACCAAGCATTGATTCCGACTCGGCCTATACTAAAGCTTGAGAGCTTTTACTGGCTCAAGGCTATACCCCATCCCTTCATGCCTAGGGCATAACCCCCAGAGCTTGTTTGCAATTACTAATTAGTACTAAGATAATTATACCTATATACAAAGTTACAGCCTAAACATGTGCTGTATAAGACTGAGGAAGGACATCAGAGAACACAATTTCCAAATCCAACAAAGACCTCTCGATCCTCCAGGAGCGAAGGTTGGGGTTAGGAGAAGGGGCTCAAGAATGAAGGCGAGATGGACAACAAACATGAAATGTTATGGTGAGTACATAACTTCTTTATGTTATGTTGTCCTATCTCGCCTTCATGCTTTGTTTGTTGGGACAGCTTCCCTAGCACTTTCTTTCTCGAGTGGCTCAAGGGAACAAACTCTTCAGAACAGTGGATCCAAAGGAGACCCTGTTCCGTGAGGCCAAATCTACTTTGTAATGAGTGATAAAGGTATGAGGCCTTACCCATGCGGCTGCAGCACAAATTGAATCCATAAGTAATCTAGCCTGAAAGGCTGATGAGGTGGCAATGGCTCGTCGAATGACCTTTTATCTTACCAGGCAATTGTTTATTTTGAGAGGTATATGAGTAGGAAATAGTATCAGTGAGCCACTTAGACAGAGTGACTTCTGATATTGGAGCACACTTTCTTTTGTCTGAAAAGGATACAAACAGCTGATCTGATTTTCTGAATTGTTTAGTCCTCTCCAGGTAGAATCTTAGTTGCCTGTGTACATCTAATTGGTGTAATTTATACTCTGCCTTGTTGCTGCAATTTGGGAAGAAAACAGGTAGGTCAATAGATTGATTCAATTTCGTCTCAGAACAGACTTTCGGGAGGAATGATGGGTTAGTTCTAAGGGAAACTCTATCCTTATGGAAAACCAAGTAGGGGTTAGTGCATGAACAATGCTTGCAGTTCTGACACCCGCCTAACTGATGTGATGGCCACCAAAAATACTGTTTTCCATGTTAGGAACTTCAGATGACAAGATGAAGCTGGTTCATAAGGAGGAAAGAATAGAGTCCGGTGATTTTCCCTGTCCACCTGGTGAGTCTGGCCATACTGGGGCAATGCAGAAACTGCCTCATGTACACAGACAACCCTCTCCTCCTACCACCCAACACTACAACCTGAGAGAGATGCACGTACATAGCCAAACTGGAAGCAAAGTTCTCTCCAGCCAAGATTATGCTAGACAGTCAAGAGGAGAAAGTTAACACCTGCACTACACCTCAAGCAAAACATAGCCCTTCAAAACCTACACTATCAACACCCACACATAGCAACACTAAACCCACATATGTGGAGGTCCTTAACATTAACCTGTCCAAGCAACAAGGACCTCCAAAGCTGAAACGCAAACAAACACCAATCACAACCAAAGTGACACATAGCTCACAACACCAGTGTGCCACCCAACAACAGCCCCTAAGGCAAGACAACGTACCCAACACTTTAGTCATAGGTGACTCTATAGTCAGGCACACTGATGTCCCAATCACCAGGCTGAACAAGGAGAAAATTACAGTCAGCTGCCTGTCGGGTGCCAGGATCCGCCACAAAACACATGCACTTAAGTTACTCCACAACAAGTACAAATACGACTCTGTCATTGTCCATGTTGGAGTGAATGACTTGAGAAGTACCTCCCTGAACTACATGAAAAGAGGCATGGAAGAGCTTTTGGATCTTGTGGCCCAGGCAGGAATGACCCTAACCCTGAGTAGCACCCTACTTTCATCCAGAATGATACTAGAGGACAAGGACAAAATGATTTACTTCAACAATTGGCTAAGCTTCTGGTGTCATTCAAAGGGGATCCGTCTGCCTGACAAGACATGATCGACAAACCATGATGCTTTGCCAGAGATGGTCTGCATCTGTCACTCCTGGGATTCAGGTTACTGGCTAAAGCTCTTGCCACCCGTATAGTGCCTTTTTTAGGCAAGGTTCAAAGGACAAAACCACCACCGTAAAAGATACAAGCATGCAAAATCTGAAGGTAATGCTACTCAATGCTAGAAGTCTAAACCTCGAAATGCACTCTCTCGAGGCACTCCTAAAAATGGAGAACATCAATATCAGAGCACCCCTGCAATACCAGGCTACAACTCTTACCACACGTTTCGGCTATCAAACCAAGACCGAAACACTAAAGTTGGAGGAGTGTCCATATTCACCAAGGATATTCACACCTTAAGGCTAGTTGCCCAACACAATGCATCTGAAATTCTCCAGGGGCAACTAACACTAGGTAAGACTGCAATTCAAATTGTAGCTTGCTACAGATCCCCCACCATGCCTCAAGATTCTCACTACACCTTTCTAAACATACTGGAAAATATTGAGATACAACCAAACACCCTAATACTGGGTGATTTCAACTACCCTACCATTAACTGGGAAAAATACTCAGGTACCAACACCTTTTCCCAGCGGTTCTTGGAATTCATAAATTCCAGCGCCCTGGATCAACTAATCCATTGTCCTATCAGGGGCTCCAATATCCTAGACCTGGTCATTACCAACATGGGAGATAGATGCTCCATACCAGTGGTCACCCCCTCATTGGTCAGGTCAGACCATAAGCAAATCACCCTTGACATCCACATCCCACTCCCACCCCTCAGTAAGGAAACCTCCGTAAAAAACTTCTCCAAAGCCAACTTCATGCTGCTCAAGTCTGAAGTGACAAACTTATGACACCCATGCAGACGGGAGCTGAAAGTTCAATTGCTGAATCCTACACTAAGGCACTGTACGAGCACATCCACTCGTGCATGAATCGTGCCATCCCAAATAGAACCAAGACTCTCTCCTCCAAAAAAAGGAAGCCAGTCTGGTGGTCCCCTGCCATAAACAAACTATACAACAGAAGAAAGAAACTGTTGCAGAAAAGAGGAAAATCCGAGGATGCAAAAAAGAAGTTATGTTCTTACCATAACGTTCCATGTGAGTTGTTCATCTCGCCTTTGTTTTTACACACAAGTTCGGAGCCGATCCCTCGGCTCCGAGTCGGCCACATTCCAAGCTCTGCGTCTAAGAGAAGCTAGAGACACAGTCCCTATCCCATGATCCTCTCCTGCTAATCCTCAGATCTAGTTTGCTATGAAAACCAGACAACAGAAGACATACCCGCCTACACATGCATACGTATCAATACCCATATACAGGTCTATACACAAAAGGTAAGGGCAGATACACGCATATATATATATATATATATATATATATATATATATATATATATATATATACATATATATATATATATATATATATATATATATTATACATGTCCGAATATGAACGCATACACAGAGGCAGGCAGTCCGAAGGGACCATGAGAAAGGATGACCAGCCACCAGTCGTACCTGTTCTTCCAGAACACGGAGGGGGAAGGAGGGCGGGAATGTAAGAACAAAGGCGAGATGAACAACTCACATGGAACGTTATGGTAAGAACATAACTTCTTTATGTGAAGTTGTTCGATCTCGCCGTTTGTTCTTACACACGGATAGCGTCCCTAGCACCCTAAACCCCGGGTGGCTCACGGGAGAACATTCCTGAGCACAGTGGAACCAAAGGAAGCCCTGTCCCTGGAGGCCCTGTCCACTTTGTAATGAGTAATAAATGTATGAGGTTTGGCCCAGGTAGCCACTGCACAAATGGTATCTATCGGTAAGCGAGCAGCATTGGCTAAGGAAGTAGAAACAGCTCTAGTAGAATGAGCTTTAGCTTTGAGCAGAGTACACTGATTGGAAGATGAATAAACAAAGTTTATGCAGTCCGAAAGCCATTTGGATAATGTGATCTTTGTTACTGGAAGTATTTTCTTGTTATCTGCACGAGAAACAAAAAGTTGATCTGATTTCCCGAATTCTTTTGTTCTGACCAGATAAAATCTCAGCTGTCTGTGCACGTCCAATTTGTGTAACATGTATTCAAATGTATTGGTATGGTGCCTGAAAAAAGTGGGAAGTTCTATGGACTGATTAAGATTAGATTCTGAGCAGACTTTTGATAGAAAGGATGGATTAGTACGTAAGGTGACCCTGTCCGGGTGAAAGATCAGATACGGGGGTCTAATTGATAGTGCCTGCAGCTCTGAGACTCTGCGAGCTGAAGTGATTGCAACAAGAATTAGAAGTTATGTACTCACCATAACGTTCCATCTGAGTAGGTGTATTCATTTGTCTGCAACCTGTGGGTTATGGATCCGATATCGGATCCGAACCGGCATGGTTTACCAGCTATGGATCCAAGCTCTCAGCTCCTCCCCTCACCCATAATGCCCTGCTCTACCCTCATGACCTCAGATCGAGTTTGCCAACAGCAAGAACACCCTGAAAAGGGTAACACATAATATGCAGGAAACTGAAAGGCCAGGGGGATAGGAGGGCGGGATGGTTGCAGACAAATGAATACACCTACTCAGATGGAACGTTATGGTGAGTACATAACTTCTAAATCTGAAGTAGGAGATTCATTTGTCTGCAACCTGTGGGACAGAGTCCCCAGCTACCTGAATCTTGGGCGCCATCATGGAAGGATATTCCTGAGCACCGGAGCCAAATGATGCTCTACCCTAGATGCAAGATCCAACTTATAGTGGGAAATAAAAGTATGAGATGAAGCCCACGTGGCTGCTGCACAAATATCATCTAGAGGAATCCTAGCCTTAAAGGCTGCCGAGGTAGATACTGACCGGGTTGAATGGGCGTGTACACCCTCCGTGCGGGCCTTCCTGAAGCTTGATAAGCCAATAAGATACACTGTGAAATCCAGCGAGACAGAGAAACTTTAGAAATTGGCTTGCCCAAATTAAATTTAGCAAAGGAAATAAACAACTGGTCAGATTGCCTATGACCAGCCGTTCTGTTTAGATAAAATCTAAGTTGCCTGTGAACATCTAAGGAGTGAAGCTTGTATTCACCTTTGTTTTCATATTTAGGAAAGAAAACAGGGAGGTTAATGGATTGATTAATGTTTGCTTCAGAAGCTACTTTAGGAAGAAAGGACGGGTTGGTCCTGAGGTAAACACGGTCCGGATGAAATACCAAATAAGGAGGTTTAGCTGATAATGCTTGGAGCTCTGAAACTCTTGGCCGATGTAATGGCTATTAAAAAGGCTGTCTTGAAAGGCAAGAATTTAAGATCCACCATAGCCGCTGGTTCAAAGGGGGGGGCGGTCAAGGCCTGGAGAACTAAGGAGAGGTCCCAAGGAGGAACCGCTTGTTTCACAGGGGGCCTGAGAAGGAAAGTACCTTTAAGGAAAATTTTACACAACTTGGCTGACATAAGAGGACTAGAGTCATGACCAATGTGATAATGAGAAATTGCCGCCAGTTGCACCATCGTTAAAAAGAGAGGTTAGAAAGTCAAGCACTAAAGGGAGAGGAACCGTGAAGGGATTCAGGCCTTGCCGCTCCGCCCACAAAGAAAAGCGCTTCCACTTGCTGCGGTAGACTTTCCTAGTGGATGGTTTATGAGCTGCCACCAGGATAGCCTTAACAGGGGACGAAATACCGGGAGTCCTGATCAAGAGTGGAACTGGAGCAGCCAAGCGGTCAGCTTCAGGTTGTCCAGGTTCGGAGGAGATATGCCGGATGGGTGGGATATCAGATCCGGAGTGGGATCTAGAATCCAAGGAGGATTCACCGAGTGAGACCTTAGAAAGGGGAACCAGATCTGTCGAGGCCAAAACGGAGCAATGAGAATCATTCTGCAACCCACCGAGAGGCTTTCTGAAGAACTTGGAGCATCAGAGGCAAGGGTGGATAAGCGTACAGAAGACCGGGTGGCCAAGCATGCACCAGAGCGTCTCTTGGAGAACCTCCTGGAGGGGGTATCAGAGCGAAAAAACTGTCGCACTTGGTGTTTGAGGGAGAGGCAAAAAGATCGCATGAAGGAGTTCCCCACCGTGCGAATATGCGTTCCGCTACTTGAAAATTGAGAGACCACTCGTAAGGGATCAGAATGGTGCGACTGAGCTTGTCCGCCAGGATGTTGGACCGACCCGGAATGTGCGTTGCTATTAGAAAGCGGTTGGTGGAGATTGCCCATTCCCAAACTCTCATGGCTTCTCGACAAAGGGGGTAAGACCTTGTTCCCCCTTGCTTGTTGATGTACCAGACAACCGACATGTTGTCCGATTGAATCGCAATTGTTCTCAAGGGAAGAAAGTCCTGAAGTGCTAGCAACGCTAAGAGCACTGCTCTCATCTCTAGAACGTTGATATGCAGAAAGGTCTCTGAATCGTTCCACGTGCCTTGGACGGTCTGGCCCGCAAAATGCCCCCCCCACCCGAGGCGGGAGGCGTCCGTGGTCACCGTGGCGAGAGGGGGAGAAGCACAAAATGGGCGGCCTCCGTGGAGATCCGGGGAATGAATCCACCACAGGAGGGACTGCTTGCAAGCCTTGCTGATCGCAATGGGGTGATGCATAGGGAGAGCAAGGTAAGACCATTGTACTAAGAGAGTCCACTGGAGGATGCGCATATTGAGCCTGGCAAGAGGAAGAAGCGCTATAGCAGACGCCATGGACCCTAGAGCCCTCAGGACCAACTCCGCCGGAACAGAACTTGAGTGGAGAATGGCCCGCACCTGGAGCTGCAGATTTTGAACTCTGTCCGCAGTGAGGAAGGCTTTTAAACTCCTTGTGTCTAACCTGGCCCCTATGAAATCTAAGAGCTGTGTGGGCACCAGGTTGGATTTCTTCGTATTTATTGTAATGCCCAGAAAGGGAGCAAGATGGAGAAAGGAGTCTCGCGCCAATAGTAGTAGATGCCTTGTTGGGGCGGTAAGAAGCCAGTCGTCCAGGTAGGGGAAGACCTGTACCCCCTGAAGCCTCAGGTGGGCCGCTACCACTGCTAATACTTTGGTGAACACCCTGGGGGCTGTGGTGAGACCAAAGGGAAGGACCCGGAACTGGTAGTGACTGGCTCCCAGCCGGAAGCGGAGGAACCTCCTGGAGCACCTGTCCATCAGGATGTGGTAGTACGCATCTTTGAGGTCTATAGAGCACATCCAGTGATTTTCTCCCAGAAGGGGGAGAATAGATTGCAGAGTGACCATTCGGAATTTTTCCTTGGGGACTGCCAGGTTCAAGAGAGAAAGGTCTAGAATTGGTCTTAGTTCCCCCGTCTTTTTGGCACTAAAAGAACCTGGAGTAGAATCCTGATCCGATCTGGTCTGGGGACGGGCTGGATGGCTCTTTTCTTTAGCAGATGGCCAATTTCTGCCAAAGCGGCCTCCGTTGACCGGGTGGAACGTCTGGGAGGGACTTCAACTTTGGTAAGTGAAGAAAGGGATGCGGTATCCTCTGGATATGATTTGGAGAACCCAGCGGTCTGATGTTATGGACTCCCATGCCGCTAGGTGCCCGAACGTCCCCGACTGCCTCCAGAGTGGAGCAGCCGGGCAACCTCAGGGTTGCTGCGCAGGCCGTTCAGAGAAAGGTTCTCTGGACCCGAAGTTCCTGGGAGCCCCTCTGCCTCTAGGGCGGCGTCCTCCCTGTCCTCCTCTGCCACGGAAGGACTGGTTGTCCGAGCAGGCTGGGATTGCTGCGACTTCGGAGCCACATCTTCTTCTGACCCTTTTGGTTCCTAGAGTAGGGCCTCTGGGGTGCAGAGAAGCGGATTCCGATGGCAGACAGCGTCTTCCGTCCTTCTCGCTCTGGGTCAAAGTGTCGCGAACGGTTTTGCCAAAGAGGCAGAACCATCAAAGGGGCGTTAAGACGCTTTGAAGGGCTCAGAAAAATCGCAGTGACGGAGCCAGGCCTGACGTCTAGTGACTAGGCCTGCCCCTGCGGCTCTAGCGGCGCCTTCCGTAGCATGGGAGAGTAGTCGCATAGAGGTATTAGTAACTGATCTAAGAGTGGCCATGCGGGTGGAGTGCAGCATCTTGTCCTCCTCCGACATGGACTCTGGGGGAGATGCAGCATATTCTTTAATGAGATCTCGCTGCATCCTAATGACGTGTGCCAGGTAGTTCAGCGCCCTTACCGGGAAGGTTGCTGAACTAAACATCCGCTTCCCCAAGCGGTCCATCATCCGAGACTCCTTGCTCGGGGGATGGACTGAGGGACTCTCCTGAGCAAGTTCCCTCTTGGTGGCCGCCGTCAACATGGCATCTACCGGAGGCCCCTTACTCCAATGGGCACGGTCGGATGGTGGGCTGAGGATCCTATCGGGCCTCTTAGGGATTGGCTCCACGGTGTCCGGTTCCTTCCATGCCCTGGTGGTAATGAGGTCCACCAGGGGTCGGCAGAAGGGACACCCAAGAGGTAGACGGGCCCGCTTCAAATGCCTCCAAGAACACGGACTCGTCCGAGGAAGACTTGGGGGCAGACCACCCCCCCCTTATACGGAGCATTTCCATGATGTCCCCAAATGAGACATCCTCAGGGTGACCGTGGGGAGCCTTCCCTTCCTCTAAGTCCGTGTCTTCCGTGAGAGACTCGGGAGTCAATGTGCCTCCTTTTGCACGTATGCTTGCGAGGAACATCCTCTGGGGGGCTGTCAGAGGATTCCTCGCAAGCAGCAACCTGTTCCAGTGGAGCAGCTTGGGGCACAGAAGTGGGCTGTCCCAAGGGCCGGATGGTGGAAGCCTGACCCAGTGCAGAGGGAGCGGGCCGAAACAAGTGCCGGGGGTCCGGAGACCCTCAACAGGGCCCTCTCCACTACATCAAACACCGAAGGGGAGCCGACCTCGACCAAAGGATCCGACAATCGGCTCCCCCTCGGATCCGAAGAGTGGATCGGAGCCGGCGCCGAAGCGCTCGGATCCGAAGGGACAGTGCGCTCCGACACAGACGGCGCCGAAGGAGCACTGATCCCCCCGGATCCGAGGCTCGGATCCAGGCTCTGAGAGGTCGGATCCGATGCACTCGAGGGCAGGGTCGGATCCGAAGTACAAAGTACTATCGGCGCCGACCCACCCCCGGCTCCGAAGCTGCTCGGCTCCAGCTGCTCCGAGCCCGGGTAGCGGGTCGGAGAAGGAGCAATCGGTTTGAAAAAGGGTGTTGAGCTCCCCCCCAGAGGGGGGGGAGGCAAGAGCACTCCCATCTGCATCTGGGCCTGGATGAACCTTCTCATCATCCGGTCCAGATCAGCATCTGAAAGGCTATACGTAGATCTTGACGAGGCTACCGAGGTAGGCCTGGAGTGCCTCCTCGATAGCCTCGACGGAGATCGGGTCTCCTCCTCCTCAGGTCCCGGTGAAAAACACACTGGAGACCGGAGCCGAGGAGGAGGAGACCGAGCCGACAATGGAGCCGACAACGGAGCCGGGGGAGAAGCCCGCTTGGCTGGCGGGGCCGAAACAGAGGTCTCGGCCCGCCGCTTATGGTGCTTCTCCCTCCGGTCCCTTTTCTTAGCATCCCTCTCCTCCGAACCAGAAACGGGAGGTTGAGTCCCAGGAAGAGGAGGGGGAGCCGCAGAAGGAATAACCGTGGGTATGGTTACTCCCGAAGGAGCGGAGGTCGGAGCCGAGTCCGGCGGTAAAAGGCCCGCCAAAACAAGCTTGGACCTCCGCTCCTTCAATGCCCTGGGGTTGAACCCTGCACAAATGGAACATCCAGATGTGAGGTGTTCAACCCCCAGGCATCTAACACACCGAGTGTGGCCATCAGCTGGGGAAAGCCTATGGCCACACTCGGAGCATTTAGAAAAAATAGACTTGGGTTGCTCAGACATCCCAATCTACAACAGTAGTTACTATAACTAAAAAGTAACTAAAGAAACACAAAATCACTCACAGGCCCAACACACACACACACTACGCCAACAGCGAGGGGAGGGATATAACTTTTAGATTAAACTCTAAAAAAAGTAAATATACCAAAGGGGAAACCTACACTTTCACACAAATAACTAAGAAAAAATCTTAAATTTTACAATTTAAAGACTGAAAACTAGCACTTAGCTGGAGAGCTTGAGAAACAATCCGGTCACCATGCGCGGCAAACGAGATCTGAGGTCATGAGGGTAGAGCAGGGCATTATGGGTGAGGGGAGGAGCTGAGAGCTTGGATCCATAGCTGGTAAACCATGCCGGTTCGGATCCGATATCGGATCCATAACCCACAGGTTGCAGACAAATGAATCTCCTACTTCAGATACAGGGTTTTCCAGGAAAGATATTTAAGTGGGCATGACAAAGCTGGTTCAAAGGGTGATAACATGAGTTGGGATAGCATCAGATTTAAATTCCAAGGAAAAAACGGACTTCGAATGGGTGGTCGGAGATGATAAGTTCCCTTCATGAAAGCTCTACAAATTCTGTGAGACATGATTGTAGTTCCCCTTTCACCTACATGAAAATAAGATATGGCAGCCAGTTGTACCCTTATGGTGGATGTTGAAGCCCCCTGATAAAAAAGAGTAGATAGAAAATCTAGAATCTTATGAATAGATCAAGGGATCTATACCTTGTTTGGAAGCCCAAAACACGAAGCGTTTCCACTTGCTCTTGTACAAATTTCTAGTGGAGGTTTTGTGGGAAGAAATCAAAATATGTTGTACTGCTGGAGACAAAAGATCTGACCTGGCTAAGCTGGGAAGTGGAGCAGCCATGCTGTCAATTTGAGGGACGAAAGAGAGGGGTGAAGAACTCCTGACGAGTGGGTCAGAAGGTCTGGCACTGGGTCCAGAGTCCAAGGTTCTTCTATTTGGTGAGCTTGGAGGAAGGGGAACCAGATTTGTCGAGGCCAGAATGGTGCTATCAAGAAGATCGTCCTTTCCAGACCTTTGGCTTTCTGCAGAAATTTCGAGATTAGTGGAACTGGAGGGAAGGCATATAGGAGACCCGGGGGCCAATCGTGAACAAGTGCATCCCTGGGGGGCGCCCCCTGGAGGGGGAAGTAGGGCGAAATAGCTTCTGCATTTTGCATTCATGGGGGATGCAAATAGGTCGCAGCAAGGCTGGCCCCATCTGCTGAATATCCTTTCTGCTACTTGACTTTTGAGGGACCACTCGTGAGGCAACAGGATGGCTCTGCTCAGTCTGTCCGCTATTACGTTGGATGTCCCCGGGATGTGCGTTGCTATGAGAAAGCGTCCGGTGGACACAGCCCATTTCCAGATTCTCAGGGCCTCTTTGCATAAGGGGTAAGACCTGGTTCCTCCTTGCTTGTTTATGTACCAGACCACCGACATGTTGTCTGTCTGAATTGCAACTGTCGCCGGAGGTAAGTAGTCGTGAAAGTGTTGCAACACCAGGAACACTGCTCTCAACTCCAGGACATTGATGTGCAGACTGTACTCCATTTTCGACCACTTGCCTTGAACTGTTCTTCCCCGAAAAAGTCCCCCCCACCCTATCAGGGAAGCGTCCATGGTCACGGTGGCTATGGGGGGGGTGGGGATGAACGGGCGGCCTATCGTAAGCTCGTGGCTGTTCATCCACCATCAAAGATCAAGCTTCCAAGACTTTGTGAGCAGGATATTGTGTGACAACGGTAGCCGTTGGTAAGACCACTGTGCGAAGAGTAGCCACTGGAGGATCCTCATGTGCATTCTCCCTAGGGGGACAGCGATAAGGGCAGCTGCCATCATGCCTAAAACTTTCAAGACCTGTGAAGCGGGGACTCTTCTGTTTTGTAGAAGAGTAGAAATCTGTTCTCTCAAGGCTGAAACTCTTGTTTGGGGAAGCCTGATCAGAGTTAAGGTAGTGTCCAATTCCATTCCTATGAATGATATATGCTGTGAGGGCGACAAGGCAGATTTTTCGAAGTTCAGCATTATGCCTAAACGGGAACAGAGACTGATTGTATAGTCCCTGGCTTGCAATAGGTGATGCCTGGTGGTGGTGGTAAGGAGCCAGTCATCTAAGTATGGAAACACCCAGAATCCTAGTCGTCTCAGGTGGGACGCCACTACTGCCATGCACTTGGTGTACACCCTAGGGGCTGAGGTGAGGCCAAAGGGCAGAGCTCGAAACTGAAAATGACTGGCTCCCAGCCGGAAGCGCAGGTGATCTCTGGATGGCCTTGCCATTTTTATGTGGTAGTACGCATCCTTAAGATCTATAGAGCACATCCAATCGTTCGTTTGAAGAAACGGAAGGATCGATTGTAGCGTGACCATCCAGAATTTCTCCTTCTTTACGAAGGTATTGAGTTTGCTGAGGTCCAGTATCGGCCTCCAGTCCCCTGTTTTCTTTGGAACTAAAAAGAACCTTGAGTAAGTTCCGGATCCTATTTGGTCCGCCAGGACTGGCTGGATGACTCTTTTTTCTAACAGCCTTTGTATTTCTATGGCTGCCTGATCCCACAGAGTGGGTGGAACATCTGGGAATCTTTTTTGGGTGGGAGGATTGTTTAAGAGAGGGATGTTGTATCCTCTGGTTATTATGCTTTTTACCCAGGAATCTGAAGTGAGATTTAGCCAGGCCTCTGGGTATAAAGCCAAGCGACCCCTGACTGCCTCCAGAGTAGGACAGCCGGGCCTCCCCTCAGGAATGCTGGAAGGGCTTCCCAGGGATGCTATCCCTGTCGCCCTGGTTCTGCGGACCCCCTCTGCCGCCTGGGTGGTGTTTTCAATTTCTTCCCCCTCCTCTGCCTCTGGAGGGGGTTTCACTAGGTGTGGATTGGAAAGCTCCCTGAGTCTTCCAGAACCACATTTTTCCACCTCGTTGCCCTTTGGGGTATGGTCTGGAAGGGGTGGAAAAACGGACCCCTACGGCAGACAGGGTCTTTCCTTCTTGCTCACACCTAGTGAGCGTCTACTTCACTTTGGGCCCAAACAAGGAGGAGCCATCAAAGGGGACATTAATAAAAGAAGACTTGAAGGCTTCCGCAAAGGAGCATAGGCGCATCCAGGATTGTCTCCTCAGAGTGATCGCTGAAGCTGCAGCCCTACTCGATCCTTCGGCTGCATACGAAATGAGCCACATGGATGAGTTAACGATAGAGTTTAGGGTATTGAGCTCTGCTGTCACCTTGTCTGAGACAGCAGCATCTGTGGTACCCTGTAGAGTATCTCCCAATTCCTTGAGGAGATCTCTCTGTAGACGGGTAAAATGAGTGGAATAGTTCAGCGATCGCATGGAAAAAGTCGCTGAACTAAAAATGCGCTTCCCGTACCTGTCCATCATCCTAGAGTCTTTGTTAGGAGGATGAACAGAGGAAGATGCTTCAGACATTTCTTTCTTGGTGGCCCGCTGCCACCACCATAGCATCAACTGTGACTCCCTTGGTGAGATACGCTTTATCCTGGGGAGCAGTGATGTACTTATTGGGCCTCCGAGGGATTGGTTCCAAAGTGTCAGGGGCCTCCCAAGCCCTTCGAGCTATTAAATCCATTAACTCGTCGAAGGGCAGAGTTACCCAGGAGGTGGAAGGTTGAGCCCCAAATGCCTTCAGCAACACCAACTCATCCTCAGTGGGGGCAAGTGACAGCCAGTCACCCCTCTGTTTGAAAATTTCCAGGATGTCGGCAAACGAGACATCCTCAGAGGAGGACCATGGGGACCCCTCTGACTCATCCAAGTCGGTGTCCGATGTCAATGATTCCTGTGGGGAATCAAGGTGCCTCCTCTTGCACAACCTCTTCCTCGGGACTTCATCAGAGGGGGCATCAGGTGAAGCTTCCGAGGAGCAGGGTTCACCCTCTGGGGCTGACTGAGGCTTTGGGTCTCTACACTTGGTGGGAACCGGTGGTGCAGAGACAGAACTCGGACCTTTCGGGGAGGGAGAAGAGGAATCTGAAGATGTGAACGTCTTACCAGACAAAACCTTCCTCATAGCCTCGAAGGCACCGGAGCCCCGAGCCGAGGACTCCACCAGTTCCGAAGAAGAAGGGAGCCTCCCCGGGCCCGGAACCATGGGCTCCGATCCAGAGGACGGAGCTGAACTAATCTGCGCCGAGGCACCGAGGGGAACAGTCGGAACCGAAACTTCGGTTCAACTCTCCCCCCTGGAACCGAGGAGAGACTGTCGGCTCCGAGACCCCTCAATGGGTATCGAGGGTGTCGAGGTCAGTGGAGCCGAAAGCACTAAAGAAGGCTTCGGCTCCGGGGGATCAACAATCATCAGATCCTCGACTCCTGGCTCCGATGACTCGATGGGTCTGGAAGGATGATCTATGGATGGAACAGGAAGGGCTTCAAGCTTCGAAACCAGTAGGGACGAAACCTCAATTAGTTTGGATAAGGCCGTGTTCTCCATCAGTTTCTGCAGCACTCGATCCGCATCGGTGTCTGACAGTGCTCTGGAGGAACGGGTCGAAGAGGTCACCGAGCGAAGGATCGATGAAGGGAGCACCTCTGACACCGGCTCCAAGACCTGGATCTCGACCTGAGGCAGCAGCTCGGTGCTCGGCTCCAAGGTCTGTGGAGCCGGCGACCGAATCTTAACAGAGGTACTCGGAGCCGATGACCTGGGCTCCGATACCTTCGAAGACTTCGACCCCTTCGAAGACTTAGATGACTGGTCTGCCTTCTCTAATGCCTCCTGAAACTCCGGCTTCAGGAGACCTCTCTCAATAAGTTTCCTGCGTCTTTCCATCATAACTCTGCCACTAAATGAGTGGCAGATGGAGCAGTCCTCCTGAAGATGGAGAGGGCCTAGGCAGTAGACGCAGGAAACGTGGTTGTCTGTTATGGACATTTTCTGTCCACACTGGCAACGTTTGAAACCAGACTTGGCTTTCCCCGACATATTGAATAACAAAAAATACAGTTGTAATACTAATATGTAAATATATACACAATAACTAACCTGAATAACACACAGGTAAAAATATTTTAACAAGAGTTTAACTAGTAAGCTTCACACAGGAAATTCTAACAGAGCCCTGACAGAAAGATATTGGCTTAAGACCTAGGAGCAACCGCTCCCAAAAAATTCTTAAACACTACTTTTACACTATTTTAAACAACACACGCACAACTACTACTAACTAATAATAATAATAACTCTAAATATTTTAAACTTTTGAAAAATAGAGAACTTTTTATATATATATAAAAAGAATACTGGCCAGAGCTCTCACTCGACGATGAGACCTGTTGCAGCGGCAAACTAGATCTGAGGGTAGGGACTGTGCCTCGAGCTTCTCTTAGATGCAGAGCTTGGAATGTGGCCGACTCGGAGCCAAGGGATCGGCTCCGAACCCGTGTGTAAGAACAAACGGCGAGATCGAACAACTTCACATAAACTCTCTTGCCAGCCTCAGTAAGAAGCTGAGATCCCTCATAAAATCCTCCAAAGCTAGTTACGAAAATAAAATTGCCAAAGATTCCAAAGACAACCACAAGGCATTCTATAGTTATGTCAAGAATCTAAATGGCAATGCTCAGATATGCTCTGAGCTACAACAGAATGGCATTAAATATACTGATCCCAAGGATATTGCCAATGTCCTGGCAGATCGATTTAGTGCCAACTTCACCTCCCCCCCACTCCCTAAAGGGCCCATCTCAGTATCAACAGATTGCCAAATTCCGGTAATCACGGCCACACAGGTAGAAACCGCACTCTCCAAAGCTAAGAATACAGCATCCATGGGACCAGATGACATCCCGGGCTGTGTACTACATGAACTACAAAATGAAGTGGCACCTCAACTAAGTGTCATGTTTAATCATAGCCTCACCTCACGCTTTGTGCCCACTGAGTGGCGCACAGCTACAGTTATCCCACTCCACAAGGAGGGATCCACCTTAGATCCCGGGAACTACCATCCCATCAGTCTGACGAGCCTGATCTGCAAGGGCATGGAAAACATTATTATGGAACTTATAAACAAAGACATTGGCAACCTTCAAACACTGGACCCCACCCAGTTTGGGTTCGTGAAGGGCCAATCTTGTCTCCTGAACATGATTGACTTCTTCAAATCAGTCTCCAGAGCTGTGGACGAGGGTAAGGCGGTTCACACAGCCTATCTGGACCTCACCAAGACCTTCTACACCATCTCCCACTCTGGAATCATAGATAAACTTACTAAGCTGGGCATAAATCCCTACGTCACTCAATGGGTTGCCAATTGGCTTACTGACAGAATCCAGACTGTAATAGTAGCAGACTCCAAATCCAGCTCCAGACAATTGACAAGTGGAGTACCTCAGGGTTCAGTCCTGGGACTGTTCTTGTTTGGCATTTACTTCTCTGAAATACAGGCCAACACTAAGGGACTCTGGCTAACAAAGTTCGCAAATGACTGCAAACTGGGAGCCAATATTGAATCCCCAAATGATGTGGATATTCTATAAAATGGCCTTACCGAAACAGATGTTTGGTGCCAGAGCCATGGGCTCAAGCTTAATGCCAAGAAATGTATAGTTATCCCCTTTGGGAAAAACCATGTACCCATGAATTACCACATAGGTGGCAGTACACTAAACACCGTAAATATGATGACAGACTTAGGGACACAGGTGGACAGTGGTCTCACCTTCGATAACCACATCGCCACAACAGTCACGAAATCCTTCTATGTGGCACACCTCATCACTAAGGGCTTTTCATCCAGAAAAAAGGAGGTCATTGTCCCACTGTACTCATCCCTCATTAGACCCATTATACAGTACAACGCCCCATTTGGTATGTACCTCACAAGACATTTGCAACAGCTGGAAAGGCCGCAGAAATACCTCACTAAAAGAATCACAGGTCTAAAGCAGATGCCCTATGCTGACCATCTAAAAAACTTCCAGCTATAATCAGTGGCATATCGTCTACTCAGAGGTGATCTCTGCTTAACATACAAGGCCATTTCAAACCCTGAGCTGTTGGACATGCTCCACTTAAAGAAATCCCAATCTCTCAGAGCCACATGCTCCAGGGATCTAAACCTTGTCATCACAATGAACAAAACATGCTGGAGGGATAGGTTCCTGACCCAGAGACTTCCCATACTCTGGAAGAGACTGCCCATACATGTCAAGCAGAGCGCCTCCTTGGCCATCTTCAAAAGGAACCTTGACGATTGGATGGGAGAAAGGAAATTCACCCAGGGGATCATGGCAGTCACCCTGCTAGACAGGGGTCCAGGGAAGTAAATACTGTGGGAAGAAATATCCAGGGAATTTGTTATGGCTAGGCTTGTATAGGCCCTAGGGCCGATAGCCTAGTACCAACCTATGAACCTATGAGTTGGAAATACCAAATTGAGATCCCAAGGAGGTGGTGGTTGTTTCACTGGGGGCCTTAACAAAAAGGTGCCTCTCAAAATGACCTTGGACATCCTATGGGACATAATTTTGAAGCCCATTTCTCCAATGTGATAGTTAGAAATAGCAGACAGTTGTATTTGTATGGTCACCGCTGCTGCACCTTCATTGAAATGTTTTGCTAAAAAGTTCAGAATAGATGATACAGGGGTTGTGAAGGGATCAATGTGATTGTTTAGAGCCCAGTAGAAAAATCTCTTCCATTTGCTTGCATAAAGCTTCCCAGTTGTTGTCTTATGGGATGAAATCAGAATATGTTTCACAGCAGGGGATAAGTCTGGAAGCCTGGCTAAAATTGGAAGTGGAGCAGCCATGCTGTCAGTTTGAGGGTTTTGAGAAAGGGATAGAGTATCCCTGACGGGTCCGTCAGGAGGTCTGGGACTGGGTCCAGAATCTACGGATCCTCTTGTACATGGGGCCATAAGAAGGGGAACCAAATCTGACGAGGCCAGTACGGGATGATAAGTATCAACCTGCTGCCCAACGTGCTGGCTTTCTGCATAACTTTGGGGATCAAAGGGAAAGGAAGGGAAAGGATAAAGGAAACCTGGGGCCAATCGTGTACAAGTGCATCCCTTGGTGACTTCCCCGGAGGGGTGATCAGTGCCAAGTAACTGCTGCATTTGGTATTCATGGATGTGGCAAAATGGTCGCAGCAAGGCTGGCTGCACTTGTGAAAAACCTGGTTCGCAATCTGTTGTTTTAGGGACCATCTGTGAGGCATTAGAATAGCTCTGCTTAGTTTGTCTGCTATCATGTTGGATTTCCCCGGGATATGCGTTGCTATCAGAAAACGTTGGGAAGATACTGCCCACTGCCATACTCTTTGAGCCTCTTGACATAGGGGTAAGATCTGGTTCCTCCTTGTTTGTTTATGTACCACATGACTGACATATTGTCTGTCGGATTGCAACTGTTGCTAGTGGAAGGGAGTCTTGGAAATCCTGCAATACCAAAAGCACTGCTCTCATCTCTAGGACATTTATATGCAAGTGGTTCTCGAATTCATACCAGACTCCTTGGACAGTTTTCCCAAGATAATGCCCCCCCCATCTGGGAAGCATCCATGGTAACTCTGGCTATTGGTTGCAGAGAAATGAATGGTCTGGCCAAAACCACCTGAGTAAAGTGATGCCACCAGGGTAGGTCCCTTTTGCAGGATTTCATTATGATGATCTTGTGGGACATGCGTAACTCCTGCATGGACCATTGGGTGAAAAGTAACCAATGAAGGACTCTCATGTGTAAGCATGCAATAGGTACCAAAGTTATTCCTGCTGCCATGGTACCTAGGACTTTTAGAATAACCTTTGCTTGAACTTTCTTTTTTGTCAGGAGATTGTCTACTTGTTGACGTAGGGGTCGTACCCTGTCGGGAGGATGTTTGGCCATCATTTCCTTTGTGTCTAAGTCTGTTCCTATAAATAAAATATGCTGTGATGGCAATAAGGAAGGCTTTTTGAAATGTATTGTAATGCCTAGTTGAGAGCAAAGGTGGATGGTGGTGTCTCTTGCTCTGGTTAGTGGATGCTCGGTGGTGGTGGTTAGTAGCCAGTCATCCAAGTACAGAAACACCCAGAATACTAGACACCTGAAGTGAGCTTTGACTACTGCCATGCATTTGGTGAACACTCTGGGGGCTGTAGTGAGACCAAAGGGCAGAGCTCGAAATTAGTAGTGACTGGCTCCCAGTCAAAAGCTCAAGTAACTCCGGGATTGCCTGTCCATCTTTATATGGTAGTACACATCCTGGAGGTTTATCGAGCACATCCAATTGTTTTCCCCAGAAGGGGGAATACTGACTGCAGTGTCACCATCCAGAACTTTGATTTCTTTACCGATTTTTTGAGTGTGCTGAGATCCAAAATGGGTCTCCAGTACCCTGTCTTTTCTGGAACTAAAAAGAACCTGGAGTAAGTTCCGGATCCAATTTGGTCTGCGGGGATGTCTTGGATTACTCTTTTTTTCTAGAAACCTTTGGATTTCTAGGGTTGCCTAGTCCCTATGAGCAGGTGGGACATCCAGGACTGATCTTTTTTTAAAGGGGGAGAGGAAAAGGGTATGTAGTAACCTCTGGATATGATCGCTTGTACCCATTTGTCATTTGTTATATTTAGCCAGGCGTTTGGGTACAATGATAAGTGACTCCCGACTGCCTCCAGAGGTGGACAGACGGGCCTTCTTTCAGGAGCTCTGGAAGGGCCTACAAAGGAATATATCCCGTCTTCCTGATTCTGCAGACCCTCTCTGCCATGAGGTCAGTGTATTCCATTGTTATTTCCCCCTCTGCCCCTTGGGGAAAGATCACCACGTGCATCAGGAAAGGCTCTTTGGGACTTATAGAACCCCTCCCACCTTCTGTCCTTTGGGGTAATGCCTGCTGGGGAGGGAGAAACAGACTCCCACGGCCAACAGACTCTTTCCTTCTTGCACGGCAGACAGACTCTTTCTTTCTTGCTCACACCTGGTCAGTCTCTTTCACTTTCAGCCTGAACAAGGACAAATCATCGAATGGGGCATTGATAAAGGAAGGCTTGAAGGGCTCTGCAAACTCGCATAAGTGCATCCAGGAATGTCTCCTTAGGGAGATTCCTGTACCCGCTGACCTACTCACTCCATCAGCCACATAGGAGATAAGCCACATGGAGGAGTTGAGCACCGAAATTAAGGTAGCATGCTGAAAGGTGACTTTGTCTGAAACCTCCGTAGCTCTAGAACCTTGGACAGTATCTCCCAACTCCTTCAGGAGATCCCCCTGAAGTCTGGTAAAGAGGGTTAAATAATTCAGTGACTTGAAGGTAAAGGCTGCTAATGAAAGCATATGCTTTCTGTATCTGTCCATTGTTCGAGACTCCTTATTCGGCAGATGGACAGATGAGGATGTCTCAGACAATTCCTTTTTGGTGGCTGCCGCCACTTCCATGGCATCTATAGGGACTCCTTTTGCCAGGAATTCCTTGTCAGAGGACACTGTAATGAACTTATTGGGCCTCCTTAGAACAGGTTCCACAGACTATGGACAGCCCCACACCTTTTGATTGACTACATTGAAGAGCTGATCAAAAGGTGGAGTCACCCAAGAGGTGGAAAGGCAAGACCCAAAAGCTTCCAGGAACACCAACTCATCCTCGGAAGGACTGATGGTCTTCCAGCCTCTGTTTAAGAATCTCCAGGATTTCTGCAAAGGAGACATCTCCAGAGGGGGACAGTGGGGACCCTTCCGAGTCATCCAGGTCAGTGTCTGAGGTGAGGTGATGGACTCATCCAGGGAGTCTATGTGCTTCCTCTTGCACAATCTCTCCCAAGAGACTTCCTCAGAGGGGTTTTCTGGGGAAGTTTTGGAAGAGATAGTCTCGCCCGCTGGGGCTTCCTGGGGCTTAGGGTCTCTACCCTGGGGGGAGTGCGATGGTGCTGAAATTGGCAGAGGGGCTTTTGGGGGAAGAGTACTTGAATCTGAGAGTGGAGCTGTCGGGGGTGACAGCACTCTCTCCATCAGCTCAAAAGCCCCCTCACCCCGCTCCGAGGAGGTCCCCGGTTCCGAAGACTCAGAAGGCTGACCACGAAGCAGAGTGGTTGGCTCCGAAGCAGATGTAGGAGCTGAGCTCAACTGCACTGAAGCCCCAAGAGGGAGAATTGGCTTGGACAGCTGTTTGATCCGACTACCCTCTGCAGACTCAATGGGAGAACGTCGGCTCCTACACTCCTCTGATTCTAATGGAACTGAGGTAGTTGGAGCAGGTGTAGGAACCGACGATCCTGTTGGAGGTCTCGGTTCCAATGTTTCCACTACTCTTGGGCCTGAGCCCTCTGGCTGCGAAGTCCTGGATCAGGTCAGAGGAGGAATCGAAAAAGGGAGTGTTGCCTTTGTCAGCCCCGGTTCCTTTTGGGTCAGCGTCGATAGGATTTTAGCCAGCTCCAGTGGACAAAGTAGTCTCTTCACCACCTGCTCTAAGTCATCATCGGACAGACTCCTGGAGGAACGGGAGGACAATGAAGGTGATCTCGCCCTTTCTATGAGTGGAGATCTTAATGTTGGAATAACCGTTCCAATACAGGGGACTGTCTCCTAACCTGAAACTCTGTCGGCTCCGTAACAACTGCTGGAAGGGAAGAGGTAGTCTTTTTGAAGCCAAGAGCCCTTGGTTCCGAAGTAGGTGATTTTGTCTCAATTTCTTTTTGGTGGCTCCAATGCCGGATCCCAAGCCAAAATTCTTTTTCCTGACTTCTCCGATTTTGAGGAGGAAGAAGGGGATCCTGAAGGATGTTTTGATGTCTGAGGTCCTTCCAAAGGCTCTGAAAAGGGAACCTTCAGCAAACCTCTAACAATAAGTTTGTTTTTGCTTTCAAGGAGGACTCTACTGCTGAACACATGGCAAAAGGTACAAGATTTCTGTAAGTGTAGGGCACCCAGGCAATAAAGACAGTTGGTGTGCCGATCAGTAAGAGACATTTTTTTGTAAGCATTTGTCACATTTCTTGAACCCAAACTGTTTTTTTTTTATCCTTAGACATGTCTGCACTAAAAACTCAAACAAAATAATATTCTAAACTCTTGTTACATCACAAGATATTCAAGGCAAAAACAAGTAAAAAAAACAAAGACGTACACTTGGAGGATTAACAAAAGGAAAACAATTTATATATATATAAATCTATATATCTATCTCTACATATATATATACTTACACATCTGCAGATATATATATATATATATATATATATATATATATATATATATATATAGATATATATATATAGATATATATATATATATATATATATATATATATATATATATATACATATACACACACACACCACTACAGCTTCACCCAGAAACTCCAACGGAAACTTAAACAACAAGGAAAAAGGACAATTAAGCAGAATATCGCTTGGCCCTGACTATCGCTAGTTCAAGCCACAGACACAGACACAGACACACACACACACACACACACACACACACACACACACACACACACACACACACACACATCAACAAACGGGAGAAATCTTCTAACTAAAAACGGATTCTCCACGCGGTCAACAGCAGGGAAGTGGCCCTCTAAGTTAAACGGGCTGCTAGGAGCTCTCTAACTAAAACGGGCTACCTAAAGGAAAATGGAAAGCTCTCTAACTAAAACGAGCTTAGAGATATGGAATTACAACAACAAGAACAGGCCTGACGAAAAGGGAACGACGGCCAACAACAATAAAGCAGAAAGAGACACTGATAAACAACTCTCAAACAACTAACTATGGCCTAAGGAATTTAACTATCAAAAATTTTTAAACAAATATTAAAGATTAATAACAATGAAAAAACTTAGCCAGGAGCCAGTCAGAAGTCACTCGATCTGCTTGAGTGGCAAATGAGACCTGGGGGTTCTGCCCTAGGCATGATGGGATAGGGTATAGCCTCGAGCCAGTAGAAGCTCTAGAGCTTTAGTACAGGCAGAGTTGGAACGATTCTCGGTTCCAACCCAACCAGCAAAAAATGAAGGCAAGACAGGACAACATAACATTGGTAGTTCTATGGAATGGTTTAAGTTGGCTTCTGAACATACTTTGGGTAGAAAGGATGGGTTTGTTTATAGGGATACTCTATCTCTGTGGAAAATCAAGTATGGAGGATTTATTGACAAAGCTTGTAGTTCTGAAACTCTTCTGGCAGAGGAAATAGCTATCAAAAAAATGGTTTTCCATGTCAGGTACTTAAGATCAAATGATGATGCAGGTTCAAGAATCAATCAGGATAAAACAAAAGGGCCCTAATTGGAGGTCTTAATAAAAAAGTACCGCTAAGAAAGGCTTTGCAAAGTCTGTTAGACATCACATTAAGGCCTGAATCTCCAAAATGAAAATTAGAAATTGCTGCTAACTGAACTCGAATAGTAGCAGTGGCTGCGCCCTCATTAAATAACTTTGCTAAGAATTCAAGAATGGAAGCAATTGGGGTAGAAAAAGGGTCAACATGATTGTCCAAGGCCGACAGAGAAAATCTTTTCCATTTACTTCTATATAACGTTTTTGTCAAAGCCTTATGAGAGGAAATCAGAATATGTTTCACTGAAAAAGAGAGGTCAGGGGGCCTGGCTATAGTTGGAATTGGAGCAGCCAAGCTGTCAACTTGAGGGTTTGAAGAGAAGAATGCAGCGTTCCTGATGCGTGAGTCAGAAGGTCCAGAACTGGGTCCAGAATCCACTGCTCCTCCTCAAGATGTGGCAACAGGAAGGGGAACCATATTTGGTGAGACCAGAATGGGGCGATGAGTATCAAGTCCCTTCCCAAGTGACTGGCTTTCTGAAGAACTCTGGATATCAACAGGAAGGGAGGAAAGGCATAGAGGAGACCCAAGGGCCAATAGTGTACAAGTGCATCCCTTGGTGACTACCCTAGAGTGGGGATTAGGGCAAAGTAGCTTCTGCATTTGGTATTTATTGAAGTGGCAAAAAGGTCGCAGCAAGACTGGCCCCATTTGCAGAAAATGTTTTCTGCCACTTGTTGTTTTAGGGATGACTTGTGAGGCATCAGAATCGCTGTGCTGAGTCTGTCTGCAATCACGTTGGATTTTCCCGGGATATGCATTGCTACTAGAAAGCATTGGGAGGAGATTGCCCAGTGCCACACTTTCAGGGTCTCTCGACAAAGGGGGTAAGATCTGGTTTCTCCTTATTTGTTTATGCACCATACAACTGATTTGTCTGTCTGTACTGCAATAGTCCCTAGGGGAAGAGAGTCCTGAAATGCTTGCAACGTTAGAAGCACCGCTCTCATCTCTAGGACACTGATGTGCAAATGGGCCTCTTGATCCTGCCAAGTTCCTTGGACTGTCTTTCCCAGATAATGCCCTCCCCACCCTATCTAGGATGCATCCATGATCACTATGGCTAATGGTTGGATAAGTATAAAGGGACGGCCTAATGTCACATGAGTAGAATCTAGCCACCAACAAAGCTCTTTCTTGCAGGATTCCATCAGTAATATCCTGTGGGACATGGGTAGCTCTTGAATCGACTACTGAGTGGAAAGTAGCCACTGGAGGATTCTCATGTGCAGATGAGCTAAGGGGATTAGGGTTGTTGCTGCTGCCATGGTCCCCAACACTTTCAGAACTGTTTTTGCTTGTACTCTGTTCTTTGGAAGGAGGATCAAGATCTGATGTCTAAGAGCTTTTATCCTTTCTAGAGCAGGTTTGGCTATCATTTTTGTTGTGTCTAGTTCTGCTCCTATAAAAACAATGCGCTGAGACGGCAGTAAGGCAGATTTTTCGTAGTTTATAGTGATCCCTAATTTTGAGCACAGGAGCAGGGTGGTGTCTCTCGTTTGAGTTAGTAGATGCTCAGTGGTGGCGGTTAGCAGCCAGTTGTCTAGGTATGGAAACACTCGGAATCCTAGGTGTCTCGAGTGAGCCACGACTACTGCCATACACTTGGTGAACACTCTGGGGGCTGTTGTGAGACCAAAGGGGAGAGTTCGAAATTGATAGTGACTGGATCCCAGGCAAAAGCGCAGGTGTCTACTGGATCACCTGTCCATTTTTATGTAGTAGTACTCATCCTGGAGGTCTGTTGAGCACATACAATTGTCTTTTCCCAAGAATGGGAGTATAGACTACAGTGTTACCATCCGGAACTTGGACTTCTTTACAGATTTGTTTAGGTTGCTGAGATCCAGAATTTGTCTCCAGTCCCCTGTTTTCTTTGGAACTAAAAAGAAAAGTCTTGAGTAAGTTCTGGATCCTAACTAGTCTGCGGGACCGAAAGGATGACTCTTTTGTTTAGCAACTTTTGAATTTCTAGCACTGCCTGTTCCCTTTGAGTGGGTGGAACATCTGGGATATTCTTAAAAGTTGGGGCAGGGAGGGAAAAGGGAATGAAACAGCCTCTGGATATGTTGCTTTGTACCCACTTGTCTTTTGTTATTTTTAGCCAGGCCTCTGGGTACAAAGACAGACAGCCCCCGATTGCCTCCAGAGATGGACAGGTGGATCTCCTTTCAGGAGGTCTGAAAGGGTTTACCAAAGAAAGATTCTCTGTCACCCTGGTTCTGCGGACCCCCTCTGCCACGAGGTCAGCTTCTTCCATAATTACTTCCCCCTCTGTTTGTAGGGGAAGGATCACCACTTGTGTCTTGGAAAGCTCCCTGAGATTTTCGGAACCACATTTTTCCACCTTTCTGACCTTTGGGATAAGGTCTGGTAGGAAGGGAAAAACAGATTCCCATGGTAGACAGAGTCTTTCCTTCCTGATCACACCCGGTGAGTATGTCTTTCACTTTCAGCCCAAAGAGAGACGAGCCATCAAATGGGGCGTTCACAAAGGAAGATTTAAAGGGCTCCGCAAAATCAATCAAGTGCGTCCAGGAAGGTCTCCTTAAAGAAATTCTCCAACCCGCTGCTCTGCTCGCTCCATCTGTAGCATAAGAAATCAACCTCATGGAGGAGTTAACTACTGAGTTTAAGGTAGAGAGCTGAGAGGAAACTTTATCTGCAACCCTTTCAGCTACTGAACCTTGGAGAGTATCTCCTAGCTCTTTCAAGAGATCTCTCTGTAATCTTGTAAAATGGGTAAGGTAGCTCAGTGATCAAATGGCAAAAGTCGCTGAAGAAAAAATGCACTTTCCATATCTGTCCATTGTACAAGACTCTTTGTTTGGTGAATGGACAGATGAGGATGTCCCTGAGAGTTCCTTCTTGGTGGCTGCCACCACCACCATAGCATCTACTGGTACTCCCTTGGTCAAGAAGGTTTTGCCAGCCGAGGAAGTAATAAACTTATATGACCTCCGAGGAATGGGTTCCACCTAATCTAGAGACTCCCACACCTTCAGAGAGACCAGATCCATGAGCTCATCTAAAGGTGGAGACACCCAAGTGGAGGAAAGGTGAGATCCAAATGCCTTCAGGTATATGGACTTATCAGAAGGGTTGATGGACTTCCAGCCGCCTCTCTGTTTTAGTATTTCTAAGATCTCTGCACAGGAGACATCTTCAGAAGGCGACTGTGGGGACCCCTCAGCATCATGGAGGTCTGTGTGTCAGATGTGATGGACTCTTCCGGGAAGTCTAAATGCTTCCTTTTGCATAATCTCTTCCAAGGGACCTCTTCTGAGGCCTAGGATCTCCGTGTCCATGTGGATCGAAGGTCATAGAGGCGGACATTGGTGCCGTAGGGGGAAAAATATCCAAAGATGACCGTGGAACTGCCTGTGGAGACAGTACTCTCCTCATTATCTCAAAAGCCCCTGTCCCCTGCTCTGAGTAGATCCGTGGATTGGAAGAAGCCAAGGAAGCCCCCAAAACCAAGGACAATGGCTCCGAGGCACAGGTAGGAGCCGAGTCCACCTGAGCCAATGCCTCAAGAGGCAACATCGGAACCGACAACTGTCCGATCCGACTCGCCTCCCCAGACCTGAATGGGGAGCATCAGTGCTTAGACTCCTCAAGTTGCGATGGAGCGGAGGATGTCAGAGCAATGGTCGGTGCAGAAGATGCTGAAGTAGGTCTTGGTTCCAAAGTTTCCACCAGTATCAGCTCCAGACATTCCGGCTCCGAAGTCCGGGATCGGATCGGAGGAGGAATTAGAGCAGAAGGGGAGAATGCCTTCAGATTTAAATCCCTCGAGGTTGGATACAGCAACAATTTGGCCAGTGCCGGAGTCCGTAACAGCCTCTGTACCACTTGATCCACATCGTCGTCCAACAGGCTCCTAGAAGACTGAGATAAAGGGACTGGAGATTTCGCGGGTTGTAATATAGGTGACCTGAGGGTCGGAGAAAACATTTCCAATACTGAGGAATGACTCAGACTCTGAATTACTTTTGGCACTGAGAAAGAAGATGTTGTCTGTGCCAGTGACTTCCTGGAACTGGTGAGCTTTGGTTCCAGAGATGCAATTTTTGTTAATTTTTTTGCGGCTCCAATGGAGCACTGGAAGAAGATCTTTTTTCAGTTCCTCTATCAGACTTTGAGGAAGGAGATTTTGAATAGCCTTTGAAATGGGGGTCTTTAGTAATCCTCTCAAAATAAGCATGTTCTTTCTCTCCAAAAGAACACTGTGAGTGAACAAATGACAAATAGAGCAGGTCTCCTGGAGACGAGCAGATCCTAAACAGTAAACGCAGACTGTGTGTCTGTCAGTAATGGACATCTTCCGATCACAGTCCTCACATTTTTTAAATCCAGACTTAGAAGACACGCGCGCGCACACACACACACACACACACATATATATATATATATATATATATATATATATATATATATATATATATAAAATGTTACACAACAACAATGACATTTTTTTTTTAAACTAAGAAGAACAATAACTAGAGAAAAATAGAGATAATTAGCCCTCTAACTTAAACGGGCTGCGGGGTGAAGGGAAACAGCTGCACACACAAAAAAAAAAGAAATATATATATATATATATATATATATATATATATATATATATATATGGGTCTACTTCTATTCGCTGACAGACCATTTCACTGAAACCCATTTGGTCGACAGCTCATTTCATCGACAAACATTCTAGGTGGGGGCTGCACCCCCCCACCCCCCAACTATATATAACAACTCCACAGTCGCGCAACAGTGGGGAGGGGGGCAAATCCCAGGTTTTTGCCTTGTATACTTTTGTCGATGAAATGAGCTGTCGACCAAATGGGTTTCAGTGAAATGGTCTGTCAGCGAATAGAAGTAGACCCATATATATATATATATATATATATATATATATATATATACATACACACACACACACACACACACAATATTTTAAATCAGGAAGTGAAGAAAAAAGCCCTCTAACTTAAATAGGCTGTAAATAAGCTTAAAGTAAGCTGGCATAGGATAAAAAACAGCCCACGAAAGACGATGGCCAACCAGCTGAAAGAACACTGCAAAAACGGCTAAATAAACCAATTAGCCCAACAACTATGACTAAAAAACTTTAAATATATAAATATCAAAAAACTGTAAGATTTTAATAGAAATTAGACAAATAAAGCTTATACTTGGCCAGAGCTAGCGAAGCGAACACCCAATCTTTTTTAGTGGCAAACTAGATCTGGGGAGCTCTCCTAGTGCATCATGGGATAGGGTTTTTTAGCCAAGTGCTAGTAGAAAACCTTGAGCTTGCATATAAGGCCGAGTCGGATCTGTGGATCAGATCTGAACCCAACCTGCTAAGAATGAAGGCGAGATAGGACAACATCACATCAAATCTTTTCCATTTATCTCTGTACAGCTCACATGTAGATGACTTATGGGAAGATAACGAAATATGTTTAACTGGAGAAGAAAGGAGAGGAAACCTGTCAATTAAGGGAACTGGAGCAGCCAAACTGTTAGTTTGAGATTTTCTAGATTGGGATGAACCATTCCTGATGGTGAGTCCAAAGATCCAGAGCACGGTCCAGAATCTATGGTTCAACCTGTAAATTAGGCTCAAAAAAGGGAAACCAGATTTGTTGAGACCAAAAGGGGACAATTAGGATTACTGTCATCTCCAACAAACTTGCTTTATGCAAAAATTTGGGAATTAGAGGAACTGGCAGACAGGCATAAAGAAGTCCCAGGTTCCCCCCGTTTATGTACCATAAGCACCACTCTCATCTCGAGGACATTTACGTGCAAATGAGCCTCGTGTTGATGCTAGCTGCCTTGAACCGTCTTCCCCAGATAATGCCCCCCCCCCCATCTGGGAACCGTCCATGGTCACGAACAAAGAGACAGTCCTGCGCTACCATGGGAGAATGACGCTATCAGTGAAGATCCTTTTTGCATGAATCTGTTATCAATATCTTGTGTAACATTGGAAGTTTTAGAATTGACCACTGTGCCGCAAGTAACCACTGAAGAATTCTCATGTGGAGACTACCCAAGGGAATGAGTACAACTGAGGCAGCCATCTTGCCTAGTACTTGGAGAACTAGTTTGGCTATGGCTCAATTCTTTCTTATCAATAATCATACATAATGTCAAAGGTCGTCCACTCTGTCTTGAGGAAGTTTTGCTATCTTTTTTATTGTGTCTAATTCGGCTCCTATGAAGACCAAGTTCTGACATGGTTCTAAAGCAGATTTCTCATAGTTTATGGTAATTCCTAAGGAGGAGTAAAGTTTTAAGGTGTAATCCTGGGCCTGTAGCAGAAGATGCCCGGTCGGGGTGCTAATGAGACAGTCGTCCAAGTATGGAAACACCCGGAATCCTTGGCATCTCAGGTGAGATGCTATTACTGCCATACATTTGGTGAACACTCTGGGGGCTGTAGTGAGACCAAAGGGCAGTGCTCAAAACTGGAAGTGGCTGCATCCTAGCCATAACCTCAAGTCCCTTCTGGATCGTCTTTCCATTCGTATGTGGTAGTACGCATCCTGAAGGTCTATAGAGCCACATCCAATTGTCTCTTTCCAGGAATGGCAGTATCGTCTGCAGTGTTACCATCCAGAACTAGGTCTTTTTCACAGATTTGTTCAGATTGCTGAGATCCAATATGGGTCTCCGGTCCCCAGTTTCCTTTGGAACTAAAAAATCTTAAGTAAGTTCCAGATCCTCTCTGGTCTCCGGGGACTTCTTGGATGACTCTTTTCCTTAGCAACTTTTGAATTTCTAAAGTTGCTTGTTCCTTCTGACACCCAAGAGGCTGAGGGGTGAGACCTGAAAGCGTTCAGGTATACCAACTCTTCAGCTGAAGGGGAGGTGGACTGCCAGTCACCTCTCTGCTTTAAAATTTCCAGGATGTCTCCAAAGGAGAATTCTTCAGGAGGTGATCGTAGGGACCCTTCTGCCTCATTGAGGTCAGTATCAGATGAGATAGACTCCTCCAGGGAGTCTAGATGCTTCATCTTGCACGTCCTACTTCCAGGGACCTTCTCTGTGGGATAGTCTGGGGAGGTTTCAGAAGAGGTCGGTGTTCTCTGTTGGACATCCTGAGGCCTGGGATCTCTGCGGTCCTGTGGAGGGGGTATGTGAGAGGACAAAGACACCTGTGCAGAACTGGCAGGATGATCCGAGACAGGCTTTGTCTTAGACTGGGATGGAGTCAATACCCTCCTCATGACTTCAAAGACAGTCCACCCCTGCTCCGAAGAACACCCCAGATCTGACAAAAAGGTTGCTGGGGCCAAGGGAATCTCCAGTGCAGGGGATAGAAACTTTGAAGCAGAGGTAGGAGCTGAACTCACCCGTGCGGAAGCCTCCAGAGGCAGGATCGAATCCAGAGAGATCCAAACTGGCTCTAAGGACCCGACTGTTGAGTGTTGGCTCCTAGAGGTTTCTTCTTCCAACTGGGCGGAAACGCTTGGGGGAGACATCGGAACGGAAGAATTTATGAGTCCTGGATCCGATACAGACACAAGTTGGATGTCGGAATCTTCCAGCTCCGAAACTAAGGGATGGATTGGAGGAGGAAGAGAAGCAGGTCCTGAAGGGGAGGACTGTGTCTGATCTGATTTGTTTGGGTTCAGATCCAATAGCAGTTTGGCCAGGGTCAGTGTCTTTAGCAGCCTCTGCACTACCCTATCCACATCTTTGTCGGACAAACTCCTGGTGGACCAAACAGAAAGGGTAGGAGAGCTTGACTTGTCAAAAAGAGTATATCCAAAGAGAAATAACTTGACTGAAAATAAATAAACGTTGAAAGGACTCCAGTCGCAACTAAACAGCTTCAAGAATTTATTAGAATATACAAAGCCAGTAGAATAACGTGAGTGTTTTCGTCTCACAACAAAGACTTCATCAGACAATAATGCCTTCCACATCAAAGCCTTAAATACCCTCCTTAATTAACCCCTTGCATTATGTTATATAAAATAGCCTTTCACATTATAAATACAGTGTTAATAAAAAACTGTTTACCAAGCTTGAGTGTCATAACCTTTTCTACAAATTTAAAAAGTTAAAATAAAAAATAAATTTTTCGTTTATGCATATAGTACCAGGAATTACAGAACCAAAACATATTATTTAAGTCTCCATTCATCCTATAATAGCTGTCCTTTCCTTTAAAATGAATTTAAGAGATACATATTCATTCAGACTAGGGGGGAAGGTGGCTTTTAACCTAAACTGCCATATTAACTCCTTTTTTATTAATGTTAATTTCTAATCACCTCCTCTTGGATTATTTTTCACTACATCCAAGATACCAAACTTGAAGCCCCCAAATTTGACATACTCACAAGTGTTTATATAAGGCACTAGTTTATTTTCTTGTTCTTAGATCGTAAAGGTGCTCATAAATTCTAATTTTGAGCTCCCTCTCAGTTTTGCCTATGTAAAAACTTGGACAGCCCCTACATTTTGCTAAATATACCAGTTTGGAGGTTGCACAATTACCTTTTTTGAAATAGATTTTACTCTGCAGTCCATTTTCTAAAGTTAGATTTTTGTGTACCAATGATGTAGGAACAAAAGTTGCATGCTCCACAAGGTGCTGTCCCCCTTCTCACTTCCCCATTTTTAAGTCGATCACTCTCAAGGAGTTCCTTAACATTCTTTCCTATCCTGTAGGTGAACCTCAGCTTGTCGCCCACTATTTCATTTAGATTTTTACTGATTTTAAAAATGCTCCAATTAGCTTGTAATGTACCACTCAAAGGTTAGATAAAATGGTTAAACTCCATAATAAATGCTTTATCAAACTATTTTTCTGAAGCCTGAGTGTTTTCTGTACCGAACCCCACCCCCAAAATGGGGGTGTATTAAGTACCTCATCCTTTGAGAATGTCTTCCAGTATTTTGGTGACCAGTTCACTAGGGTAGCCCCTATTAGTGAATATTTCTTTAAACTTATTTAATTCTGTCCCCAGTTCATTCCAGTCAGATGTCATCCTAGCTATCCTAATAGCTTGACTCTTCACTAAGTTTCTTTTTTGAAACTGGGGGTGGCAACTACCATAGTGCAAATAGCTATGGATGTTAGATTTAAATCCTTCAGTGGTGTGTGACACAGTTGCATCCAGGTAGTTAAGTCTGTCCTTGTTCCACTCATGTGTAAATTTAACATATGTGGTGCAACCATTTAGGTACTCCAGAAATCTAGGTATTCCCTCGGGGTCACCATCCCACAAGATAAAGATGTAATCCAAATACCTCACATATAAGTGGAGGAATTTTGAAAAGGTACTATTAAGGACATATTGCCTTTCCCATCTCAACATAACAAGATTTGCATAAGTGGGGGCACACGCTGCCCTCATTGCTACTCTAGTGACTTGCTGAAAATAATCACCCTGGAAGTGAATATAGTTGTTCGCCAGAACATGTTCCATTAATTCAATGAATAAATTAACCAGTTCGTCCGACAGTATGGGTTGGAAAGTAAGGGATTCATGGAAGAATTTTATTCCCTCATTCTTGGGGATGATGCAGAACAAATCTTTTACGTCAATGGTCAAAAAAAGCGGACCTTCCTTCCAAATGGAAGATTTTAATCTACTCAAGAAATCCCATGAATCTTCTATCAGGTGTGGGGTATTGAAAACTATTTTCTTCATATTATGGTCTGTATACTGCTAGTGGGTGGGTTTTAGAACCACTAGCCGAAACTATAGGCCTAAATGGTGGATTTTCAACTGATTTGTGGATTTTTGGTATTCCAGAGAAGTTGGGTATAATAGGGTTAACCTGTACCAACAAATTGTAAGTAGCCACACTAATCATCTATTAAGTATTCTTCTAAGTATGAGTCAATTCTCCAGTAAGCAATAGATATCTCATTCCTTGAAACCGGGGTATAAGTCTCATTACTAGTCAAAAGGTTGGTCATGGCATTGTTGTAAGCCTCAGTCTCATAAAACACCCCCCCCCCCTATCAGGCTTCACAACTCTTACCCCACTCTTTCCATAAAAGTTGAAGTGTTTTATTTTCCTTTTTAGTAATAGTATAAAAGGGGCTAGGGTCCTTTGAAACCTGTTTGTAAATGTCCTCAGTTACTTTTCAAATACCTGAAAAATTGGGTGGAGGGTGGGTTAAAAGTGCTGTTTCTTTTTAGCTCAATAACCCTGCTTCTTAAAGTATTCCTAACCTCGTTTCCCCTTAAAGAATATGCTCAAATTAACTTTCCTTAAAATAGTTTAAGGTCAAGAAGAGTTTGTGCTATGTCAGCCTTAAAACTGGGCACAAATTTTAGCCATTTCAAAAACAAAGTAAAATGTTCTTTTACTAACTCTCTGTCAGTGTAATTATAAATCTTAAAATCCCTAAATTGCCCAACTATACTGTTCCTGTCATATTTTATACATTCCTCTTCCTCCTCACCCCTGCTTGGAGTTCTGTATACCCCTGGGCTTGGTACCCCTGTCCTTAGTCCAGTTTGGTTCTCATCTTGTTTGTTAACCTCTCGGAACGCCTCAGTGGAAAAAAATCTGTGTTAGGGGCAGAAAATGAGTCAAGTTCATCCAGCCTTCCCCTCTTATTTTGTAAGTAGTTGGGTTCATATCTAGGGGGTGAAAGGGACATGTGAAAACCCACATCCCTTCCTCTCCCCCTCCCTTCTCTCTGCTTGGTGTGTCCCGATGGTTTGGGACTATGGTAGGCAGAAAAAAAGTTTGATAAAGCATTTATTACGGAGTTTAACCATTTTATCAAACCTTTGAGTGAAATAGTACAAGCTAATGGCAGCATTTTTAAAATCAGTAACGATCTAAATGAAATAGTGGGCAACAAGCTGAGGTTCACCTACAGGATAAGAAAGAATGTTAAGGAACTCCTTGAGGGTGAACGACTTAAAAATGGGGAAGTGAGAAGGGGGACAGCACCTTGTGGAACATGCAACTTTTGTTCCTAAATCACTCGTACACAAAATCCAACTTAAGAAAATAGACTGCAGAGTAAAATCTATTTCAGAAAAGGTAATTGTGCAACCTCCAAATTGTTATAAATGTGGGGGCTGTCCAAGTTTTTACATAGGCAAAACTGAGAGGGCGCTCAAAAATAGACTTCATGAGCACCATTACAACATAAGAACAAGAAAAGAAACTAATGCCTTATATAAACACTCATGTGAGTATGCCAAACTTGGGTGCTTCAAGTTTGGTATCTTGGATGTAGTGAAAAAGAATCCAAGAGGAGATGATTGGAAATTAACATTAATAAAAAAAGGAGATGATATGGCAACTTAGGTTAAAAGCCACCCCCCGCCCCAGTCTGAATGAATATGTATCTGTAAAACCCCTTTTAAGGGAAAGGGCAGCTATTACAGGATGAATGCAGACTTAAATAATATGTTTTGGTTCTGTAATTCCTGGTACTATATGCATAAACGAAAATAAGAAGTTATGTACCTACCATAACGTTCCATGTTAGTTATCTTTTCTCGCCGTCTTTCTTGCTGGATGTGTTCGGAGCCGATCCTCGGCTCCGACTCGGCCAATACTAAAGCTCGAGAGCTAATTCCACCGGCTCGAGGCTCCCCTATATCCCACAATGCTAGGCGGTAACTACTCAGATCTCGTTTGATAGCTATACCAAGCAACCCTAGTCTCCATAGAATGGAGTAGGGAAACCCACCTCAAAACAACCTGCGTGAAAGGTATCGCAGACCTAAGAAAGGAGAAAAAGAGGTGGAAGAACGTGGGGGAATGACGACTTCCAGAGGAAGAACACAAACTGAATTCCTGTTGGTCTGTCCAGGCTTGGGGGATGGAGGGTGGGACGCAAGAAAGAAGGCGAGAAGAAGACAACTAACATGGAAAGTTATGGTAGGTACATAACTTCTTAATGTTAAGTTGTCCATCTCGCCTTCATTCTTGCTGGATGGGACCGCGTCCCTAGCACCTTATCCCGGGTGGCCTATCGGAACAGACTCTTGAGAACAGTGGAACCAAAATTGGCACGGCTTCTGGAAACCATGTCCAATTTGTAATGTGAAATGAATGTATGAGGAGAAGCTCAGGTGGCTGCTGCACAAATGGAATCTATTGGCAGCCTATCCTGAAAAGCTACGGATGTAGCTAATGCCCTAGTTGAATGAGCTCTAGGTCTTGAGGGTAGTTTTTGATGTCTTATCTCATAGATGAAGGTAATTGTAGAGGTGAGCCATCTAGAGAGGGATACTTTAGTAACAGGAAGGCCCAATTTTCCTTCCACATATGACAGAAACAATTGATTAGATTTCCTGAATTGTTTAGTCCTGTCTAAGTAATATCTAAGTTGGCGATGAACATCCAAAAAATGTAGCTTTTGTTCTGACCTGTTTGAATAATTAGGGAAAAAGACGGGGAGATCAATAATTTGGTTTAGGTTTACTTGAGAGGAAACTTTGGGCAAAAAGGATGGATTAGTACGGAGGGATACCCTATCTTTGTGAAACACTAAGTAAGGAGGACGACTGCACAGAGCATGGAGTTCAGATACCCTTCTCGCTGAAGTTATAGCTACCAGAAAAAGTGTCTTCCAAGAAAGCAACTTCAGAGAACATGAAGCCGCCGGTTCGAAGGGGGAAAGGATTAAGGATGCCAGAACCAAGTTCAAATCCCATTGAGGCGGGGGATCTTTGATTGGAGGTTTGAGAAGAAATACGCCCCTTAAAAAGGCTTTACAGAGTTTGTGAGCCATGATGCTAGACTTCAAGACACCAACATGAAAATTAGATATGGCAGCCAATTGAACTCTAATGGTAGATGCAGATGATCCTAAATGAAAGAGTTCTGCTAGAAAGTCTAGAATAGACTGGATAGGTGCAGTAAAGGGATCTATGTTTTTTGATGTTGCCCAAAAAGAGAAGCGTTTCCATTTGCTACTATAAATCTTCCGGGTAGAAGATTTATGAGAGGCTATCAAGATATCTCGGACCAAGCGAGATATTGAGGGAAGCCTGGCTAAGGTTGGAATCGGAGAAACCATGCTGTGAGGTTTAGAGAAAGCAGAGATTGGTGCAGCTGACCCGATTGGTGGGTTATCAGATCTGGTACTGGGTCCAGATGCCAAGGCTGCTCCAAAAGGTAACGATGAAGAAACGGAAACCATATCTGTCGAGGCCAGTAAGGGGCAATGAGGATCATTGTCACTCTCAAAGCGATGGCTTTCTGAATTAGTTGAGATATCAGTGGAAAGGGGAGAAAGGCATATAGAAGTCCCCGGGGCCAATCGTGGACTAGAGCGTCTCTGGTGGGATGGCCTGGTAACGGGAAGAGAGTGAAGAAGTCGTGACACTTGCTGTTTTGGGGTGTAGCAAAAAGATTGCAGCAAAGCTGGCCGCATCTTAGGAATACTTCTTCTAGAACTGATTTCTTTAGAGACCACTCGCGGGGCATGAGAATTGCCCTGCTCAACTTGTCTGCAATAACGTTGGATTTCCCGGGAATGTGCGTTGCTATCAGAAAACGCTGAGAAGAGATCGCCCATTGCCAAAGTCTGAGTGCCTCTCAACATAAAGGGTATGATCTGGTTCCGCCTTGTTTGTTGATGTACCACACTATGGACATGTTGTCCGTCTAAATTGCAATAGTCCCAGTGGGAAGAGAGTCGTGAAGGGCTTGCAATGCTAAAAGCACTGCTCTCATCTCTAAGACGTTTATGTGCAAGTGGCACTCGAAAGGTTGCCACGTCCCTTGGACTGTCCTGCCCTGATAATGCCCCCCCCCCACCCGATCAGGGAGGCGTCTGTTGTCAATGTAGCGACTGGGGGGGGGGGAGAGTGAAGGGTCTTCCTCGGAGAAGTTGAGGTGATGTGATCCACCAAGACTCTTGCATGATTGAGTTATCAATATGGTATGGGACATCAGGAGCTGTTGAAAGGACCATTGAGTAAACAGCATCCATTGGAGGATCCTCATGTGAAAGCGAGCTAAGGGGAGAAGGGGAATAGCTGCTGCCATGAGTCCTAACACCTTCAAAACTAGTCTGGCTTTGACTTTGTTGCATTGTAAGAGAAGGGAAACTTGTTTTCGAATGTCTGACACTCTCTGCTCTGTGAGTCTGGCTGAAAGATTGAGTGTGTCTAAGGTGGCGCCTATAAAGGTAATCGATTGACAAGGCGACAAGGCAGATTTTTCGAAATTTATCGAAATGCCTAGAGCTTGGCAAGATTGGATGGTGAAGTCCCTGGATAGAAGAAGCTGATGTCTGGAGGTGGCGGTAAGGAGCCAGTCGTCTAAATATGGAAACACCTGGAATCCTTGACGTCTCAAGTGAGCCGCGACCACTGCCATGCATTTGGTAAACACACGGGGGGCTGTAGTGAGACCAAAGGGCAGGGCCCTGAACTGGTAGTGACTGGCTCCCAGCCTGAAGCGGAGATATCTCCTGGAGCGTATGTTCATCTTGATGTGGTAGTACACGTCCTGAAGATCTATTGAGCACATCCAATTGTCCTGACCCAAGAAGGGTAGAATGGACTGTAGCGTGACCATCTGGAATTTTGTTTTCCTGACATACTTGTTTAAGTAGTTGAGATCCAGTATGGGTCTCCAGTCCCCTGTTTTTTTTGGTACCAAAAAGAATTTGGAGTAGATTCCGGATCCTTGCTGGTCTGCTGGGACTGATTGGATAGCTCTTTTTGATAGCAGCTTTGAGATTTCTAATGCTGCTTGTTCCCTTAGACCGGGTGGAACGTCTGGAAGGGATCTTTTGGGTTGGGATGGGATGTGAATAAAGGGAATGCTGTAACCCTCGGATATGATCGACTGTACCCATTTGTCTTGAGTAAGGGAAAGCCAGGCTTTTGGGTACAGGGATAACCTTCCCCCGACTGCCTCCGAAGGTGGACAGCCGGGCAGCTCCTCAGGGCTGCTGAAAGGGTTTGTCAGAGAACATTTCTCTGCTACCCTGGTTTTGCGGACCTCCTCTGCCTCTAGGGCGGCGTCTATTATTATTCCTCCCTCTGCCTCTAGAGAGGAATCAACCTTGTGCGTCAGATGAGACTCCCTGGGATTGTTTGCGGAACCACATCTTTCCTCCCCTCTGACCTTTGGGATAGGGTCTAGAAGGGGTAGAAAAACGGACTCCTACAGCAGAGAGAGTCTTACCTTCTACCTCGCACCTGGTCAATGTATCCTTCACCTGTGGACCAAACAAGGATGATCCATCAAAGGGAGAATTGGTGAAGGACGCCTTGAAAGGGTCCGCAAAGTTGCATAGCCGCATCCAGGCGTGACGTCGTAAGGCAACACCTGTGCCTGCGGCTCTACTCACCCATCTGCAGCATATGAGACCAGCTGCATGGAGGAGTTAACGATGGAATTCAGGGTTGCCAACTGGGAGTTCACTGTGTCTTTGAACCCCTCAGCTGTAGGATCCTTTATTAGTTCACCCATATCCTTGAGTAAATCTCTCTGGAGACGAGTGAAGTGGCATAAATAATTCAGCGAACACATTGAAAAGGTCGCTGATGAGAACATCCGCTTGCCGTACCTGTCCATGGTCCTAGATTCCTTATTAGGAGGATGGACAGGAACCGAAGGATCGGCTAACTCCTTCTTAGTGGCCGCAGCCACAACCATGGCATCAACAGGGACACCTTTGGATAAAAAATCTTTATCTCTAGGGGCAGTAATAAATTTAAATGGTCTCCTCGGGGTGGGTTCCACTGAATCAGGAGCCGTCCAAGCCTTCCTTGCCACCACTTCCATAAGGGGGTCAAAGGGAGGGGACACCCAGGAGGTAGAAGGGCGAGAGCCAAATGTCTCAAGATACAGTGACTCATCCTCCGAAGGATTAAGGGCTGGCCAGTTCCCCCTCTGTTTGAGGCTCTCAAGGATGTCAGCAAAGGAGACATCCTCAGAGGGGGATCGAGGGGAACCTTCAGATTCCTCTAAGTCAGTGTCAGAGGTGAAAGACTCAGGGGAGTCAATGTGCTTCCTCTTGCACTGCCTCTTCCTAGGGGGATCTCCTACCGGGTCAGGAGAGGCCACGGAAGAGGAGGAAATTCCCAATGGGGAAACTTGAGGAGTTGGCTCTCTGCGGTCCAAGGCAAGGGGGTGAGTAGAAATCACTACAGGCACTGTAGATGGGGGGGCTAAAGGAGCCGACTGTGGGGCAGAACCTGGTTCTAGCATGCTCCGCATGACCTCGAAGGCACCCTTGTCAGGCAAGGCCAGAGGCCGCTGCTCCGAAGAGACAAGGACCTCCCCCGGCACCGACAGGGACGGCTCCGAAGCCGATGTCGGAGCCGAACTCACCAGCGCCGAAGCTCCGAGAGGGAGAGCGGGGTCGGACAAGGGTCCGATGCCACTCGCCCCCTCGGAGCAGACGAGGGAAGCTCGGCGCCGAGATACCTCCAAGGAGGAGATCGGAGCAGACGATGGAGCCGAAATGGAAGGTATCGGATCCGATGCACCGACAGTCATGGCTCCGAACTCAAAGGAGTTGGAGGAGGAATGTATTGGGGAACGGAAATAGCCACCGACTGCTGAGTCGGGCTATGCAGCATTTGGGCCAGTGCCTCGGACTTGAGAAGTCTACTCACTACCCTTTGCAAGTCGTGGTCAGATAACCTGGAAGACCGTGAGGAATGAGTTTTATGGCTCCGTTCAGAAAGAAGAGGGGATCCTGGAGCCGAATGCACGGAGCCGATAGAGGGGGATCTAGATCTCTTCCTAGACTGTGGCTCCGATAAGAGTATCGGAGCCAACGGAGTTTTATCAGCCTCGGCTCCAGCCGGAGCTGAGGTAACTGTATGAGGGTTGGAAACATCGGCTCCGGCCGGAGCCGATGTCGAAGCCGACTTAACCTTTCCAGCAGTCGACTCAGAAACCGGAGCCGACTGTTTGGAAGTTTTAGAAGGCTTCCCCGACACAGACTGAGTCGGGGGGCCTTCAGGCTTTAATAAGCCCCGCAAGATTAATTTATTCTTGCGTTCCTGCAGGACTCTAGGGCTAAAACCATGACAAACAGCACAAGAGTCCTGCAGGTGCCAAGGTCCCAGGCAATACACACAAGAAGTGTGACCATCTGTCAGAGACATTTTCTGACAGCACGAGTCACACTTCTTGAAGCCTGAGACCTTAGAGTCTTTTGACATAGTGAAAGGAGTGCCTGACAACACACAAACACACTACAGACACACCCCTCTACCGAAGAAAATTATCAAATTATTAAGGCTAACACAAAGCCACAAACACACATACAAGCCCTTAACCAAAAACTACTAATTTAGTCAAAGGACTGGGGGAAGGGAAGGGGCCGAAGGCCTACGAGTTAAGGGAAGAAAAAAAAGGGAATATAGACCCAAAAAAACAGGGGTCGATTTATCTAAATATTAATTAAACTAAAAAGGTTAAGGTATGAAACAATAGGGGGTTAAGAAATACCTATTATGGTAAAAAGTCTGACTAACCTGCCTGAGCCGGTAGAAAAGCACCTCGTCAGCTATAGCGGCAAACGAGATCTGAGTAGTTACCGCCTAGCATTGTGGGATATAGGGGAGCCTCGAGCCGGTGGAATTAACTCTCGAGCTTTAGTATTGGCCGAGTCGGAGCCGCAAGAATGAAGGCGAGATGGACAACTTAACATGTTTATTTTTTATTTTAACTTTTTAAATTTGTGGAAAAGGTTATGACACTCAAGCTTGGTAAACAGTTTTTTTAACACTGTATTTATAATGTGAAAGGCTATTTTATATGACATGTAATGCAAGGGGTTAATTAAGGAGGGTATTTAAGGAAGTGACTTGGAAGGCATTATTTGTCTGATGAAGTCTCTGTTGTGAGAGAAAAGCGCTCACGTAATTTTACTATTTTTTTATATTTTAATAAATTCTTGAAGTTGTAGTTGCAACTGGAGTTCTTTCAACATTTATTTCTTTTTTATCAGAAAGGGTGATGGGAGCTGGGAAGGTATCAGTTCCAATGAAGGAGAATGGCTCTGATATCTGAATTCTCTAGGTGCCGAAGACGTCAGAGCTGAGGTTTCCAACTGCTCTGACGGAGTCTTGGATCCACTGATGGCTGTCTGCTCTAAGGGTTCTGCTGGAGCAGACAGTTTAGGAGCTTTTTGCTTTGACTCCAAAGAGGACTTCAGTGCCAAAGAAGCACGTTTCAGAGATTTTTCACGCTTGTCAGATTTGGCAGACTCAGGTGATGTAGCCTCAGAGAAAGGAGTTTTTAGCAGACCCTTCAATATAAGCTTATTTTTATGCTCCATAAGAGCCCTCTGATTGAAACAATGGCATATGAAGCATGACTCTTGGAGGTGAAGAGGCCTCAAACAATATGCACACAAAGTGTGTGAATCATTGAGGGGCATCTTCTTTCCACACTGCTCGCACTTTTTGAAACCAAGAGGTATTCCTTCCTGTTTTTGTGACATTTTAACAGCTAAAAGAAAAGGGAGAAATATGCACTCACACAAACACACCAGAAAGTCTTCCAATTTAAACAGAGAAGAACTTTGGAAGGATGGGGAGAAAACATTTTTTTGAGGAAATCATCCTCTAAAAATGGGCGATAAAGAAGGGGAAAGAAAAACAGAGGTAAATGTCCTCTAACTTAAATGGACATTAGTTAGACTCCCTCTAACTAAAACAGACACTAATGACAGAAAGTAAAGGGCTAACACTCACTCTAAAACAGAAAAACAGGGTAAGGAAATCTTCCTCTCTCTCTCTCTCTCTCTCTATATATATATATATATATATATATATATATATATATATATATATATATATTAAACTAAAATAAAGTACAAAAACTATATGAAATCATAACAAAGTTAACAAGATAAGTATTGAAAGTGAAAGCACTTAGCCCACAGGTTGCTTCATAACCTCCTTTGCAGAGTGGCAAATGAGATCTGATGAAGTTAGGGAGTTGCATTGTGGGTAAGGAAAAATACCCATGAGCTTTGCAAAATGCCTCAAGCTTTGGAAATGGCCAAGGCAGATTTGCTGGATCGGATCCGACCCATCAGTAAGAATTAAGGTGAGACTGACAACATCACATCAATTGGTTTGCTTTCTGAAACTCTTTAGTTCTATGTAAATATAAACTTAACTGTCTATTAACATCCAACAAATGTAGTACGTATGTGCCCTAATTACTAAAATTAGGGAAGAAAACACGCAAATGTATAGTCTGATTAATATTTGTTTGAGAAACAACTTTGGGCAGGAAAGAGGGGGTGGTACGCTAAGAGACACTGTCTTTATGAAAAAACAAATATTGGGGCTGGGAAGATAGTGTCTGAATTTCCAATTTCCATCTTGCCGATGTGACAGCCACCAAAAAGATAGTTTTCCATGATAGGAACTTAATATCACAAGATGCTGCAAGTTCGAGAGGTGACTGAACAATCAGATGTAGATCCAAATTTGGATCCCAAGGGTGGAGAAGGATCCTTGTGGGAAGGTCTTAACGACATGGTCCCTTTTAAGAAGGCTTTGCAAAGCTTGTGGGAAATTAAAGATAAGTTGTCTATCCCAATGTGAAAATTTAAAATGGCTGCTAACTGGACCTTAATAGTAGATGCTGCAGCTCCATTAATGAAAAGGTGGGCTAGAAATTCTAGAATGAAGTGAATGGGAGCAGTGATGGATCCATATTTTGTTGCTGTGCCCAGATTACAAACCTCTTCCATTTACTCCTATATAGTTTTTGAGTAGATGACTTATGGGAGGATATTAGAATATGACAGACCAGGGAGGAGATCATAGGTTGTCTGGCAATCACAGGAACTGGAGGAACCAAGCTGTCAGCTTGAGATTGTGAAGGTTGGGACAAAGCATTTCTATCAGATCTGACAACAGATCTGGAAAGGATTCCAGAATCCAGGGCTCCTTCTCTAGATAAGGCCAGATGAAAAAAAAAAACAGATTTGTCGAGGCCAGTACGGGGCAATGAGAATTACTGTTCTCTTCAACCTGTTGGCTTTCTGAAGAAATTTTGGAATCAACGGAAAGGGGTGAAAGGCGTACAATAGTCTTGGAGGTCAATCTTGTACTAAATCATCCATCGGGATCTGCCCCAGTGGGGGAATTAGGACAAAGTAGCTGCTGCATTTGTTTAGGGGAGAGGCAAAAAAGGTTGCAGCAAGGCTGGCCCCATGTGCGGAAAATGTTCTCCGTTACCTTCTGGTTGAGGGACCACTCATGAGGCATGAGAATGGCTCTGCTCAACTTGTCCACTATAATGCTGGACCTTCCCAGGATGTGCGTTGCTACTCGAAAAGGGTTGGATGAGATCGCCCTTTACCACACTCTGAGTGCTTCTCAACACAGAGGGTATGCTCTGGTTCCTCCTTCCTTGTTTGTGTACCATGCCCACTGACATGCTGTCTGACAGAATCACTACCGTCTATAGAGGAAGAGCAGTCTGAAATGTCTGCAATACTAGTAGCAGTGCCCTCATCTCCAGGATGTTTATATGGAGCTTTGCCTAGTCTGTGGACCAGGTACCTTGGACCATCTTCCACAGATAATGCCCCCCACCCTATGTGGGAAGCATCCGTGGTCACCATAGCCTGAGGTAGAGTGGTAATAAATGGTCGATCTTGTGTCACCTGTTCCGTACGAATCTACCATGAAAGATCCTTTTCGCTTATATGTGTTATGAGAATTTGGTAAGACATTGATTGGTGAATTATTGACCAGTGCAAAGCCAGAAATCATTGCAGAATTCACATGTGATACCTGGCTAGTGAAACCAGCACAATTGCAGCGGCCATAGATCCTATGGCCTGTAGAACACGGTGGGCAGCTACCTTCTTGTTTCTGATTAACCTTGAAGTTTGACGTCTGATTGTTAACACCCTGGGAGGAGGAAGTTTTGCAATCATCTGACTGGTGTCTAGTTGTGCTGCATTGAAATGAAGTGTTTGAGTGGGTTCCAAATGAGACTTTTGGTTATTTATGGTTATGCCTAGCTCAGAACAAACCTGAAGAACAGTCTCCTGTGTGAATAAATAGGTGCCTGGTCAGGGCAGATATGAGTTAGTCGTCTAAGTAAGGAAACGCCCGGAATCCTTGTCATCTCAGGTGAGCCGCAACCGCTGCCTTGCATTAAGTGAACACTCTAGGGGTGGCAGTGAGACAAAAGGGCAGTGCTCTGAACTGGTAATGACTGGCTCCCAGCCGGAAGCATAGATATTCTCTGGAACATGTGTCCATTTTTATATGTTAGTGCACATCCTGAAAATCTATAGAGTACATCCAATCGTCCTGTTCCAGAAATGGAAGTATGGGCTGTACCGTGACGATTTGGAACTTGCATTGTCGAACTGACTTGTTCAATCTGCTGAGATCCAAGATTGGTCTCCAGTCCCTTGTTCTCTTTGGAACCAAAAAGAACCTTGACTGTTCTCTTTATAAAAGAACCTTGAGTAAGTTCCAAATCCTCTGTGATCTTGGGTAACCTCTTGGATGACTCTTTTTTCTAGCAGTTTTTGAATTTGAGTGACTGCTTGATCCCTTTGACTGGGTGGAACATCTGGGATTTTTTTTGTTGGGAGGGGACTGTTGAGAAAAGGGAATTTGGTAACCCCAGGATATAATCCTCTTCATCCATACATAGGAAATTATCTTTTGCCAGGCTCTCCAGTGCAGGGATAGTTGACCCCCGATTGCCTCTAGAGGTGGACAATTGGGCCTCCTTTCAGGACCGCTGAAAAGGCTTCCTGAAGAAAGACTCCCAAGAACCTTGGTTTTGCGGACCTCCTCTGCTTCAGGGATGACGTCTTCCATTATTGTTTCAACCTCTGCCTCTGGGGGAAAACTCTACATGTGTGTCTTGGTAAGACCCTTGAGACTTTTTGAACCACATCTTTGACCCTTGGGATAAGGTCTCTGAGGAACCGAAAAACATATGCCCATGGCAGAAAGGGTCTTACCTTCCTTCTCACACATGGAAAGCATAGCTTTGACTTTGGAACCAAAATGAGATGTGCTGTCAAACGGAGCATTGACGAACGAAGATTTAAAAGGTTCTGCAAAATTGCAAAAGCACATCCAGGCATGCCTATTCACAGAAATGCTGTAACCTGCCCCTCTACTCGTTCCTTCGGCTGCATGCACAATACGCCTCATGGAAGAGCTGGCTACTGAATGTAAGGTCACTAACTGAGAAGCTACTTTCTCTTTAGCTCCCTCAGCTACTGCTCCTTCAAGGGTATCTGAGAGTTCCTTGATCAGATCCCTTTCCAACCTGGTGAAATGCAAAAGGTAATTCATGACTGCACTGCAAAGGTCGCTGATGAGAAGACACGCTTCCCACATCTATCCATCATCCTAGAATCTTTATTAGGAGGATGGATAGTTGAACTCTCCTCAAACAGCTCCTTATTGGCTGCTACCGCCATGACCATGGCATGTACTGCAACCCCTTTTGTCCATAAGGCCTTGTCTGAGGGAGCAGTTATAATTTTATTTGGTCTCTGGGAAACAGGCTCAGAATCTGGGGTCTCCCACACCTGCTGTGAGATCAAACCTATGAGCTCATCAGTGGGCAGAGTCACCCAGGGGATAGATGGGTGGCCACCAAAGGCAGCCAGCTACACCGACTCCTCAAGTGAAGGACTGCCAGCCACCCATCTGTTTCAGAATCTCCTCAAAGGAAACATCAACAGAGGGTGACCGTGGGGATCCCTCACCCTCATCAAGGTCAGTGTCTTCTGTGACTGACTCCTCCGTGGAGTACAAATGCTTCCTCCTGCATAATCTCTTCATAGGGACCTTCCCACTGGAGTAGTCTAGGGAGGTACTGGAAGAATCAGGTGTACCCAGATGGGTATCTTGACACTTGAGATCCCGTTGTCCCTGTCGAATTTGATGGTGAGAAGAAGAATGCAGCGTATCCTGCTAGGATAGCGGATCCAAGGGGGCAGGTGACTTTTTAGTTGCAGTGGCAGCTATAACCCTCTCCAAGGCCCCAAAGGCTGACAGCTCCTGAATGGACTAGGACTCTGTCTCCGACAAGCCATGCTTTCGGGATGGGGTCCCCTCCAGTCTAGAAGACAGCTCACAGAGGATGAAGCCAGAGCCAAGCTCACCTTTGCCAAAGCTCCAAGGCACACTGGTTGCTCCGAAGACCTGGGAGTTGAGCGCACTCAAGGTTCACAAGGTTCACTATGGCTCTAGGAACTCTCCAGCTCCACAAAGGCCGATGAGCTCCGAGGGAAAGTCTGATCTGAGGAAGAGGACATCTTTAGATCAGAGCTGAAAGGCACCGGACATATTGGATCTGACAGCTCCGAAGCTTGCTCTGAAGTTGAAGGAGGAGGAGGAAGAGGGGGAGTGGATGGTTTAGACAGATTTGGCACCGTAAGGGTCGTGAGGAACTTAGTGATGCCCTGCACCCACAAAATTTTCTGTACCATCTATTTCACATCTTCTTCAGTAAGGCTCCTGGTCGAATGGGAGGAGGCGGCAGATGGGGACCTTGGTCTTGATAAAAAGGGAGATGGCTTCTTCAGTGGAACTGGATCCTAGGTTGGAGAGTACTGTGTCTTTGGTAAAGTCAAAATAGGTTTAAATAGACTAACTCTTAGATCCGATATCAACGGATCCAATCCATCCATACTAGACTGGATTAAAGCCAAAGAAGCCGTATCCAACAGGGTAGAGATCAGTGTCAAAGGCTCTGATTGGATCCTAAACTCCCCAAACCTGAGAGCTTTTGACAGTTTTGGTTTCAACTCCGAAGTATCTATTAGCACCAAAGCAGGTCTCTTTTTTTTCCTCTGTCCGAAGATTTAGAGGACAAGGATGAAGCTGGGCTCAGTGAGTCAATTTTATCTTAGAGGATATACCAGATTTATCTTTACCTCCAGGAATAGCCTCCCCAAAGGCAGAAAGCAACATGCCCCTTATGATGAGCTTATTCCTTCTTTCTACTAAAGCTCGACGATTAAAGGAGTGGCAGATTGCACAATACTTTTGTAAGCGAAGGGGGCCAAGACAATACACACACAGAGTATGAGTCGCTTACAGGAACTTTATGGCCGCACTTTGTACATTTTTTGAAACCAGACAGTTTCTCTTGTTTCTCTGTCATAACATAAGGAAGGGGCAGACACAAACACACGCTTAGAGAACAAAAGACAGTAAAAGAAAAAGTATTTTTTTTTTTGTTAAATAGATAGAAACAAAGGAAGGGGGACAGCTACTAACAATAACAGTTCAAGATATATCTATAAAGGTAAAAGGGGAGGGAAGTAACCTATAAAAAATGGCTGCTGGTGGGAAAGAGAAAGAAGAAACTAAAGTAACCTAATTAAAAAACAGTTACTGCAAAGAACAGTTACAAACTATAAGGGAGAGATAGAAATGATTAATTACACTAAAAATATAAGGAAAAGCAGATTATAGAAGAACAAAATTTTTAATTATACAACCTGACACCAAGAGCTAGCTGATCAGACCACGTCTTCACAAAGCAGCAAATGAGATCTGAGGTAGTGAGGAGAGATGCATTGTGAGTAAGGGGAGGTATCCAAGAGCTTTTTGGTTGCCATGAGCTTGCTAACTGCCGAGTCGGATCCAATGTATTGGATCTGGGCCCCCATATGAGAAGATGAGATGAAAACTTGACAATATCAGGTAAACAGTTTTCCAGGTCAACAACTTCAGATCAGAATTAGCTGAGGGCTCAAAGGAGGATGAGTCAAGGCCTGAAGAACAATATTTAAATCCCAAGGAGGGGTAGGATCCTTTAAAGGAGGTCTAAGTAAGTAGGATCCTCTAAGAAAGGCTTTACAAAGTTCTGATGAAGGTAAGGTAGAATTATTTACTGCAATATGAAAGTTGGAAAAGACTGCAAATTGTAGTTTGATAGTTGAGGAGCTAGTACCCTCATTGAACCTTGTGGCTAAAAAGTCAAAGACCTTTGAAATCGGTGCTGAAAAGGGATCTAAATTCTTGCCATGGGGCCAAGAAAAAGAAGTTATGTACTCACCATAATGTTCCATGTTTTCTGTCAATAATCTCGCCTTCATTCTTGATGGTTGGGTTTGGAACCAAGCATCAGTTCCGACTCGGCCGTATACTAAAGCTCGAGAGCTTTCGCTGGCTTGAGGCTACATCCTATCCCAAGATGCCTAGCAACTGTTACCCAGATCTCGTTTGACACAATTAATCACTAGATTATGCAACCCAATACAACTACTACAACAGATCCTCTGCTCATAAATTCCTAAGGCATGAAGGGGATCAGGAACTTACAGCCAATTTCAGAAAAATTCCTCTCGATCCTCCAGGAAGGGGGAAGGAGGGTGGGATGCAAGAATGAAGGCAAGATTATGGACAACAAACATGAAACGTTATGGTGAGTACATAACTTCTTTATGTTATGTTGTCCTATTTCGCCTTCATTCTTGATGGTTGGGACAGCATCCCCAGCACCTTCTTTCTTGGGTGGCTCAAGGAAATAAACTCTTCAGAACAGTGAAACCAAAGGATGCCCTGTTCCGGGAGGTCACATTTACTTTGTAATGAGTGATAAAGGTACGAGGGTTAACCCATGTAGCTGCAGCACAAATTGAATCCAAAGGGAGCCTAGTTTGAAAGGCAGTGGATCGACATATCTCTAGTTGAATGCCCTCTAATTTTCCACGGCAGTTCATTATTCTGAGAGTTGTAGACATAGGTAATGGTGTCTGTAAGCCATTTTAATAAAATGACTTTTGAAACTGAAGTTCCTTTTCTGTTTTCTGAGAATGAAACAAACAGTTGGTCAGATTTTCTAAACTCCTTTGTCCTATGTAGGTAAAAATGTAACTGCCTATGTATATCCAATTGGTTAAGCTTGTATTCTGCCTTGTTGCCATAATTGGGGAAAAACACCATTAGCTCATTAGACTGATTTAAATTGGCCTCAGAACAAACTTTTGGCAGAAAGGAAGGGTTTGTCCTGAGAGACACTGTCATTGTGGAAAATCAGATAGGAGGGATGAACAGACAGAGCTTGCAGTTCTGAAACACTCCTAGCAGAAGTAATGGCTGTCAAAAAGATTGTCTTCCAAGATAAGAACTTTAGTGGGCAAGAGGAGGCTGGTTCGAATGGAGGGAGAATTAAAGAGGATAACACCAAATTTAGATCCCAAGGAGGTGGTGGTTCTCTTATGGGAGGTCTTAAAAGGAATGTACCCCTCAGAAAGTCTTTGCATAATCTGTGGGACATTATGTTCGATCCCATGTCTCCTACGTGGTAATTTGATATAGCAGCTAGTTGTACTCGTACCGTGGCTGCTACTGCACCCTGATCAAAAGTATCTGTTAAAAATTCCAGAATTGCTGATACAGGGGCTGTAAAGGGGTCTATATGGTTCTTGTCAGACAAACAAGAAAACCTCTTCCATTTGCTTGCATAAAGTTTCCTAGTTGTATTCTTGTGTGATGAAACCAGAATGTGTTACACTACTGGGTATAGTTCTGGAAGCCTGGCTAAGATGGGAAGTGGAGTAACCAAGCTGTCAGCTTGAGGCTTTGAAGAGAGGGGTGGAGCATTCCTGACTGATAAGTCAGAAGATCCGGCACTGAGTCCAGGATCCAAGGCTCCTTCTGAAGATGGGGCCATAGAAAAGGGAACCATATCTCACGAGGCCAGTAAGGAGAAATGAGAATCAGCTTGCAACTCAATGATCTGGCTTTCTGGAGAACTTTTGGTATTAACGGAAATGGGAGAAATGTGTAAATAACTCCCGGGGGCCAATCATGAACAAGTGCATCCCTGGGTGACCCCCCCCGGGGGGGGGGGATTAGGGCAAAGTAGCTGCTGCATTTGGAGTTGATGGATGTTGCAAAGAGGTCGCAGCAAGGCTGGCCCCATTTGCGAAAAATGTGGTTCGCAATTTCCTGTTTGAGGGACCTCTCGTGAGGCATAAGAATTGCCCTGCTTAGCCTGTCCGCTATCACATTGGATTTCCCTGGGATGTGCATTGTAGTTAGAAAACACTGAGAAGAAATTGCCCATTGCCAAACTCTCTGAGCCTCTCGACAGAGGGGGTAGGATCTGGTTCCGTCTTGTTTGTTGATGTACCACACCACGGACATACTGTCTGTTTGCATTGCAATCGTACCTGTTGGAAGAGAGCTCTGGAATGCTTGCAATGCCAGGAGCACCGTCCTCATCTCTAGGGCATTGATGTGCAAGTGGTATTCATGTTTTTGCCAAGTCCCTTGAACAGTCTGCCCCAGATAATGCCCCCCCCCCCCATCTGGGAAGCGTCCGTGCTTACTGTAGCTACAGGTTGGGGAAGAACAAATGGTCTGCCTATTATTACCTGCGTGGACTGAAGCCACCACTGTAGGTCCCTCTTGCAGGTGTTCGTAATGATAATTTTGTGTGACATGGACAACTCCTGCATGGACCACACAGCAAAAAGTAGCCACTGTAATACTCTCATTTGCAGGCGTGCCAGTGGGACTAGTGTTATTGTAGCTGCCATTGCACCCAGAAACTTGAGGACAAATTTTGCTTGCACTTTTTTCTTCATTAGCAGTATTGACACTTGATGGTGCAGCATTTGAACTCTTTCATGAGGCAGTTTTGCCACCATGTATTTTGTGTTTAAGTCTGCCCCTATAAAGGTAATATGCTGTGATGACAACAAGGCAGATTTTTCAAAATTTATAGTAATGCCCAGCTCTGAAAAGAGATGAATGGTGGTGTCTCTTGCCCTGGTTAGTAGTTGCTCGGTGGTGGTGATCAGGAAACAGTCATCTAAGTATGGAAACACAAGGAATACTTGAGGCCTCAGGTGAGCCGTAACTACTGCCATGCATTTGGCAAACACTGTGGGGGCTGTAGTCAGGCCAAAGGGCAGAGCTCTGAACTGGCAATGACTGGCTCCCAGCAGGAAGCGTAGATATCTTCTGGATCGCCTGTCCATCTTTATATGGTAGTACGCATCCTGAAGATCTATGGAGCACATCCAATTGTCTTGTCCCAGAAAAGGGAGCATAGACCGCAGTGTCACCATCCGGAACTTTGTTTTCTTTACCGACTTGTTCAGTCTGCTGAGATCCAAAATTGGTCTCCATTCCCCTGCCTTTTTTGGAACTAAAAAGAACCTTGAGTAACTTCCGGATCTGATTTGGTCTGCGGGGACTTCTTGCATGACTCTTTTTTCTAGCAACCTATGATTTTTAGGGTTGCTTGATCCCTTTGACTGGGTGGTATGTCTGGGATGGTCTTTGATGCAAGGGGTGGAAGGGAAAAAGGAATGTTGTATCCCCTGGAAATGATGGACTGTACCCATTTGTTGAGTCATGTCTAGCCAGGCTTTTGGGTACAGTGATAATCTCCCCCCCCAACTGCCTCCACATGTGGACAGGCAGACCTCCTTTCAGGAGCACTGGAAGGGTCTACCTGAGAAAGTATGTCTGTCATCCTGATTCTGCGGTCCCCCTCTGCTGTGAGGGCAGCATCTTCTGTTGTTATTTCCCCCTCTGTCCCTGGGGGAAAATTTATCACAAGAGTTCAGTGAGGCTTGTTTGGATTTATGGAACCACATTTTTTCGCCCTTCTGACCTTTAGGATAAGGTCTAGTAGGGACAGAGAAATGTACTCCCATGGCAGACAAAGTCTTGCCATCTTGCTTGCTCCTGGTGAGAGTCTCCTTCACTTTTGGCCCGAACAAGGACGAGCTGTCAAATGGGACATCAATAAAGAAAGACTTGAAGGGTTCAGCAAACTCACAAAGCCACATCCAGGAATGTCTCCTCAGAGCTATTCCTGTGCCTGCTGCCCTGCTCCGCCATCAGCTGCATAAAAAATGAGGGGCATGGAAGAGTTAGTTATAGAGGTTAAGGTCGCAAGCTGAGAGCTTATCTTGTCAGTTACCCCCTGCAGCTGTAGCACCTTGGAGGGTATCCCTTAGCTCCTTGAGGAGATCCCTCTGAAGATGAGTAAAATGGGATAAATAATTCAGTGACCTAAGGGTAAAGGCCACTGAAGAGATCATATGCTTCCCGTATCTGTCCATCATTCGAGACTCCTTATTCGGTGGATGGACAGATGCAGAAGTTTCAGCTAATTCCTTCTTGGTGGCTGCCACCACCACCATAGTATCTACTGGGACACCTTTGGTCAAGAACTGTCTTCCGGGGCTGTAATGAATTTGTTGGGCCTCCTCGGGACTGGCTCCGCCAACTCTGGAGAGCTCCATGCCTTTAGACTGACTACACCCAGGAGCTGGTCAAAAAGTGGAGACAGCCAAGAGGTGAAGGGTCAAGAATCAAATGCCTCCAGGTACACTGACTCATCTTCAAAAGGGGAGAGGGTTTTCCAGCCACTTCTCTGTCTCAGCATCTCTGATAAAGAGACATCCTCAGAGGATGACCGTGGGGACCCTTCTGAATCCTCTAAGTCGGTATTAGATGTGACAGACTCAGGAGAGTCTATGTGTTTCCTCTTACACGTGCTCTTCTGAGAGACCTCTTTGGGGGGATATTCCGGGGAGGTTTTGGAAGAGATGTTTTCGCCCATTGGGGCATCCTGGGCCATTGATTCTCTACACAGGGGCTGGAGGGATGGTGTAGAGGTTGACACTGGCCCTTTGGGGGAAGAGTAGGTGGAGCCAAGGGTGGAGTAGTCTCAGAGGAGAGCATGCTCATCACCTCAAAGGCACCACGATCCTGGGCCGAGACAGCTTCTGTCTCCGAGGAACCGGGAGATCTTCCCCGTACCAAGAAAGATGGCTCCGAGGCTGATATGGGCACCAAACTCACCTGTGCCAAAGCCCCGAGTGGAAGAGTCAGATCCAACAAGGGTCCGGTTTGACTCCCCCTCCCCCCCAGAACTGAAGGGGAAGTCTCAGCCCCCAGACCCCTTGATGGAAGATAACATCGAAGTGGTCGGAGTGGAGATCGGCAACAAAACTCCGGGAATGGTTTTTTGGGTCAGACGGTTCCACCACTAGGATTTCCAGGCACTCTGGCTCCGAATTTGACTGAGTCGGAGGAGGAACCGCAGGTAAAGAAACTACTGGAGTTGGCTCCACGACCGTCTGGGCTGGGCTGGTGAGAATTTTTGCCAGGGATGTTGTACGAAGCAACCTTCTAACCACCTGTTCCACATCATCATCCGAAAAGGCTCCAGGATGAACAAAAGGAATGGGAGGACTTGTGCCTACCCGCCACTGATTGCAATAGAGGAGACTGCGGCACCAAACAAATCAGATCCAAGGATGGTGAGCGACTCCTCTTTCGACTACTACACGGTTCATAAACTGCAAGTAGAACCGAAGTAGACTTTTCCTTTTCGGAACCGACAAATTTCAGATCTGAAGAACTCAATTTTTCAGGGCTCTACTACGGCTCGGAAGCTGGAGCTGAAGAAGTTTTGAGTGATTTGTCTGAAGGTTTGGAGGCCTGAGTCCCTACAACAGCCAAATCAAAAGGCCCCTTTAACAAACCCTGAAGAATTAGCTTATTTTTGCATTCATGTAGGACCCTTGAAATCAATGCACAGCAAACAGAACAGGAATGCTGCAGGTAACTAAGAAATACACACAACTAGTGTGGCCATCAGTGATTGACATTTTTTGTTTGCAAGAATCACACTTTTTAAAGCCAGTTTGTTTGGTCTCTTTAAACATCCTGTCACTATTAGCCAAAGTTCACAACCAGCAGTGAAAGACACCAAGTTAGTAAAAGTTTCACACAAGTGCAGACTACAAAAAAAAAACAAAACTACTCTATAAGGAGAAACAACAAGTTTTTTTTTTTTTTTTTTTAAGGGTGGTAAGAGGGAAGAAAATTTAAAGGAGGGTCTCTAAATTAATCTAACCTGAGGAGACACCTCTAATTTAAACGACAAAAGGAATAAAAGGGGCGCCCTCTAACTAAAATGGGCTAAGGAGTGAAAAAAAGGGAATCCTCTAACTTAGATGTATTTCTAAAAAGGGGGGCAGCACTAGATAGAGGCCTAAGAAAAAAAAAAACAATGGCCCACACAAAGGCAAAAAACACAGACTGGAAAGGACCTTTAACAAAAACAAGGAACACTCAAGATATAGCAATAAAGGAGATTATTCTGCTTCCAAATTATTAGCTAAAACCACACAAAAAGGTTAAGAAAAAATCCACTTAGCCTGAGCCAGCGAAAAAGCAATCCTGAAGTTTCAAGTGGCAAACGAGATCTGGGTAACAATCGCTAGGCATCTTGGGATAGGATGTAACCTTGAGCCAGTGAATGCTCTCAAGCTTTAGTATACAGCCAAGTTGCAACCGATGCTCAGTTCCGAACCCAACTATCAAGAATGAAGACGAGCTAGGACAACATAACATCAAATCTTTTCCATTTACTTTTGTAAATTTTTCAAGTGGAAGCTTTATGGGAAGATAACAAAATGTGATGGATGGGGAAGAGAGCCTGGGCTGTCCAACAATCAAGAGAACTGGAGAAACCATACTGTCAATTTGAGGCCTGATATGTCCAGGTGAGCCATGCCTGCTGGGTGATACAAGAGATCTGGATTTGGATGCAGAATCCAGGGCAGGTGCAGAAGATAAGGTTAAAGGAAGGGAAACCAGATTGGATGAGGCCAGTAATGGGCAATGAGGATAACTTCAAACGAGATGCTTTCTGGAGAAATTTGGGGATGAGGGGTAATAGGAGATAAGCATAAAGGAAACCGGAAGGCCAAGCATGGAGTAGAGCATCCCTTGGTGACTCCCCAGCAGGGGTATCATGGCAAAGAACCTGCTGCACTTGTTGTTGAGTGGAGATGTGAAAAGGTCGCTGCATGGTTGGCCCATTGTTGGAAAATCATCTCTGTCGGATTGATATTGAAAGACCTCTCATGAGGCATCAAAATGGAACTGCTTAACTTGTCTGCAATCAAAATGGATTTCCCCAGGATGTGCGTTGCTATCAGAAAGTGATTGGAAGATATCACCCATTGCCATACTCTTACAGTTTCTTGACAAATAGGGTAAGATCTGGTTCCCCCTTGTTTGTTGATGTACCAGACTACTGACAATATTGTCCATCTGAATCATAATAGTCCCAGTTGGGAGAGTGTCTTGGAAGGCCTGCAATGCTAGGAGGACAGCTCTCATTTCCAGAACACTGATATGTGTTTTGGCCTCTTTGGGGGACCAAGTGCCTTGGACTTTCCTTCCCAAGAAGTGGCCATCTCACCTGAGCTGGGAGGCATCCATGGTCACTGTGGCCTTGGGCTGAGGTAGAACAAAGAGATGGCCTTTGTGTATTTGACTGGAGTGGATCCACCAGAAAAGGTAATTTTTTTGTAAGCTTGAGTTATTTTGACTGGCTTAGAAAATGGGTGTTATAGACCAGACCATTGAGTTGTGAGAGTCCACTGAAGGATTCTCATATGAAAACTAGCCAGCGGTACAATGGTGATTAATGCTGCCACAGGTCCCAAGGCTTGGAGTATCAGACAAGCTGGGAGGAAAGAATTCTGAACAACCTTTTTGACCTGGACTGGAATAGTTTGTATCCAGGAAAGAGGAAGAGAAGGTATTTGGGTGCCTGCATTGAAATGAGCAGTGATGAATTCCAAAGTTTGAGTTGGAGTGAGCTGAGATTTGTTCTAACTGACAGATATTCCCAGATGGGAGCACAGCGGGAGTAAATTCTTTGCTTGAATCAGTTGATGCCGGGTTGAAGCAATTAGGAGCCAATTGTCCAGATATGGAAACACTCAGAATCCCAGCAGTCTCAGGTGAGCTGCTATGACTGCTATACATTTGGTAAACAACCAGGGGGCTGTGATGAAATAAAAAGGGCAGCGCTCTGAACTGGTAATGACTGGCTCCCAGCCGGAAGTGTAGATATCTTCTGGATCATCTGTTCATTTTGATATGATAGAAAACATCTTGAAGATCAGATGAGCACATCCAGTCATCCTTGTGCAGAAATGGCAGAATGGATTGAACCGTGACCATCCAAAACTTTGTGTACTGAACAGATTGGTTTAGTTCGCTGATATCCAAAGTCCCCTGTCTTTTTGGCAATAAAAAGAATCTTGAATAATTTCTGGGCTCTCTCTGGTCTGTAGGGACCTCCTGGATGGCTCTTTTAGCAGCTTTTTTATCTTTAGAGAAGCTGCTTCCCCTCTGACTGGGTGGAACATCAGGGATTTTCTTCCATATTGATGGCAGGGGGTGGGAAAATGTTATGATATAACCTCTGGATATTATAATCCGCAGCCATGAATCTTTTGTGATATCAAGCCAGACTCTGGTGCTGGGATAAAAGACCCCAACTGCCTACAGAGACAGACAGTTGGGCCTCTATTCAGGAGCTCTGATAAGACCTGTCTGAGAAGGAATCTCTCAACCCCTGATTATACGAACCACCTCTGCTGCGGAGGTGGCAGCTTCCATTTGAGTTCTCCCCTCTGCCCCTGGAGGGAAAACTCTCCACATGTATCTTAAAAGAGACCCTGAAATTTCTTGACCCATATCTTTCTACCACCTCACTGGTTCCAGGAAAAGGACCGTTGAGGAGTAGAAAAATATACGCCTACAGCAATCACAAAAAATACACTGCCACGGCTGGATACCCTCACGGTCCTTCTTTATTACAAAAGTTCCATACAATGACCAGATGGAGCGCTTTCTTCCCTGTACATAGGGATTTCATCAGAATCTGTGTCTCTAAACAGTTTCCCCCTTTAAATAGTTACTACATGATGACATCATTAATTATCTATGACTCATTCAAAAAAATACATTTAAAACACCACATCTAAAATTGTTAATAATCCTCATTTATACAAAACTGTAAAAAATGTTTATAAAACCACTTTTATTAAAATGTCTTTTATTAAAATGTCATTTATTAAAATGTTTAAGTCATTCACACCTACTCATCAAACTGGACATAGTGTCTTTCTTCGAACTTTTCTACTCTTTTTTATGTATATATATATATATATATATATATATATATATATATATATATATACACACACACACACACTTCTATTTATGTTTATTTCATAGAATCCATTTTCTTATATAATAAGGGCTTAATCGATATAATTTCATTTAACCCTGGGGTTTGACTTGCTTGTAACTTAATCTGCCATCTTGTTTCTCTTTCTTCTATGTAACTTCTGTAGTCCCCACCCCTAGGATTTTATGGCACTTTCTCTAATATTCCAAACCAAAATTCTGTACAGTTCTGACTTGTATTTATGTGTCTATATAGGGCATTGTTACAGTTTTTTGTGGATATTTGGGATGTGTGTTCGTATATCCTGTCCCTCAATCATCTTTCTGTTTTACTTATGTAAAAACTGGGACAGGATTTACACATAGCCAAGTATACCACTCCTATAGTCTGACAATTTCCTTTTATAAATCTAACTTGAGTTCTTAAAGAATTTTCTATAGTAATGGTTTCCTCCATAAATATATACTTACATTGTGTACAATTCCCACACTTTGTGGTGCCATATCTACCCTTATTCTTTGAATTTGTTTCAAAAGTCTTTTTTAAGTTAGGGCCTATCTTATACACAAAATTTGGTGCTCAACCTCCAATGGCCCACAGCTTTAGGTTATTTCTAAGAATAGCCCAATTTTTATTCACTATCTTTTCCACCTCCCGTGCTTTACTCCCAAAAGGCACAACCATAGCCTTTTCAAATCTATTATTTTCCACCTCTTTATTATTTTTACTTTCCTTTGTACTACTCATATCTCCTAATAGGGGCTTATATTTTTCCCCCATTCTTTTCTTACATAACCTATGTATTAATCTATTATTTTTGTTGGGTACCCTCTCTGTTGAAATAAATTTGCTACTGTTAGCAATTCCCTATCTATGTCTTCTTCCTTTGATGTCATTCTTGCTATCCATATTAGTTGGCCTTTTATAATACTGTTTTGTGTATAAGATAGGCCCTAACTTAAAAAAAGACTTTTGAAACAAAGTCAAAGAATAAGGGTAGATATGGCACCACAAAGTGTGGGAATTGTACACACTGTAAGTATATATTTATGGAGGAAACCATTACTATAGAAAATTCTTTAAGAACTCAAGTTAGATTTATAAAAGGAAACTGTCAGACTATAGGAGTGGTATACTTGGCTATGTGTAAATCCTGTCCCAGTTTTTACAAAGGTAAAACAGAAAGACGATTGAGGGACAGGATACTGTACAGAATTTTGGTTTGGAATATTAGAGAAAGTGTCACAAAATCCTAGGGGTGGGGACTACAGAAGTTACATAGAAGAAAGAGAAACAAGACGGCAGATTAAGTTACAAGCAAGTCAAACCCCAGGGTTAAATGAAATTATATCGATTAAGCCCTTATTATATAAGAAAATGGATTCTATGAAATAAACATAAATAGAAGTATTTTATATATATATATATATATATATATATATATATATATATATATATATATATATACATATATATACATAAAAAAGAGTAGAAAAGTTCGAAGAAAGACACTATGTCCAGTTTGATGAGTAGGTGTGAATGACTTAAACATTTTAATAAATGACATTTTAACAAAAGACATTTTAATAAAAGTGGTTTTATAAACATTTTTTACAGTTTTGTATAAATGAGGATTATTAACAATTTTAGATGTGGTGTTTTAAATGTATTTTTTTGAATGAGTCATAGATAATTAATGACGTCATCATATAGTAACTATTTAAAGGGGGAAACTGTTTAGAGACACAGATTCTGATGAAATCCCTATGTACAGGGAAGAAAGCGCTCAATCTGGTCATTGTATGGAATTGTGTGGAACATTTGTAATAAAGAAGGACTGTGAGGGTATCCAGCCGTGGCAGTGTATTTTTTGTGATTACTAGTGGAATTTTACATTGTCTGGCTTACATACGCCTACAGCAGATAGGGTGTTCCCTTCTTGCTAGCACCTAGAGAGTGTGTCTTTGACTTTGGGGCCAAACAATGAGGTTCCATCAAATGATGCATTGACGAAAGAAGATCTGAAGGGTTCTGCAAAATCACACAAGCATATCCAGGCATGTCTCCTAATCGAAACGTCTGATCCCACAGCCCATGAGGTACCTTCTTTGGCATGAGAGATCAGCCTCATGGATGAACTGGAAATAGACTGAAGGGTAGTCAACTGCGAGGAAATGGTATTCCCTTCCTTGGACGATAAGGACTCAGAGAGAGATTTGGCAAGGTCCTTGATCAAGTCTCTCTGAGGTATAGTGAAATGTGCCAAATTCAGTAACCTCAACGCGAAGGTGACTGAAGCAGAGATATGCTTCCAAAATCTGTCCAGTATCCTAGACTCTCTGTTAGGGGAATGGACTGAGGAACTCTGTTCTGCTAGTTCATTTCTCGTGGCCGCCACAACAACCATGGCATCAATGGGTACTCCTTTATTCCAGTGTGGGTGGTCTTTCGGTGGTGCCAGGATTTTGTCTGACATGTTGGGTATAGGCTCAATGGTGCCTGGTTCCTTCCACTCCCACTGATAGACCAAATCTATAAGCTCATCAGCAGGCGGAGGCACCCAGGAGGTAGACAGGCCAGACCCAAAAGCCTCCAGAAACACTGATTCTTCCTGGGAAGGGTTATTGGGGGACCAGCTATTCCATTGTTTAAGGAGTTCCAAGATGTCTCTGAAGGAGTCATCATTGAGTGGTGATCTGGGGAACCTTCCCCTTCATTAAAGTCAGTGTCTTTGGTGAGGTGCTCTGGGAAGGTATCAGAAGAGATTATGATACCCTGATGGGTAGAATGGAGACTGGCTTGGGCTGGCTGTCCCAGTGGAATGGATGAATGAGGCTCTGGACACAAAACCAAAAGAGACAAGGAAGTCTGATCCAAGAAGGACAGTGTTGTCTGACCTCTAGACATAGAGAGCACTCTCTTCACTACCTCAAAAGCTGAACACCTAGGGGAGGCAGAAACCGACAGATAAGACAAAGGACCTTCATGAACTGTTGGCTCCCATTGTCCCATAGGCATCCCACCCAAAGAGAGAGTTGGAACTGAGCTATATAATGCTAAAGCTCGGAGGGAAGAGATGACTCCAACAGTTTCAGAGGTGACTCCAACAGCCCAGAGCCTGCACCGATGCTTTGGTTCCGAGAGTCTTCCAGCTCCAAGGTACTCAGCACCAGACCACTCAGAGAAACCACTGGAGTCGAAGACACCACAATGTTTGGATCCAAGGAAGACGTCCCCAAGGCTTTCAGATTCAACGGCTCCGAAAATGAAGCACAGATTGGAGAAGGCGATAAAATACGTGGTGTGGCTCTATGAAGGCTCTCAGGACTTGATGGGTCAGAGCCGAAGGAACTCCCATTTGAATTTGCATACAAAGGAACTTCTTCATCATCCTATCTCAATCTGCTTTGGATAGGCTCCTGGAGGACTGAAGAGAGGATGCTGCTGAAGAAGGCCTGAATGACACTGAGGTGACTGTTCGAGGAACGGTGAATGCAATCTGGAAGTATAAGGCTCCAAAGACTGGATCCGAGAATATCTTTCTATCTTAGTTTCAGATCCAACTTTCTTGAAAGCTCAGCCAGTGGCTCTGAGATGGAGCTGAAGTTGAAGGCAATATAGAAGGGCAATCCAGAGATCTCTTGCGAGAATCCTTGGCAACAGAATCACCCTTCTTGTTTTGTTTCTTAGGGATTTCAGCCCCAGCAACTGCAGAGGAATTCTTAGAAGGGATGAGACTCCTGAATATCACTTTGTTCTAGTAATTAAAGCTTGGGAGATGAATCCCTTTCAGATCTCACAATCAACATCTAGATGTGTTGGGCCTAGACAATATACACACTCTCTGTGAGCATCCATACTGGGGATCTTATGTCAATGCGCCACACATTTCTTGAAACTGGACGGTTTATCAGACATATTGAAAAATTAAAGCCAAACTAAATACTAGGGAAAAGTAAAAGAAATAAAGGCGTTTTTTTACGTAAAGAATAGAAGAAAGAAAGGAACAGAAAAGGGAAAGAATTACCAGAGATGGTAATTAGAAGTACTATTAAAAGTACAGGAAGTTAAGACAGACTACCACCAATGGTATTAAACAGTTCTCAAGAAGTATGAGAGAAGGGTACTAATATATATGTAGAAAGGCAAAAATAGAGTAAAGAAAATAACTAAAAATTAAGAGGGAAGTAAACAAAGTTAAATTCACTGAAAGATAAAGATTAGCGGAAAATGTTTTAATCTAAAGCTCAAGAGCTTGCAATCTATGTTTGTTCACAATGGCAGCAAACAAGATCAAGTATTCTATTATCTGGAAGAAGCAGCCGAGTTGGATCCAAAGATCAGATCCAAACCCAACTATACACAACTAATACTACTAAAACTTCCTTAAAAACAGGATATAAACCTACTGAAATAATGCTGAACATCAATATCTTACTGGAAAGGGAAAAAAACACAGGGAATAATGAATGAGCAAAGCCTACAAATAATGTGGTCAACTTTGACAAATACAAGATGCTGTAACAGGGTTAAGTCATAACTGTCTTTATCAATAGATATGCCCTAGAATTCAGAAAGATCCTCAATGCTTGCATAAACTGCTACCACAGGTAGATCAATTTATACAAATGTGAGAAAATGTAATTCAGAAACAGGTTTTGCTGAATTGAGAAAGATCTCATTATTAGCCCATTAGCATAACTATGAATTGCACTTTGCTAACACTACTGCTTTTAGACCTAATGGAGGTAAAGTTTTCTCTGGTAACCCATGCATTACTTTGGCAAGGTCACTCCCCTCCACCCATGCACATGCACTTCTAAGCTCACACGCGCATACACACACACACACACACACACACACACACACACACACACACACACACATTCATTCATCTTCATTGATGTCCTTAGACACACGCACACCCATATATACACACACAATAACATCCCCCACTCCGTCTTTGCTGCACATACCTGCCACTAGAACTGCTTCCATGAGAGTGAATGTGTGACCGTCATGTTTTGACAATGTGTACGTTATCCTACAACAGTGAAAATTGTGCAGCCAATTGATTCTCTGAATTGCTTGGCATAAATCGTGAGTCGCTGGCATTTTTTCAGGGGACTTCATGTGGCTAATTAGCATTAGTCACTGCCACACTAGCTTCAATTCTGTCAGCAGGACAGTCCTCTATGTTGAAGCTCCTAGCAGTGAGAAAACTCAGTAGCAGGGTGGTCTAAGAATCAGAAAGGTATACAGCAAGGAGGAAATGGACATATTAAGGCTTCTCGTCCGAATAAGCCTTTGTGACTCTCAGGGATGGTCTTGGATTTGTGGCTAAAACGTTGTTAAAAAGTGGATGAATGACCCAATCAGCCCACAAACAGGTCCTTTTTACAACGCAGAATTATTTTTGCTAAGTATATATCAGGCAACTGTCTAGGCTGCTGCTTCTTTCTTGATTTAAATGTATACTCCATAGTTCACAATGAATGCTGAAGAATGAGAGGATGACAGTAAAAGGAAGATGCTCCATATGCAATTTGACTAAGCAGTAGTATATACAAAGGACTAATGCCTTTTTAAAAACACACAGACACACACACACACACACACACACACACACACACACACACACACACACACACACACACACACACACACACACACACACACACACACACACACAAACACACAAACAGAGGAAACATGAGTTTTGCATTAGTTTTGCACTTACTGCTTCAAACATTTTCTCAATCTTCTGCATAGCCTGCTCCATATTGCACTTAGCTGACAAAGCATTTATTATAGATTCATATTGCGACTGTGAACTTTCTTGTACTGAAAATCAGGAAAAAAAGTTAATTCAATAGATTTCTAGAGAATTTTGAAAATACAAGTGAAAATGTTTACATTTAATATATATTTTCCCATAAATACGTCTGTATAACTCATTCATATTCCTACCTCAAAGGTGCCACACATTATGAGGTCCATCACTCATTTTATTTCTCAGCTATGTATGATCTTTGAGAAGAAATAGTAAATCTTACCATTTGGGCTTAACCAATTTCTGTGTCTCTAGTATTGGCTGGATATTTATAATTTTATCCCCATTTTATGAGAACAAGCTCTCACATCTTCATAGGTAATACAGAAAGATGGCACAAAGCATTCATGTAAGATTGATATAGGTCTGTGCTCTCTTTGGTCCTTCAAATAAGGAGCCCCTGCTGGGTAGTGTATATGTCTGTGGTAGGTAAACATAGTGCAGTTAGAATGATAACATGTAAAGTAACACAACTGTTATACTGTAAATAAGAAAAAATAATAAAATGTGTTTCATACACAGTAAAACTGCAGAGAACAAAACTGTGCAAACAATTTCAAAATGGGGTGGGGAAGGTAACTTTAATGCTTCAATGACCTCTTGTTGAATATCTACTCCTGGCATTACATAGCTTACTCATGTGTACCATCTTCTTCATGAAAAATCAATGTAACAGTAAATCATAACATTTTGGCAGAATCAGAAGTAGTACTTGGACTCTCCTGGGAAAAGTACAGTTATGCCAAAAACTACCCTAAATTTTAGACCATGCCTCCAGTTTGTACTGCTTCATGAAAATACAGGCAGTTGTCCATATGCTGCTTCTAGCAATACCTTCCATGTGGCAATTTCTGAAATATTGTGTGCATACATTTCTAAAGTAAGCTTGCGATGTAGATGCCGTCTTGACAGAATGTGCTTTCATGATGTCTAGTAAAGTGTTTATTTTCGTAGCAAAAGGCAATACATCTGGATAGCCATATAGATAGTTTGTTTGGCTGCAAATAGATCTTCTTTTCTGTTCGTAAAGGAGGTAAAAAAACTGCTCTGTTAAACTGAAAGCGGATGTCCTTGTGGCATAGTATGCTACTGTCTGTGGAGATCCAGCAGGTGCAGTGGTACTCTCCATAGATATAAATCTGGTGGTTGTATGGACTAATGGAGAGATACTGCAAATGCCACCTTAGATATAAAAGACAAGTGCATTTTCAGGGATACTCCTTCCTTATGGAACACAGTATAGGGAGGCTTGCATAAAAGTGCATGTAACTCTGAAATCCTTCCTAATGTGACCATTACAAGAATGTCTTTTTCCAGAAAGACACAATGTCCACTCAATCAGGTGATCAGAGCAAGGTAAAGTCACATGTTCTGATCAAATGTAAGAAAAAAAGAAGTTATGTCTTACCATAAACATTCCATCTGTATTGTCGATCTTCATCTATTCTTAAAAAGAAACCAGTGCAACGACGATAAACTTAATTAAACCTTAAAAGCTATGGCTCAGAAAAACGGAACAGTACTAATAAAATTTCACACTTTATTATGTAAAAATAAATAATTCAGATATTCAGATAAGCGCTTTTGTCTATACAATATAGATTTCTTCAGATAAACTTGTAAGAAAAGAGAAGCCATTTAAAAACCTTTGCAAGATCATTTATTAGCTATTAATGACACCCCCCCCAAAAAAAACTTAAAACATTAAAGCCCCAGCATCATTCTTTTACTCCTAACTCTACTACCCCTTACAAATTAAAAGAAAAATCATCTTAAAATATTTTTAAATACTAAAACCGATAATCAACATAAATCCTGGACTCCAACTAAACATTTTATATTAAAACAACATAAAACATACAGTGACCAGAATACTTGACTGTGCATTTATCTTTCATTAAAAAAAAACACAGTGGATTCCATCCATCTTTCTTCTTTCTATCTCTGTAGTGCCTTTAACTTCAGTAGGCAAGAGATAGAACTCTGCTCATTTAGTCCCGGCCAATACTCCGCATTTAAGCAAATTTGCCAGATGAATTCTTTCTTTTCCAATTGAAGTTACAACATCCCTCCCCTAACATTTGGTGCTACTTGGTCAATGACCATATACCCAAATGAATGATCAGGACAATCCCGTATATGTTTCATTAATGCATTACTTAAATTCATTCTACTTATATTATATTCATGTTCATAGACCCTTTCTTTAAACCTACGATCAGTCTTGCCAATGTAATAACACAAAACATTTTTTACACCTAGCCAGATAAACCACCCCTTTGGACTTACAAGTGTATTTTCCTTTTAGTGTATAAGTGTATATTTGGTCCCTACAATACAGAAATAACTACCTATATCCGTGAATTTGCAATAGTCACTAATAATTGTTCTGATCTCCTCATTTTTTTAGTTCTGTTGAGAAAGAAATGTAATTGTCTGTGAAAATCTAACAGGTGTAAGCAATATTCGCTTTTACTGGAAAGATTTGGAATGAAGACAGGTAAGTCTATAGCCTGATTAATGTTGGACTCTGAGACCACCTTTGGAAGAAAGGATGGATTGGTCCTGAGTGTAACTCTATCCTTATGGGAAATTAAGTACGGGAGCTTAGAACATAAGGCTTGTAATTCAAAAACTCATCTTGCAGAGGTGATAGCAATAAGCAAAAGAGTTTTCCAAGAGAGGAACTTTAAGTTTCAAGTAGCTGCTGGTTCAAAGGGGGAAGGTACTAATGATTGCAAGACAATAGTCAGGTCCCATGGTGGTAGAGGATCTTTAAATGGAGGCTTTAAACAGATAGTTCCCTTGAGGAAGACCTTATAAAGTTTGCATGAAATTAATGGTAGATCTCCAAAGCCATTATGAAAGTTAGAGATGGCAGCTAGGATGACCTTAACAGTAGAAGCGGAAGCTCCCATACCAAAAAGAATGGGCTAAAATTCTAGAACTTTTTCCACTGGGGCGGAAAAGGGGTTGAGACCATTATTGTAAGCCCAGATACTTCCATTTACTGTGGATGGTTTACTGGTGGATGGTTTATGGGATGTAGGCAAAATATTTTGTACTGGGGATGGAATATCATTATGCCTGGGGACTTACAGAATTAGAAGACCCAAGCAGTTAGCGTGAGACTTTGAAGACTGGGATGCACCAGTCCCTGAGGATGAGGCAGAAAATCTGGAACTGGGCCCAGAATCCATGGACAGTGTACTAGATGAGGCCATAGGAAGGGAAACCAAATTTTTTGAGGCCAGAAAGAAGCAATGAGGATTACTTTGCTTCTCAACTTGGCTGCTTTCTTGAGGAAAAGAGGGATCAGAGGGAAAGGGGGGAAAGGCATATAGAAGACCCGGGGTCCAATCGAGGAAAAGATTATCTCTCTGGGACTACCCCTGAGGGGGGATTAGGGCAAAGTAGCTTCTTCCTACTTGTTGTTTAGGGGTGAAGCAAAAAGGTCGCAGTAAGGCTGGCCCCAGTGATGAAAGTTCTTCTTCGCTACCTTGGGATTGAGAGACCACTCGTGAGGCATCAGAATGCATATATTTAGTTTGTCTGCTATCACTTTTGAACTCCCTGGGATGTGTGTTGCAACACCTGAAGCATCAGAAATTGGTTGGAGGTAATGGCCCAATGCCACACTTGGAGGTCTTCTCGACACAGGGGATAGGATTTGATTCCCCCTTGCTTGTTGATTACCAGACTACGGACATGTTGTCTGATTGAATTTCAATTTTTCCTTGAGGTAGGGCAGAGTGAAATGCTTGCAGCGCTAGTAGCACCGCCCTCAGCTCCAGAACGTTCATATGCAGATTGGCCTCTATCAGGGTCCAAGTGCCTTAGACTGCCTTTCCCAGATAATGCCCCCCCTCCATCTGGGAGGCATCCATGATCACTATGGCTTTGGGGTTGAGGAGGGAGAAAGGGGCGGCCCAAGGGAATTTGTTCAGATTCCATCCACCAGAATAGGTCCTTTTTGCAGCGAGTGGTGATAAGTATGGGGTGGTTCATTGGGTGGGTTAGAATGGACCATTGATTTGCAAGAACCCATTGCAGTAATCTCATGTGAACTCTCACCAGTGGGACCACAGTGATCACCCCTGTCATGGACCCTAATGCCTGAAGCACTAGTAGGGCTGGTACTTTCAGTACAGGAGAGAATGAACTTGAGATTTTATTTTCTGTAATCTGTGGGCAGGTATGGAGGCCACACAACAGAGAGTGTTGAGATGAGTTCTGATAAATTCCATATCCTGAGAGGGAGTCAGTTGACACTTTGTAAGACTGACAGTGATGCCTAGATGCTGGAACAATTGCAGGATGAATTCTGTTGCCTGTAGCAGTAGATATCTGGTGGAAGCGGTGATCAGCCAGTCGTCTACATATGGAAACACCTGGAATCCGTGCAGTCTCAAGTGAGCTGTTACTGCTGCCATACATTTGGTGAACACCCTGGCGGCTGTGGTGAGATCAAAGGGTAGCACCCTGAACTGATAATGACTGGCTCCTAGTTGGAAGCGGAGAAACCTTTTTGAGCAATTGTCCATTTTTATGTGGTGATAGACATCTTGAAGGTCTATAGAGCACATCCAATCATTTTCTTCTAGAAAGGGAAGTACTGATTGAACCGTGACCATCCGGAATTTGGACTGATGAACAAATTTGTTTAGAATGCTGAGATTTGGTCTCCAATCCCTTGTCTTTTTTGACACTAAAAAGAACCTTGAGTAAAATACAGCTCCCATCTGGTCTGGTGGGACTTCTTGGATGACTCTTTTTTTCTAGCAGCTTCTGTATTTCCAAGGCTGCTTGGTCCCTCTGACTGGGTGGAACATCGGGAAGTCTTGTTCAAGTTCTTCGATAAAGAGTGATGAAAGGGATAAGGTAAACTCTGGAAATAACTCTCAGCACCCCAGTATCTGTGGTTACTTGTCGCCAGGCTGTTGGATGCAAAGAAAATCTTCCCCCGACTGCCTTCAAAGGTAAGCAATTGGGCCTCCTTTCAGGTGTGCTGATTGGGTTGGCCATAAAAAGACTCCGTGGAACCCTGATTCTGCAGGCCACCTCTGCCTCTAGGATGGTGTCTTCCATCAGAACTCCCCCCCCTCTGACCTGAGGGGAGTCTGCACTTCTTGAACCACATCTTCCCACTCCTCAGATTCTTGGAACAGGCTCATTGGGGAGCAGAAAAACATATGCCCACTGCAGACAGAGTCTTTTCATCTTTCTCACACCTGGATAGAGTTGCTTTAACTTTAGGGACGAACAAGGACTGATGAAGGAAGACTTGAATGGCTCTGCAAACTCACATAGGTGCATCCAAGTGTGTCGTTGAATTACAACACCTGAACTAGTTGACCTGGTCACCCCTTCGACTGCATGTGCAATGAGCCTCATGGACGAATTAGAGATAGACTCCAGGGTGGCTAACTGGAAGGCCACTTTTTCTTGAAACCCCTCAGCTACAGCTCCTGCAAGGGTATCCGACAGCTCCTTGACCAGATCTCTCTGGAGCCTAGTTAAATGTGCCATAAAGTTCAAGGACCTAACTGTAAAGGTCGATGATGCGTAAACCTGCTTCTCAAATCTGTCCATTGCCCTTGACTCCCAGTTAGGGGGATAAACAGTGGAACTTTCCTTGGCCACTTCCTTTTTAGTGACAGCTGCTACCACCATAGCATCTAATGTTAATCCTGTCACCCAGTACTGATAATCCTCGGGAGCGGAAAGTATCTTATCTGGTCTCTGGGGAATTGGTTCTATCAAGTCAGGGGCCTTCCAAGCCTGCTGAGTGATCAATTTAATAAGATCATCAGCAGGAGGGGTCACTCAGGAAGTAGATGGGTGAGCTCTAAAGGCTTGCAAGTACACAGACTTCTCAGAGGAAGGGTCTTTGGATTTCCAGTTACAACTCTGTTTTAGTATCTTCAGGATGTCTCCAAAGGAGATATCTTCTGAGGGTGACCAGAGAGAACCAGCCCCCTCATTAAAATCTGTGTCCTCGGTGATAGACTCTTCAGAGGAGTCCAGGTGTTTCCTCTTACACAATTTATTCTGAGGAGGCTCTTCAGTAGGAATACCTGAAGAGGACTTGGAAGATGTGTGATCCCTGGTCAGTATCTCTTGCATCCTTGGAGCTTGCTGTCCAGGTACGGAGGTTGGTGTAAGCTCTGGATAAGCAGGGGTCAAGGGGTGAGACTCCAGTAATAAAGGGGCCACCTGAGAAGTTGCGGAGGCCTAAGTCCTTTCCATAGGCCAGTCTCCCTGAAGTGGGATGGGAGCCTAAAACTGAGATAGACAAACTCGGAATGGGGCTCACACCCTACAGAGAGAGACCCACCTCCAAAGCCAGAACCAAGAAAAGGCCCCAAACCAGCACAGCCCGAAGTGGTAAGGTTGGCTCTGAATAAAAAACAGAGGTCGATTCACACCCTCTGGAGCCGATGGTGGTGGCCCGATCCCAGGGGTCTGTTGGTTCCGTTGGCACCGACAGAGTCAGAGCCGTGGCCCGGAACTGAAGACAAGGATGGTGTTGGTGCCGAGGTCACGGGAATCTGTGTAATTGGAGTTGACAGCTGTAAAGCCTGCAAAGAGGTCAGAGGAGGAATATATGTAGGGGTACTGAGAGAGAATTCCCCTGCTCCAGGTGGAAGAAGGGGCTGAGAAGGTGGACGTAGACCCCTAGTTGTCAGAAGCTAATCCACCAACCTCACTATGTCAACTTTGGAACGACTCCTGGTGGAGCAAACGGATAATCCAGAGGGAGATTCAGGTCTCTCTATGAAAGGGCTAGGGAAATGACCCAGAAAGGGATTGATCGATGGAGAATATCTTGTCCTGGGTGCATAGACAGTCTTGGTCTTCGGCACTGAGTCAGAATGTAGGAGCTGCGGAGCCACAGGAGATGTCGGTTCCAACGTAGTAACTTAAGAAGCTGGTGCCAACAATGGAGTCATTATCGGTGTCGGTTCAGTGGTAGATGTCACTGGCACTGAGGTAGTGGTTGGTGCCGAGGACTCAGTCTGTTCCGAAATTTTTGGAACCTTTGATTTTGGTTCAAAAGAAGAACCAGCAGAAGGGTATTTATGTTTTTTAGATGTTGTTGCCAATGGGGACGTCAAGACCGAACGACTAGATTTTGAGTCAGAGGCCTTGGGAGACTCACCAGCCTTGGACAATGCTTCCTCAAAAGGGACCTTGCCCTTTTAGTAATAGCTTATATCTACGTTCTACCAGGGCTCTAGAATTGAAGCCCTGGCAGACAGAGCACTCTTGATCTAAATGAGGAGCACCCAAACAATATACGCATTTATCATGCCCTTCAGAGTTTGGCATTTTCCTGCTGCACTCTTGTCACTGTTTAAATCCAGTGGTGGATTTTGATCTATCTGCCATTTTATCAAAGAAATGCAGAAGTTCAAAGATAGAAATCTGAAAAACATAAACACTCACACAGAGAGAAATAATCCTACCAACAATGGTAGGAGAGATTACTCAATGGTAAAGTAAGTGAGAGAGATAGGGGGGAACTACCAACTACAGTAGGCAAGAATTATCAACTGGTATAGGATAAAGTAACAAACACTTGCATGATAAGAAAAGGGAAAACGAGAAAAGGTTGGAAAGAAATTTATAATTTCAAAATGTACTTAGCTGTGAGAGAGAGTCAGCTGACACGCCTTTCTATAAGAGCAGCAAATTAGATTTGAAGCAATGCAGAGAGGGGCATTATGGGTAGACTATTAGCTCGAGAGTTTTTGGCTGGAGCGAGGTATATAATGGCCAGATCGGTTCCGAAGATCGGAACCATAACCCATCAGTCAAGAACAGATGAAGATTGACAACATCAGATATATACTTTCTAAGTACTTAAACATAAAATTATTTTTAGGAAGGCCTTGATAGGACTGCTTGCTAACTAGGAAAGACTGGCAGGCACTCAGCTTGAAATAGAGGATATATGTATGTATTTTGATGAAAGAGTGAAAAAAAAAGTCATGTACTCACCATAACATTCAGTCTGTGTTGTCCATTTTTATACAACAGTTGAGTTTGGATCTGACCCTTAGATCCGACTCAGACGTTGTTTTAGCTGTGGCCACCAAAAAACTCTCAAGCTCGTCCCTTGCCCATAATGCACCAACAACCTTTAACATTACTCGGATCTTGTTGGCTGGTTGACATAAAGTAAGAAGTATTAATATAAAATTCCTGACAGAAGAAGCCATACCTGGAACTCAACATGAAGGACAGTGGTGTCTTTATAAACTATCATTCTTCCAGAAATCAACTGTTAAAAAGGTTGGGGGTTGGTGGGTGGAGAGATTAAGAAGAATGACAATGGACTACATAGATGGAATGTTATGGTTGAGTACATAGCTTCTTTATCTGATATTATCATTTCTCATTCATTCCTGGATCTATTTTAATAAGAAGTTATGTACTCACCATAACGTTCCATCTGAGTAGATAAACTTCATTTGTCAGCAACCTGTGGGTATCGGATCCGACGTCGGATCCTAGCCGGCAGTTTTCAAAAGCTTAGATCCGAGCTCCTAGCCCCTCCCTCTACCCATAACCCCCTGCCAACCCTGACTGACCTCAGATCAAGTTTGCCCCCCAAGCAGCAACTGCTACAGATTTACCAATTTCAAATGTCATCTCTGAAGACAGCAAAAGTGAATGATGGAAGGTCAGGGGGAAGGAGTGGGGGATGGTTGCTGACAAATGAAGTTTACCTACTCAGATGGAACGTTATGGTGAGTACATAACTTCTTAATCTGAAGTAGTTAACTTCATTTGTGCAGCAACCTGTGGGACAGAGTCCCCAGCTACCTGAATCTTGGGCGGCCATCATGAAAGGATGTTCCGGAGCACTGCAGAGCCAAAGGCTGCTCTCCCTCTGGAGATAATATCCAACTTATAATGGTTGATAAAGGTATGAGATGAGGCCCAAGTGGCAGCCGAACAAATATCATCTAAAGGAACCCTGGATCTAAAAGCAGGATAGGAAGACATATATCGGGTAGAGTGGGCACGGACTCCCTGAGGCGCGGGCCTACCAGAACTTTCATAAGCCAAAAGAATACATTGCGAGATCCATCGAGACAACATAACTTTGGATACCGATTTACCCAAATTCTTTTTGGCAAAAGAGACGAACAACTGGTCGGATTGTCTATGACTAGATGTCCTGTGAATATAGAATCAAAGTTGTCTATGCACATCCGAGTGTAATTTGTATTCTCCTTTGTTGTGATGGTTGGGAAAGAAGACTGGCAGATTAATGGACTGGTTGATATTAGATTCAGAAGCAACCTTGGGGAGAAAGGAGGGATTGGTCCTGAGGTAGACTCTATTTTTGTGGAAGGTTAGATACGGGGGTTTGACACAAAGGGCCTGAATTTCAGAAACTCTTCTAGCAGAGGTGATGGCGACAAGAAAGGCCATCTTCCAAGACAAATACTTGAGCTCCACTGAAGCTGCAGGCTCAAAGGGGGGAGCTGTCAAAGCCTGAAGCACTAACGACAAATCCCACGGAGGTACCACTTCCTTTACCGGAGGTCTGAGCAGGAAGGTGCCCTTCAGGAAGGTCTTGCACAGCTTTGAAGTGATCAAGGGACGCAGATCATGTCCAACATGGTAGTGAGAGATAGCTGCTAGTTGAACCTTGACAGTGGAACAGCTAGCACCCTGGTAAAATAATCCTGATAAGAAGTCTAGCACCACAGGTAAAGGAGCTGTGAAGAGATTCAAGTTTTGACGTTCTGCCCAGATAGAGAAACGTCTCCATTTGCTACTGTAAACCTTCCTAGTAGAAGGCTTATGGGCTGCAACTAGAATAGCTTTGACTGGGGAAGAGATGCCAGGAGTCCTGGCTAGGAGTGGAACTGGAGCAGCCAAGCTGTGAGCTTGAGGCTGTCCAGGTTCGGGGTCGGGAGACCCAGGGGGTGGGAGATCAGATCCGGGAGGGGATCTAGAATCCAAGGAGGATTCACCAGTTGAGACCAAAGGTAAGGAAACCAGGTTTGACGAGGCCAGAATGGGGCAATGAGGATAATCCTGCTCCCCAACCGACTGGCTTTCTGTAGAAACTTTAGCATCAGGGGGAGAGGTGGATAAGCATAAAGCAGACCGGGAGGCCAAACATGCACCAGAGCGTCTCTCAGGGATTCCCCGACTTGGAGAATTAAAGCGAAATAGCTGTTGCATTTGGTGTTTGAGGGAGAGGCGAAAAGATTGCAACAGGGCTGCCCCCATTTGGCAAAAATCTGATTCACTACATGCGGATTGAGAGACCACTCGTAAGGGGAAAGGATGGTGCGACTGAGTTTGTCCGCCAGGATGTTGGACCGTACCGGAATGTGCGTTGCAATGAGAAAACAGTTGGTGGAGATCACCCATTCCCACACTCTCATGGCCTCTCGACAGAGCGGGTAAGACCTGGTTCCCCCTTGTTTGTTGATGTACCAGACAACCGACATGTTGTCCGTCTGGATCGCAATTGTCCCTACAGGAAGAAGGTCCTGAAGTGCTTGCAAAGCTAACAGCACTGCCCTCATCTCTAGGACATTGATATGCAAAGAGGTCTTTGTATCGTTCCACGTGCCTTGGACAGTCCTGCCCGAAGAGTACCCCCCACCCGAGGCGAGAGGCGTCCATGGTCACCATGGCCAGGGGAGGGGCCATAGAGAAGGGGCGTCCCATGTGGAGATCCGGAAATTGCAGCCACCACACGAGAGCCCTCTTGCAAGCCCTGCTGAGGGAAATGGGATGACTCAGAGGGTAGTGAAGAAAAGACCACTGGACTTGGAGGGTCCACTGTAAGACCCTCATGTTGAGACGTGCCATAGGTAACAAGTTGATTGCCGCTGCCATCGAGCCTAGAGCCCTCAGGACCAACTCCGCCAGAGGAGATGAAGATAGAAGGATGGCCCGCACATGAAACCTCAGGGTTCGAAGTCTCTCTGGGGTTAAGAAGGCTACAAGATTGATTGTGTTTAACCTGGCCCCGATGAAATCTATGACTCGGGTCAGGGTGAGATCAGATTTGTCTATATTTATTGTGATCCCTAGCCAGGAAGCAAGGCGAAGAAAATGAGCCCTGGCTGTACACAGCAGATGTCTTGTCGAGGGATCAGGAGCCAGTCGTCCAGGTATGGAAAAAACCTGTATTCCCTGGAGCCTCAGGTGGGCTGCTAATCACTGCTAATACTTTGGTAAACACCCTGGGGGCTGAGGTGAGACCAAAGGGGAGAGCCCTGAATTGATAATGACTGGCCCCTAGCCGGAAGCGGAGAAACCTCCTGGATCGTTTGTCCATTAGAATATGGTAGTACGCATCCTTGAGGTCTATCGAGCATATCCAATCGTTCTCCCGTAATAGGGGGAGAATAGATTGAAGAGTGACCATCCGGAACTTTTCTTTGGTTACTGAAAGGTTCAAAAGGGAGAGATCGAGGATTGGCCTTAAGTCCCCTGTCTTTTTTTGCACCAAAAAGAACCTGGAGTAAAAACCCAATCCGAGCTGGTCTGGGGGGACGTGTTGGATGGCTCTTTTTTCTAGGAGCTGCCGGATTTCCGCAGCTGCGTCCTCCCTCTTATCGGGTGGGGCATTGGGGAGGTGTTTGGGGAAGAGAAGAGGGTAAGAGAAAAGAGAAGGGGATCTGGTAACCTCTGGATATGATGCGAAGCACCCAGCGGTCTGTCGTGATGGACTCCCAAGCTGTCAGCTGCCTCGAGAAACGCCCCCTGACTGCTTCCAGAGTGGAGCAGTCGGGCAACCCTTCAGGGCTGTTGCGTGGGCTGATCAAAGAAAGGTTCTCTGGACCCAAAGTTCTTCGGGCCCCCTCTGCCTCTAAGGCGGCATCCTCCCTGTCCTCCTCTGCCGCGAAAGGACTGGGGGTCCAGAGCGGATTGGGATTGTTGCGACTTCCAGAACCACATCTTCTTCTGTCCCTTTTGGTTCTTGGAGAAGGACCTCTGGGGAGCAGAGAAGCGGACTCCGACGGCAGACAACGTCTTCCCGTCCTTTTCGCTCTGGACCAAGGTGTCGCGAATGGTCTTCCCAAATAGGGCAGAACCATCAAAAGGGGCATTTGTGAAAGACGCCTTGAATGGTTCCGCGAAATCACAATGCCGGAGCCAGGCCTGAAGCCTCATGACGAGACCTGCTCTGCTGGCTCTAGCGGCTCTTTCCGTGGCATGGGATAGTAGCCGCATAGAGGTATTGGAAATGGACCTAAGAGTGGCCATACGGGTGGAGTACAACTGTTTGTCCTCCGCTGACATGGACTCCGGGGATGATGCAGCGTATTCTTTAATAAGATCCCGCTGCAGCCGAATAATGTGTGCCATGGAGTTCAGTGACCTCACCGAGAAGGAATTTGAACTAAACACCTGCTTCCCTAAGCAGTCCATCGCTCGGGACTCCTTGCCTGGGGGGTGGACAGAGGGGCTCTCCTGAGCTAGTTCCCTCTTAGTGGCCACCGCCATCAACATGGCATCTACGGAGGGACCCTTGCTCCAGTGGGGCCTGTCGGCAGGGGGACTGAGGATCCTGTCAGGGCGTTTCGGGACTGGCTCCACAGTGTCCGGCTCCTTCCACACCCTGGTGGTAATCAGGTCCTCGGCCGGAGGGCACACCCAAGAGGTAGAAGGGCCTGCTTCAAATGCCTCCAGGAACACAGCTTCGTCCAAGGTCGGCTTTGGGGCAGACCACCCCCCTCTGATCCTAAGCATTTCCATGATGTCCCCAAAGGGGACATCCTCGGGGGGTGACCTTGAGGAGCCTTCCCCCTCCTCCAAATCCGTGTCTTCGGTTAAGGACTCAGGGGAGTCCAAGTGCCTCCTCTTGCACTTCCACTTGTGGGGGATCTCCTCGGGGGGGGCTGTCCGAGGAGGCCTCACCAGCAACATCCTGTTCCAAGGGAACGACCTGGGACATTGAAGCAGGCTGTCCCTGGGGCCGGGTGATGGAAGTCAGACCCAACAGAGAAGGAGTGCGGGGCAGAGCTGTGGCAAGGACTGGGGGCCTGGAAGCAGTCGACAGAGCCCTCTCCACCATGTCGAATGCCGAGGGAGAGCCGCTCTCTCTGGGATCCGAGAGCGGGCCCTCACTCGGATCCGACAGGCGGATCGGTGCCGGCGCCAAAGCAATCGGATCCGACGGCCCAGTATGCTCTAACCTGGACGGCGTCGAAGGCATACTGAAACCCTTGACTCCGAGAGCTCAGATCCGACAAAAACGGACCCGACAGGCTTGAGGGAAGAGTCGGTGCCGAAGTACCCGAGACTATCAGCCCTGACCCACCCCCGGTTCCAAGGCTGCCCGGCTCCGAAGGCTCAGAACCTGGGAAGTGGGACGGAGAAGGAGCTATTGGGGAAAAGAAAGGGGTCGAGCTCCCCCCCCGGAGGGGGGGGGGAGGCAGGAGCACTCCCATCTGCAGTTGGGGCTGGAGGAATCTTCGCATCATCCAGTCCAAGTCTGCGTCGGAAAGGCTACGCGTAGATCTCGAAGAGGCCACCGAGGCAGGACGGGAGTGTCGCCTCGATGACCTCGAAGGAGATCGGGTCTCCTCCTCCTCAGGACCCGGTGAAAAACAAGGGGACCGGATCCGAGAAGGAGGAGACCGGGAAGCCCTGGAGGGAGAAGACCGCTTAGCTGGGGGAGCCGAAGCAGAGGCCTCGGCCCTCCGCTTGTGGTGCTTCTCCCTCCTCTTGTCTTTCCTGGCCTCCCTCTCCTCCGGGCCTACAGCAGGAGGTTGAGTCCCGGCCGAGGGGAAAGAGGCAGGAGTGGCCGCCGCCAAAGCCTCAGAGGTAGCCACGGTAGGACCGGAGGCCGAAGCCAAATCTGGGGGCAGGAGACCCGCCAGGATCACCTTGGATCTCCGGTCCTTGAGTGCCCTGGGGTTGAAAACCGCGCAGATGGTACACCCAGAGGAAAGGTATCCAACCCCAAGGCACAGAACACACCGAGTGTGGCCATCAGCTGGTGAAAGCTTATTGCCACACTCGGTGCACTTCGAGAAGATAGGTTTTGGGGCCTCAGACATTTTTAAAACTAAAGAAACACACACTCTAGGCCCCAACACACACACACACACAGACCCTAACGAACCAGCGAGGGAGAGGGAGGGAAAAATATATATAAACTAAAGAAGATTTAAGCTAAGGGAATCAGGTACGGGCCTAACACACTGTACTCACAACAAAAGTATAGAAAAAAGTAAAAAAATTTTTCTATTTTTTTTCTCACAGAAATTTGCTAACGACGGAGCTCGAGAATCCAGCTGCTGACAACAAGCACGGCAAACTAGATCTGAGGTCAGTCAAGGTTGGCAGAGGTTTATGGGTAGAGGGAGGAGCTAGGAGCTCGGATCTAAGCTGTTGAAAACTGTCGGCTCGGATCCGAAGTCGGATCCGATACCCACAGGTTGCTGCACAAATGAAGTTAGCTACTTCAAATCAGAAGTTTTCTCTGAAATAACCATTAAGTCTGAGGAAGCGTTCATAGCAACGCGAAAGCGCTTACTACGTTAAATATTTTTTATGAGTTATTTCCAATAAAGGTCTCCTTCGCTTTGGATGGTGTGGCCTCTGGATTTGTCTTTGGAATTTGAAGGTATTCGTATCATAGAGGCACTTTACCCCACTGACTGTGCTTGTTTTATCTTTGTGGACATTACTTAGTATTGGTAGACTCTTATTCGAACTGGTTTGAGATTGATTTACTATCTAATCTAATAACCACTACTGTTATTACCAAACTGAAACATCATTTCTCAGTCCATGGTAGTCCACACAAAGTTATTTCTGACAATGCTACTCAAGTTACTAGTCAGTTGTTTCAGAAATTTGCAAGAGAATGGGACTTTGTATATTTTACTAATAGTCCTGAATATCCAGAGTCAAATGGACTAGCTGAACATGCAGTGCAGAGTGCAAGTAGTTACCTAAAAGGTCAAAGCATGATAATACCAATGCCTTTTTGAATTTATTTAATCTCAGAAACATACCCCATATACTTGTCTCACCTGCTCAGAGAATTCTATCCAGGCAAACCAGAACACCACTGCCTATTAGTTCCAGTTTACTGAGGCCTAAAGCTAAAAAGAACAAAACCATCAGAGCCCAATTATTCAGGAAACATTCTTTCCAGACATCCAGCTATGATAAATTGAGCAGATTTCTTTGTCAATTGGAAGGAGAGACAGTGAGGATACAAACGGCAAAAGGTTTCAACCGGATTGGTCAAGTGACAGGTTATCTGTACTGAGTTGAGAGCCTACTTCGTAGAATATGAGGGTGTGGAGTACATGAGAAATTGCAGACATCTTCTTCTTGTACCAGAATCATTATCACAGCATTGTTCCTGTGATACAGACTCTAAATCTCAGAGCAATTCAGACAATGTTCCTGTTAAAGAACATGTCTCATCTTCTACTTCCATTCCTGATGATGTTCCCGATATTCCTAAGGTTGAACATTCAGCAGAGACAGTTTCAGTTGCTAAGTCTAATTCTCACTTTTATGTCACAGGATATGGTCGTGCTTCCAGACCTAGTGTGAAGTAGACAGTGACCTGGACATAACTGTACATATGTACCTAGTTCTGTATAATTGCACGACAAAGAAGTATTTGTATTGTTTGCATGTCAACTGATATTCTCAGCATCACATGGTCTGTTTCTCAAAGAGGGAGGATGTAGAACAGAGTAAGTGTGCTGTGTCTTTAAGAAGCATATCAAGGACTGAACATGTATATATATAAATAGCAGGCACGTGCTATTCCTAGTGTCATTTTGAAAGTGCAGCCAGAGAGTGAGCATGTAAGAATGAATGTAGCTAGTTTGTATATAAGTTACCTAAGTTGAAGTTAATAAGCTTTAATCATGATGTGTTTGCACATAATAAAGCTGTGTGAACAGAAGCCACAAAGACTCATCTATTACATCCTGACCAGACCAGCGACAGAAAACTCACTAGAAAGCTCTCATCTACAGCATCTTGCCTTGTGGTGGTAAGTAACTTAACTAGGGAATAGTAAAATTCTTTTAGATTCAGTCAGAAATATAGTGAAGCTTAGTTTAGATATTGTTTTTCTATACTTGTCTGAGTCTGTCCATCAATGTTCTTTTCAATATTTCCTCTGATCTGAGCTCTGTGATTTACTGTGAATATATATTCAATATTTTCACGTTCTTTTATTATTTATTATTAAATATATTTAAAACTTTTATTATGGCTGATCCTTGCAGAAAGTAGCTAACCTTTGAGAGTACTTATATTTACTTGGTGACACTGTGTGGGCCACTCCAGAAGGCCTAGCCATCTTGGTCAACTACTACTATTTGTATTTGTATTAATATTACAAAGTATAATTGGACACCCTTTGTTAAGAACATTATAGTAACTGACTGGTGGCAGCGATAACTACCTTATAGTCTGGGAAATGTTGGTAGAGCGGGTAATCTGTGCCAGCCTTTACCAGGTATTGTGAGTTTGTGAAAATTAAATCTTAAAAAGTATATGTCAGCTACTTGGGGCAGGGACACGAAGCACTGGGTTCACAGAGAGGGTGCTGGAGGGCTTGGCTTGGACACTCTGCTGAGGACCTAACCCTACAGCTGTACTACTGGGGAGTCTTATTTGGGACCTGGAAGGAGACAGATACAGAGACATCCAGACCCTGGGCTGAGTATGCTCCCTGTGTGATTTTAAGGGAAACTGTACTTGATGCAGAGATGTCTGCATCTGGAAAAACTTGTATTATAAGTGCTCGTCCCTCTCCAGTGTCAGTGGTGAGGATTCAGACTCCTTGAGTATTGGCCTAGCATGGGGACAACACACATTGGTGCCGTCATATATTGGTAGCAGTGGTTAGCATCACAGTTGGTTCATGGAGAAGGCTCTTTGAGGGGTCAAAAAATATACTTCCATTGCGGAGAGGGTCTTTCCATCTTGCTCACACCTGGAGAGTGTAGCTTTTACCTTAGGGCCAAACAATGAACTGCCATCAAATGGTGCACTGAAGAACGAGGACTTGAAGAGCTCCACAAAATCACACAAAGACATCCAGGCATGCCTCCTGATGGAATTGCCTGAACCCGCCGCCACTGAGGTACCTAGAGCTGCATGAGAGATAACCCTCATGGACGAATTAGAAATAGATTGTAGGGTAGCCAGCTGTGAGGCTACAGAAGTCTGAGTCTCTAAATTAGTGTTCCCAGAAAAGGATTTTAACAGTTCCTTTAGCAAGTCCCTTTGTAGTCTTGTAAAGTGTGCCAGGTAGTTCAGGGACCCGACGGCAAAAAGCACTGAAACATACACATTTCCCAAATATGTCCAATGCCCTAGACACCCTGTTGGGGGTATGGACAGAGAAACTCTGCTCAGCAAGTTCCTTCTTGGTGGCTGCCTCCACGACTATAGAATCTACAGGCACCCCTTGCTCCACAACTCCCTTTCTACAGGTGGTGCTAAAATCTGATCTGGTCTTTTGGGGATTGGATCAACTGTGTCAGGCTCCTTCCACACCCACCTAGAGATCAAGTCAATGGTCCCAAAGGCCTCCAGGAATACTGATTCCTCCGGAGAAAGGTTATCGGTGGGCCAACCACTCCTCTGCTTAAAGATCTCAAGGATTCCTCCAAAAGAGATGTCTTTGGGTGGTGATCTTGGGGTCCCTTCCCCTTCATCAAAATCAGTATTTTCTGTGATTGACTCCTAAGGGGAGTCTAAGTGCCTCCTCATGCACTTCCTCTTCATAAGGACTTCCTTGGTGGAGTACTCCAGAGAAGTGTCTGAAGAGACAGAAACACCCTGCTGGGTAACCTGGAGATTTTCAGCTGGCTGCCTCTGTGCAGTAGAATGAAGGAGCTCAAGGCGGAGAGACGCACAGTATCCAGAGGGAAGATATGAGGGGGCTAGGATCCATCCTTCCTGCCAAAGCAGAAAACACTCTCTTCACCACCTCAAAGGTAGAATGCTCTGGAGAGAAGGAAGCCAATGGAGCCTAAAAGCCACACATCTGCTCCATTGTCTCCTCCCTGCCTTGAAGGTGGAGGTTGGAGCTGAGCTGTCAAAGGCCGAGACTCCAAAAACTTTGGAGTTGACCCTAACCCCTCGGATATGACAGGAATGCTTCGGCTCTGACAGTCACCCAGCTCTGAAAATGTCAGAGGCGGTGCACTCAGAGAAAGCTTTGGAGTTGAAGATACCAACATCGTTGGATCCTATCCAGATGGACCTAGAAGTCTCGGATCCAGGGGATCTGAAATGATAGGTTGGATCTGAGAATGAACTGATATAGGTGGCATAGTAGAAACATGGGCTTTTTGACCTGAAGGGGCAGGAGCCAAAAGGACACCAATCTGTATATGTGCTAAGAGAAATTCTCTCATCATTCTGTCCACATCAGCCTTGGTCAGACGTCTGGAAGAATGAGAAGAAGCCACCAATGGAGATTTAAAGTACTGATGTAATTCGTGGTAAGGGGAAGATACTCTACAGGGTACCGGGTCTAAACATATGAAATACCTTGTCCTAGGCAAAGGGATCCAGATTCGAACTGCTAGGATCCAAGGAAACCCTTGTCAACCCCAACACCATCTGAGCTGCAGCAGTTTTTGGATCTGACTTATTTTTTTCTTTTTTGGTGTGGTTCTGTGGTAGGATCCAATGACGGAGTAGAGGACCCTGAAGGCTTCGAAGACTTGGGTGAAGGCTCCTTTGTCTTGGATTTGGGGGACTGAGCCCCAGAAACAGTTTCTGAAAAGGATAAAGGTAATAATTATTTTAGGATTAATCTATTCTTCCTATCTGCCACTGATTGCGGATTAAAAGCTTTGCAGATAGAACAGTCTATCTGAGGACAGGCTGGACCCAAACAGTACATGCATAAAATATGAGCTTCTGATACAGGCAACTTGTGCCCGCA